>NC_056743.1:817593774-817687448 GCF_019279795.1 Protopterus annectens
AACCTGATTGGGGTATTCCTTTATGGTGTATTTGCTTGCAACTACTGTATTTTGATTATATTGCTTTGTTTTATTACACAAATTTATGTATTGCTTTCCTTCTGGGGCACCTGACATCTGGGGCAAGAAAAACTGAAGAAAATGGCGTCGGCTGGTTCTTTTATACCCCTGGCGCACTGACGTCAGGGAAGAAGCGACGACAACTGACGCCGGACCTAGACTTTGGAATTCGACCGACCGAGGACCCGCCTGACGGCAGGAGAACCCATCTGTTATGACTGTAGCTGTATTAGCACTCTAACATCTACATTTATGGTAGGTACAAAACTGTACTTTGTGGATAACCAGAAACAATTCTGACTTTTGATGTGTGTGTGATATAGTAGGTAATGATGTCATTCTTGATGCTGTATTTGTCATGCTGACCCTCATGTATTTAAACATCACTTGAAAATGTGTTGATATGAGGCTTTTTTCTTTTTCCTCCAGAGAGAACTTGTCTAAAGATCTTTATTTAATGTCCCAGATGGACAGTGACCAGTTTGTTCCCATTTGGACAATAGCCAACATGGAGGGAATTAAGAAATTAACTACAGATATGGACCTTATTCTTGATGTTCTTCGAAGTATGTAAATGTTTTTAGATTTTGAGTTAATGATTTTTAAAGTTCTGTATGTAGTATTTTATTGCATTATTTTACTGTAGAGCTGTTTTAGAGTGCAAAATTAGGAGCTTTACGTTATTCAAAAGATTTTTTTACTTTTCTGTTACCTTTGTTCACATTTGCCATTTTTGTGTAGTGGTATGAATTCATTGCTTTTATAGTCTGTGGAGAAGGCGTTATCACTTAATACTGTATCCTTTGCACTTGTTCCTTCAGAGTTCAGTCTGATTCCCTAATTTCTAGGCACTTCTAACATCAACAGTGATAATAAGCTAGTAATGCAACTTTATTTTTCACTTTCCTGCTAAGTACTGTAGAAACTACACTACCAAGATTTGGCCTTTCCATACAGGCAAAACAACTGCAAGCAGCCGAAAGCGGAAAAAAGGGCAGTTCGAAAGAGTGTCAAACTGACCAGTAGAAAAATTTTGACACCCTCCGTGTCCAGACTCCGTTCAGGAGCTGTGACTCACCAGCGCTATTCCCTCTCCTCACCCTTCAAACCCCACCCTAATCCAAACCCTCTTCCTCCATCCAATTCAACCCAAGTAAGGTATATGGAGCTTGTCTGCAAGAATGGGAGGAAAATTCCTCTCTGGCTCTGTCCTAATCTTTGGATCAGGGATATAGACTCCATTTTATAAAACGATCAAGGTCCTTTGGTACTCCTAAAGTACTTGTGGGGGGTTGGTGCATATGAAGCCTACTAGGCCTTCTGAAATTGAGAATTGTAATGAAGGTACAAGAGGAAGAAGTGGGCAGCTTTTATTCTGAACCATTTCTGGTCCCAAGAAAAAATTGTATATAAAGAAGTTTCTGAAAGTGGGAGATCTCGGAATGCAAATTGCCTGTGCTATTCACTGCAGCATTCTTGGTTGTTAGACCTGAATGATGTCTACTTCTCTATACAGTTAGAGGTAGTGTTACATGCTGCCCGGTTACTACTTTGGCCTTGGTTTATTTGCTGCCATGGCCTCTGTATTTCACACCAGTTCTCTGTTGAAGATGTTCTTCATATTTCACTGTTGCAGTCATTGCACTTCGGGTTATCCTGCCAGGGATAGCCCTCAGTTGGCCTGAATACCAGAGGCTTAGTATTAGTATAAGACTTCAACTTCAATTTTGGAACGAAAACTCCGGTAGCAGCCGACCGGCACTTGTGTGAACTGCTTCTGCTACAGGCTTCTCGGCAAGAAAGACTGATGTAATGGCATTGGCTACCTGTTTTTATAACACTGATGTTTTGATGTCAGTCCTGAAGCGACAGTAACCGACGCAGAAATACTAATTGTCTGGTATTTGGGCTGACTGAGGTCTACCCTTGGCAGGATAACCCCAAGTGTGATGACTGCAACAGTGAATACACTCTAACATGTACATTTATGGTTGGTGTACACAACTGTACTTTTATTTTATAGATCTATTTTATTGTTTACCTAGTCTTTATTTTAGTCATCAGTTTTCTAGATTTAATTTTTATTTTGACAAGATTAATAATGGCACTGTCTATAGAAAAACAGTTAATCTTGGGTTTTCATGTTAAATGTTATATCTGTCAATCTTTACTCAGTCCTGGACTGTGGGTTCTGTTCCGAGCCTCGGAACGGACTCTGCCATTTATTTCAGCTCGTGCTTTCCAAACGCTCGAGCCAGGCTCTACCCATAATGCTCTTCTCATAATTACTTTAGGTCTCGTTTGCCACTTTAGGTGTCAGAAGTGTTCAACCTTTCTCTCAAGCCTTGGCTTATTCTAACCAAGTTTTTTGCCTAGTTAAAATCTTTTCCAATATTTTTTTCTTCATAATATTTTTTTTTACTGTCTACCTGCTATTCTCATTTTAGCATCTTAGTGTGAGTGTATCTTTCTCACTTTTCTTATTACCGTTGGTGGTTCAAGTGCCATAGTTAGTACATACCTTACATTTGTTAAGGTATGTCTTAAATACCATTGTTGGTATTTGCTCTCTCTTTCCTTCTCATCCAAACAATAATCGATTTCTTTCCCTTTCTGTTAAGTCTGTGTGTCTCTGTCTGTGTGTGTGTCTCTGTCTGTGTGTGTGTCTCTGTCTGTGTGTGTGTGTCTCTGTCTGTGTGTGTGTGTCTGTCTGTGTGTGTGTCTCTGTCTGTGTGTGTGTCTCTGTCTGTGTGTGTGTCTCTGTCTGTGTGTGTGTCTCTGTCTGTGTGTGTGTCTCTGTCTGTGTGTGTGTCTCTGTCTGTGTGTGTGTGTCTCTGTCTGTGTGTGTGTGTCTCTGTCTGTGCCTCTGTCTCTGTCTGTGCCTCTGTCTCTGTCTGTGCCTCTGTCTCTGTCTGTGCCTCTGTCTCTGTCTGTGCCTCTGTCTCTGTCTGTGCCTCTGTCTCTGTCTGTCTGTCTGTGTATATGATTATGGCTGAAAACCAAGATGTCCTTCTACTCCTGTGTTGCAGTGTTCTTGGTGTGGGATTTTCCTTTGCAGGCAGTCCCGTACATCTGTTCCTATGTAAAAGCTTCAGCTTGGCTGCTGTTGCTTGGGACATCACACACAGGGCCATAAACCAGGGACCTTAAATGTGACACCTGCATGTGCACAGACCTCAGAACTTTTCAGTCGTAGATGAGTGACATCGTGTGCTTCGCTCTTTCATCGCAAGACGTCTTAAAGCGAAGTACCCCATTGGGGGGGGGGGTTCTTCTTTAACCTCTAACTAAAGCTTGGTTTGTTGTAGTGATCTTTAGCCATTGTCAGCAAAAAAAAAACGCAAATGCTAGTGCGGGTGCCAGATACCCCATAAAGATATGCATGAGCACTGCGTCTTTTTTGCTTAGGCCTGGAGCACGATCATAACGCTTGCCCTGTCAGCCAATCTTTCATTCCTAAGACCCTACTCAGCTGTTTGGCTGCACTTAATCTCAATCTCGAAACCGACTTTAAAAATTAGCACTCAGGATGGATCCTGTTTTGGAAGCCCCAACTGAACCTCCAGAAAAGGTGGCCAAGATTCCTAGGCCTTCTTCCACTGCCGCTCCGCTTTCTGACGCCCAGCCAGCTACCGATTTAGGAGTTGAGTGATGTCCGATAGATCCGTAGACTTCTATGGTTACCTTCGAGGAAGCCCCTTCGCAGTTGACAACTAGCCCGTCCCCAGAGCTAACCCAGACATTGGCTACTGAGGGGAACCAGACACAGCCGGGCGTCTGACCGGGATTGCTCCACCCAACACATCTATCCTTAGTTAGGCATCCAATTCCAGGTCTATGCTGGTGTCTATCCCAGTCAAAAAAAAAAAAAAAAAAAAACTCATCTGGCTGCGCTTGCTGAAGGCCTACTTGACTGGCAGTCCTTCACCTCTTTTTTGATGCTGGCTTTTATGGCCCTTAGGCCAGCAGCCTCTTCATCTACTCTTCCTCTCCTCAGCCCTAAGCCTACTTCTGTCTCCTCTCTTCCACCACCTACCTCACAAGACTGGGATGAAGAGTAAGAGACTTTTGTTCATCTTCAGATGAATCTCTATGTTATGCTTCCCAAATAGTCTCTTTTCAAGGGCATTATTACCCAGATGAAAAATCCATTGAAGGGAACTCCCCACCAGAGGAATATCACCTTTGGTGAAACCATAACCAAACTGAAGGAATACTTCAAATGGGACAACTCACAAATGTCTGATACTCAAAGGTATTTTGAAGTATTAGTGGAATCTCTCTGCCCTTCTGCCATTTCACCTGTAATTCCTGCCTATTTAGATGTCTTTTCCTCAGCATCAGACACCAGATTCTCAGCCACCTGCCCCTCGGATGCCAGACTGCTTCTACGAGGTGCATGATGACCAGAAATTTCTAGTCAAACCTCCCCTGGCAGATCCTGCTGTGATTGCCATTTCACCCGATAATCCAGACTCATTCCGTCTGCCTCTCTTACCTACGGACAAAGACAGCAAAACAGTGGATAAAATTGGAAAGAAATTTACACCTCTTCCACATTGGCCTTTAGAGCCATCAACTTTAAAACCCATATGACCAAATATGCTCTGGACCTGTTGTCTCAAGCCGCTACACTGCTGGCTGCTACTTCAGACTGCCCCACTAAATCTGACATCTCATTCAAACTATCCCTGGCTGCCCAAGTAGCCAGACCACTCCATTAAATAGTTATGATGCTGCAAAGGCCTCTGCACACACTGCTGCATCTGCCACTGTACTCGGGAGATATTTCCTGCTTCGCCTGAAACGCTTACCAGAAGACTTAAAGTCTAATATTTTAGATGCCCCTCTGGACCCTAATGTCCTGTTTGGTAAACAGTCAGCAGACCTATTCAAAAATCTGCAGAAAAATAATAAGGAATTGCAAGACATCAAGCATCTTCTGGTGTCCCCTATTCCTAAATATTACAGGAATTATCCTGCATAAAGCCACTTTTGTCAGAAGAACCCCTGCCCCAGCTGGACCTACCTCTTCCCGACTCAGAAGAATGGCCATAAGACAAACCCCTTCCAGGCCAGCCCCCCTTATTGATGCCCTTTTCAAGATGGAGGAGGCCCCAACAATGCGTGACTGCCTTGATCTCCTTCCCCTTTCTGCCTTCCTCTCCAACTGCCTCCCCTTTAGGAAAATCACCACAACCACAGACAAATGGGTTCTGGCTGTTATTCAAAATGAATACTTGCTCTCCTTGGAAAGAAAGGACACCCTTAATGGTGCCCACCCCCCCCCCATCAAACACCTCTTCCTACAGATTTTGATAGACCTTCTAAATTTGGGCACCATAGAACTTGTCCCTTCAGGGCAGGAAGGAAAGTGTTTCTAAGATTTTTTCTGGTCCTCAAAAAAAATGGACCATGGAGACTGATTCTAGATCTTTCCTTCTTAAATCTATTCTTAAGAGCCCACCTTCAGAATATTGTCCCTACCAAATATTCTCCTGCCCTGCCTTTAGTTAGAATTAAAATGGAGTCAGCAAGATCAGCTAAATCCGTGTCTTCCGCTGCAGCTACCTCTTCCAAACCAGTTCATGCATACAGTTGCTTCAGACTTAGGATTGGGCGCAACAGTGACAACCTACAGGGTTCAAGCAAAGTAACACCCTTCCTTGAACAAAAACAATCAACGTGAGGGAAAATGACAGCATTCCTCTTGGCACTGAAAGCCTTCCTTCCACTCCTACAACCAGGTGTTCTCCAAATAATAGATAATAATCATCAGGAGAAGATACTAGTAAGATTAATATAACTTCCAGTATTTATTTAATCTATCAGTGAACTGTAAAGTACCTCATATATCATGTTGTAAGATGACTTACATTATTCTATATACTCATCCTTCTTAGTATTAGTACTTCTAGACTCCTTTTTTGTATTCTAATTTCCTCCTACTATATTTGTTATACATCTGTGTATAATATTTTGTGCTATGTTTTGAGCTTTTCTCCCTGGGCCTCTACTGAAAATGGAAATATATCAAGTTAGACTAGCCCGTTAACAAATGTAAAATAAAAATAAATAGACAACACCACAGTTGTGGTACCTCAATAAGCAGGGAGGGACAAAACCGTACCACCTTTGCAGACTAACCGTATTAGTCTGGGACCCTGCATCTCCTCGCAGGACAACAAACAAGCAGACCTTCTCAGCAGAACATCCCTCTCTAAATCATGAAAGGATGCTGGACAGGAATGTCTTTCTAGATATTATCCACCAGTGGGGCACACCTCGTAGATTTGTTTGCCTATCCCCCCAGAACAGACATCTGCAGACCTTTGCTCCAAGACTTAGTCCTCACTAGCTTGGAGAGTAGATGCTTTCAGCATTTCATGGAAGGGAAGTTTTCTATATGCCTTTCCTCCCTTCACATTAATTCAAAAAGTCAGGAGAGACAAACCAGAAATGTTGTTGGTGACCCCATACTGGCCAAGGCAGCACTGGTTACCATTTTTTCTGGTATTCCTTACTACCATCTTTGGTAGCTCCTGCCCTTGCACTCTGTGGTATTCTCTGGATACCATTGTTGATGCCCTTTTCTTCCATTTTCTCTATTAAAAAAAGTGTTTTGTTTTCTGTATTTTTTTGTAGTTTTTGTTGTGATATTTGTGGTATTTGCAGGTGTAGTGGCCTTGTCTTTGTGCGGTTATGGCGGACAAGTAAGGGACCACTGGGTTTAAAGCTACTGAGCAGTGTGCCCATAAAATGTGGAATCTGGACGCACATTCCTCTTGTGTATGTTGCTTGAATGTGCCTCATCTGACTGTTAAACCATGTGCAATATTTGTGATGGCTTTAGTACCTGTACACTGAATGAGAGACTCAAACTTATTCTTAAAGCACTACTCAGATCTCCTTTCTCGGAGGCTCTTTTTGCGTCTGAGGGTTCTCCCCCTCCCAGAAAAGATCACTAAGAGCCATTTTGGTTCCATCTTCTCCTGAAGGTCCAGAATCTGTCTTTAAAGCCTAGACCTAAATTACCTTCAGTTCAGGGGCTCAAAACCCCTTCCTTGGTGCCGAAGGTGGAACCAACCCTGATTATGACTACCAAATTGCCTCCAGTTCTCATTGGCACTGGGACTTGAGTCTTCTACCTCGATGCCGACTACTGAACTGAAGTCTGATGAGACCTTTTTGGTTCCTATTACCTATGCTCCGATATCCACGGTACCAACCATGACTACACCTGTCCAGATTCTCCCTTTGACCCAAGCAATAGTTTCCAGTTCCAGTCACTTCTCTTCCTCCCTACTGCATTTTCTACAGGTCCATTGACCTTGGTGTCGAAAGGAGAGCCCAAACCTCGGACCAGATACTCCCTGTTGACTGATCCATTCTCAGGACAGCCTTATAGTCCCCGTCGGGGATGTCTACAATGTGCTCCTGGAGCGTATCAGATTTAGACTTGGTCAGACTTGTGGATGAACTCTTGGCTGGGGGTTGCCTTTTCTTAGTAAACCCTCTGTCCCATTTGAAGCAGAGGCATTCTCTCCACAGACTCCATCTTACACTCCTCCTTCGATCCGAGTCTGAAGCCCTCTGCTCAGATGCCTTTCCCAGTTCCAGCTGTCACTGTTCCAACGGCATCCTTGTCTGTGGCACCGATCCACCCTATGGATGTCGACTCCTTCGGAGCAGAGTTATCTTCTGAGTCGTGAGTGCGCCATTGGTACAGAGGGTCCTAGCCCAGTGCCAAATTTTTCCTACCTCACTGTGTGTTAGGCCCCAGTGACCATGGTGGCACAAAGTTCCCTCAAGGTTCCTCTCCTGGCAGCGTGTCTGTCTGAGTGGGATGTGACCCTGGTTCTGTGGTTGTCCCTCTCTGTTCCAGGCTACCATCCGTCTTCAGGCAGGCCTGCTTTTCAGGTAATGGAAAGGGCACTGGCCTCTGCATACACTCAGCTGGCCCCATAGGCATTGGAACACCATATATACATTCCTCCTAGACCTCAGTTGACAGTCTGCCACTTCAGGACACTGGGTATGGCAGCCACAAAAGGCCCTTGAACAGGGCACCCTCATTCCCCCGAGTCCTCTTCATAAGCCCCTGCCGAGGAGGTTCCAAGGAAGAGAATGTGCAAGAGGAAACGCGTAGACTCCCCCAGAAAAGTTTCTCACAGAAGACACTGACTATGATGAAGTGGGAAGGCTCCCCAAAATCTTCTGAAAATGTCTCCTTTGGAGACTTCCTTGAAATTTTTAAACAGCAAGGAGATTGGAAGTCCTCAAACCCATCCCCAAGGAGTCTGTTCTTGCAGGCTTTTCGTACCCAGCCCTCTACTGCTTGGGTGACCCCTCCTGCAGACGAGCTCGTCGTGCAGCACGCCTAGAAAAAGCCAGACTCCATTGAGCCTATTCTTAGAGACTGGATAAATTCTTATGTCCCAAAAAAGATGGCCCTCATTGGTCTAAACGATTGCCTGCAGACGCTATGGTGGTGGCAACAAATAGAGAGCTCGTCGAGGAGAGCCACACTGTTCGTCCTCCCGAACAAGGAGTCCTGGGCATTAGACAGACTAGGGAAGCAGACGTTAGCCTCTTCTACTTTTAGTATTCGGTCGTTGAATTATCTGGCACATTTCACTAGGCTCCAGAGAGAGATGATATCACAGAGCTCTCTAGAGCACTAGCAGAAGCTGTATCGTCCGAGGTCTGGGATAAGGTGACCTCGTGGCTTGCAATCCTAGAGTCCATTTCTTACTTGTCCATGAGATTGATCTCCCATGCAACCGAAGGGGCGACTAGATCGGTGGGTGCAGGCTTTGTCATGAGACGTCATGCCTGGATGTACCGCTGCAACTTTGCGGACCCTTTCAAGGCTTACGTCCTCGAGGCTCCTGTCGAGCCTTCCTCCCTTTTCAGATCGAAAGTGGAAGACGCACTAGCCAGCTGTGACCAGGGCGGTAAGACCCTGTCTGCTATAGGTGTCAGTTTTTCCAATCCTTAATGATACTTGTCTAGGAATCAGAGGAGTGGGAAAATGTGGCACAAGAAGTTCCAGGTTCCTTTCCGTGATGCATGTTGAGTATATCCCACGAGGCAGAGGGCTAACTTATGGAAGATGCCCGTTTAAAGGCGGGGGGGGGTCTGTGCAGTCAGGGATCCAGAGATTTTCTCTGGCCAGCCCTACCAGCGCTCCTGAAGAGCGGCCCAATTGCTTTCCTCTGGAAACCGTCTGGGGACGTTTCTTGCTGCACCAACATGCCTGGCAAAATATCACCTCAGACTCCTGGGTGCAACAGATTATTACCAGAAGTTATCACATCCCCCTTTAGTCTTCACCCCAAATCTCCAAAACATTTTCCTGACGTTCCACCCGGTCAAAGGGAATCTGCAGCTCGAGGTTCTAAAGCTGCTTCAAAAAAGTCATCCAAATAGTCCCACCATACCAGATAGGATCTTGGTTCTACTCAGGGTTATTTTTAGTGACAAAAAGACAGGGGACTGGAGACTCATTTTGGACCTTAGTATCGTAAACAAATTTGTCAAGCAGACAAAGTTCCGGATGGTCATGGTTAAGTCTGTCCTTTCTTTCCTGGAGAAAGACGATTGGATGTGCTCTATAGATCTTCAGGTTGCGTATTACTTGCTGTGTTTGCTATTCTGTTTGTTGATGCCCCAAGTTGTGAGGCTTGACAGTATGATGATAGCATCAGTCTGTTTAGTTCACAGCTGGATGCTGGTTACCAGGCAGCCAGAGTTAGTCAGCATTTTCTTTGTTCATTCAGGAAACCACTCTTCCTTTTATTTAGCAAGTGCTTTTGGTTAGGAAAATATGAGCTTTGGTGAAGCACTCTTTCCATAAATGAAAGCAAAGCAGGTAAAGTCTTCTAAGCTTCACCTTTTAGGCCAAATGCTTGATTTGTTCTTCCCAATAATGGCTGACTGGGTTATCTCCATGTTTGACAACGGCATTTTCATTCACAAATATGTTGTGGTAGAGGATCCATGTTTGTTTCCACTGCAACTTGGGAAGTCCTTAACTTCTGAGGTGGCTTCTCCACTAAAAAGATGGAGAGAAATACCACATGCTTCTTGCGGTAGTCTGACATAGGTGAATAAGAAGATTTCACTTGCAGTGTGTAAATCTACTTGACTTAAGGTTTCCTTTGGTAAGTTTTTTTCCTGTGGACCACTTCCAGTAATGCAGGTGTTTGGGGGTATGTTTAAGAAAGATTTGACAAGGTCTGTACCTCTGATATGATTGCTGTTAAATGCGAAATGTAGTCCTCCCCACCCCCAGTATCATGCAGATATTAAGCTAGTCAAAAGAATGCATGTAGTCATCTCTGATATAGCCTGTAAATTTCAGCTATTTAAACATTTAAGATAGCCTTGAAAGTTGCTAGGCGTGGTTATTAAATTTGGCTGTGATGCATTTGACTGTCGTTAGACTGCTGCTACTGCCTTGATCTTCATATGGCATGGATGTCAGAGGAGTAGGTAAAACTTTGTATAAGGATGTTCGTGAGCACAGCTCCTAAACATGCCTGTAGACAAAATTGCTGATGTTCACCATATTGTTCACTGCTGCAGTAGCTTTTGCTGTATGGGTTATGTCTTGCTGAAGATATAGACAGCTTCCAAAACTTCATAGCACCTTCCATGCATCCAAACTGTCTGGCAGCTGGAGCTGAGCTTGACTAAGACAACTGTGGGCATCAAGCCCTTCAGAGCTTTACTGCCACCACAGAGTATGCTCCTCTGAGGCTTTTGAGGATGTTCATCGTGTTTCACTGTTGCAGTCATTACACTTAGGTTATCCTGCTGGCAGGTTACCCGCAGTCGGCGGGTTATCCTACTGGCAGGCTACCCCCAGTCTGCCTGAATTCCAAAGTCCTGGTCCGGCGTTGGTTGCTGTCTCCTCTTCCCTGACGTCAGTGTGCCAGGGGTGTAAAAGATGCAGCCGGCGCCGTTTTCTTCAGTCTTTATTGTCGCGCAGTGCCCGAAGCAAAAGCAGTTCTCAAGTGCCGGTCAGCCGACTCCTGAGTTTTTCAAAATCGAATTTCTGATCCGAAGTCTTCAATAAAGCTAAGTACCCCATTGGGGAAACTTTTTTTTCTTGCTCCAGACGGATGTCAGAAAAAGTTAACGATTGTATTTCTTGTGGGAAGCAAATACCTCATAAGGATTTCCATTCTTACTGTATTCCTTGCCTTGGCCCTGACCACGATGTTGCTAGTTGTCGGTTTTGCGCTAGATGTAACCAACGCACTATTAAGCGTCGGTACGATTTTGCTTTTCACTATTTTGGCAGAAGGTTTAACTATATAATGCCGTCAGAACAACCGACGACCGGAATTCATAAAAAGCGCAAGGATAAAGACAAGGGCAAGCATCCGAGGTCCAAAACCGACGAAGCCTCTTTTAGGCCAGTCGCTGGTTCGCTGGCGCTCAGTGAGGCTCTTTCGCAGCACCTGACTCCCACTACCTCAGAGCCACAGGCAACCTCTGACTCCCACATGGAGACAGCTAGGCCTCTGGATACTCGAGGTATTGGCCCTTCGGAAATTAATCTCTCAGATGGGTCCGGAGCCGCTGAGCAGGCATCTGCTTCTGAGGGTGTCTTCAGACCTACACAACTTTATATAAAGCCTACTTCAGCATCCAAGACAATCTAAAACAGTTTTAAAGACAAGGAAACCAGTATAGCATTTTCCAGGACAGGCTTCTATGCCTAAGAAACATATGCTCAAAATGGCCGAAAACCTAATTGCTTTGATTAGGGGTTCCCATCCCCCCTCCTGATAAGAGGCCTAGGCAAGACACTGAATATGAATGTTCATCGTGTTTCACTGCTGCAGTCATTACACTTGGGTTATCCTGCTGTCAGGCGGGCCCGCAGTCTGCCTGAGTTCCAAAGTCTTGGTCTGGCGTCTGTTGCTGTTGCTTCTTCCCTGACGTAAGTGCGCCAGGGGTATACAAGATGCAGCCGACGCCATTTTCTTCAGTTTTTCTTGCCGCGCGGTGCCCGAAGCAAAAGCAGTTTGCAAGTGTCGGTCGGCAGACTCCTGAGATTTCAAAATCGATCTTCAGAACCGAAGTCTTCAGTAAAGCAAAGTAAAGTTGGGGAAACTTTTTCTTGTCTCAGACCGATGTCAGTAAAAGTTAATTGTATTTCTTGTGGGAAGCAAATACCTCATAAGGATTTTCATTTTTAATGTATTCCAGCCTAGGCCCAGATCATGACGCCACTAGTCGGTTTTGTGCTAGATTTAACCAACGCACTGTAAAACGCCGGTTTGATTTTGCTCGCGATTACTTTGGCCGAAGATTTAATTGCACCATGCCGTCGGAACAACCGATGACCGGAATGCACAAAAAACGCAGAGAAGGATAAGAACAGGCATCCGAGGTCCAAAACTGACTAAGCCTCTTCTAGGCCAGTCGCCGGTTCCTAGTGAGGAGCTTTCGCAGCCCTTGACACCCGCTGCCTCAGAGCCACAGGCCACTACAGACTCCCATGTGGAGGTACCTAGGCCTCTGGATACTCAAGGTGCTGGGCCTTCGGAGACTAACCCTTCAGATGGGTCCGGAGGTGCTGAGCAGGCATCGGCTTCTGAGGGTGTTTTCACACCACCTCATCTTAACATTAAAACTGCAGCCAAGTCTAAAACTCCATTAAAGACAAATAAACAAGTACAGCATTCACCTGGACAGGCATCCATGCCTAAAAAACAGATGCTCAAAATGGATGAAGACTTAATTACTCTGATCAGGGGTTCCCATCCCCCTCCAGATAAAAGGCCTAGGCAGGATAACAGACTATGATTCCTCTGACCAGATTTCCATATATTCTGATTGCTCTTAAGACCAGGAATACTCTTTATCCCCCCTATGAGGACTCTGATGCTGAAGAATCATTTCCTTCAGCTTCTCCTCCTGAGGATTATTCTTTTGGGGAAACTTTACATACCATGAGGGAGCATTTCCATTGGGAGGGCCAGGATTATTCAGAATCCAAGAAAAGGCTCAGAGACTTTCTTCTATTGCCTCAGCACAGGCCCTTGATATTCCGCCAGTGTTGGATGTTGTGGATGATGTGTTCTCTGAATCCAGTTTAAATCCGGATTCTTTATCCCTTGCTCCAGTTAAGCCGGGCAGGTACTACAGAGTCCCTGACTCTCACAAATTTCTTTATAAAAACCCTGCTGCTGACCCAGAAACTGTTTCCCAAGGTCCCAAAGGGGTAAAGGCTTCCACGGCTAAAAATCCAGTTCTCTCTGACAGGGATTCTAGAGCATTAGACAGATGGGGGAAAAAGTTTACACTTCTGCAACTTTAGCAGTGAGGGCTTTAAATTGCCAGTTTCACATGCTTAAATACCAACAATACTTACTGTCTCAATTAAAACAGAAAATGAGTACTAGTGCGGAACATCCTGACTACAAGGAAATGCAGGATTTATTGCATGCAGCTGAACAAGTGGGAAAACATACTTTGCAATGTGGTTTTGATTCATTAGAGGCTTCTTGTAGCGCAGCAGTTACAGGATCTGTGATTCGAAGGCATGCTTGCTTAAAAGAACAAAGTTTGCCAGGTAATGTTAAGGCAAAATTATTGGATGCTCCTTTACAGCAAGATATTTTATGTGGTGTAAAGGCAGAGGAGGTATTAAAGAAAATGGAGCCCCAAAAGGAGGTGAAGACAAGTCACAACCTTACAGGAAACAGTCCCAATGACTTCACCCTTCTAATGCCAAGCCCTTCCCTTTTGGAAGCTCCCGTAGGGGGGAAACTAGCACTTTTTTCACAAAATTGGCAAACAATCACCCAAGACAAATGAGTTCTGAATATTGTGTCTCAAGGTTACAAGCTACACTTTCACACTTTACCAAGGCTGAAAGGAATGCCAGACCTGCCACAACATCAGTGGGCAGAGGCACAAAAGCAAGTTACAGCCATCATGGAAATGAGAGCTATTCAAACAGTACCTCAGCAAGAACAAGGGCAAGGATTTTACTCAAAACTCTTCCTGGTCCCCAGAAAGGATAAAGCCTGGAGACCCATATTAAATCTTTCTACTCTAAACATTTATCTGGATTTCCCGAAATTCAAAATGTTGACACTAGAGCAGCTACTTCCCATGTTGGGCAAGAAGGCTTGGCTTGTTACTTTTGACCTCAGAGGCATACCTACATGTCCCTATCAAACAAAATTGCAGAAGATACCTCAGATTTATAGCTGGTTCAATGCACTACCAATTCTCTGCACTGCCCTTTGGCTTATCTACTGTGCCCAGGGTCTTCGCAAAGTGCCTGGCACCAGTAATTGCATTTTGCAGACAAAAGGGAATTCAAATATATCCATACCTGGACGACTGCCTTATTCAAGCAGAGAGCAAGGACATTCTTCTAAAGCATCTGGCATTTGTAAAAAGGTTGCTAATTTGCCTAGGGTACACAGTAAACGAAAAGAAGTCAAAACTAGTGCCTCACGAGATAATATTCCTGGATGCCAGCTTAAATACAACGGCCCAGATGGCTTATCTCACGCCAGACAAACAACGACAATTGACTCTGTGTTTTCAGTTGATGGCAACAAAGTCCCAACTCCCTGCATGAAAAATTCTGCAGGCCTTGGGATCCATGGCATCCTGCATACTACTAATTCCATATGCAAGACTGCATATGAGGAAATTACAGTGGTACCTAAAAAGTGTTTGGACTCGGCACTCTCACAGTTTGCAAACAGTAATACCACTAATTCCCTGCCTACGACAGGAGTTTCGATGGTGGGGCAGAGGCATGTCACCTCAACAAGGGTCAGCCTTTCACTCTACCCTCAACCAGGCAGACTTTTAACAGATGCTTCAGATTATGCCTAGGGAGCACACATGGCAGGAAAATGCATTCAGGGCATGTAGACCACAGACCAAATGCATCTTCACATCAATCAAAAAGAGATGTTGGCTGTACAAAATGCCCCAACAGCTTTCAAGGACCTTCTGCATCCAGGACAATTATCATTAAAGACAGACAACACTACAGTAATGTGGTACATAAACAAGCAAGGGGGCACTCATTCATACCCCCTATGCAGACAAGCCATGACCTTGTGGAACACAGCCCTAAATATCAAGTTCATCTGCAAGCACAATTCCTGCCAGGAAAGAAATACTCTGGCAGACGACTTAAGCAGAAACATTATGGATCCTCACGAGTGGAAACTAAATCCACAAGTTTTCAGCATAATGCAAAAATGGGGGTGCCCAGACATATATCTTTTTGCTGCCACACTGAATTGCCAACTACAAAAATTCTGCACAAGGACTTATCACATGCAAGCATGGAAAGTGGATGCTCTTTCGTTCAGCTGGAAAAACTTAAAAGTTTATGCCTTCCCACAACTGCCTCTCCTTTCAAAGGTACTTCTAAAAGCCAGACAAGAAAAACCACAGATGATCCTGATTGTTCCAGACTGGGAACGCCAGCACTGGTACCCAATCTTAAAGAACTTAGCTAATGGACCACCATGGATTTTACCTCAAATTCCACACCTTCTGACGCAACAAAACAATCTGATCCTGCACAGTCAGCTAAAAACCTTAAACCTGGCTGCATGGCAGATTCATTAGTCCAACAGACACCTTCTCTCTCTAAAGCTGTTATGGATGTCATTTTGGAGGCCAGGAGGCCTAGCACCAGTAAATCTTGTTCAGAAAAGTGGAAGAGATTCTGTGCCTGGAACCAGGCTCAAAGCTTTGACCCTCTTGTCCCAAACATTCCTCAGATACTACAGTACTTAACTGAGATGCTGGACAAAGGACTATCCTCATCCATTAAGATCCACACCTCTGCCATCTCAGCTCATTACAACACATATCCTCTTATTTTCTCTCATCCAGTGCTAAAGCAGTACCTCAGAGGGGCTAAAAACATAAGACCACCCCGGAGACCACCAACACCTACTTGGGACCTCAATTTTGTCTTGGAAAAACTCACTTTACCTCCTTTTGAGCCAGCCAATTCAGCAGAATTAAAATATGTATAATGGCAATCTGCTCTTCTTCTGGCAATAACCTCAGCACGAAGAGTCTGAGTTACAGGCACTAATGGCAGTGGAGCCCTTCATCATTTTTCATCAAGACAGGGTTTCTTTAAGAACAAACCCTTTCTTTATGCCTAAGGTGGTATCCAGTGTGGCTCTTAACCAAACTATTCACTTGCCAACTTTTTATCCAAATCCCTAGAATAAAGGGGAGAATCTTCTGCATTCCTTGGACATGTACAGACAATTACGTTTCTACTTGGACAAAATAGAAGCTTTCAGAAAAACTGAGCAATTGTTTGTAGCATATGATGCAGGATCACAGGGAAAGGCTATTTCAAAGTAGACCATTTCAAAGTGGATAGGATACTGTATACGGTTATGCTACACACAACATGGGAAACCTATACCTACTAACATTAGACCACATTCCACCAGGGCAACTGCCACTTCTACTGCCTACCTTAGAGGAGTACCTACCAAAGACATCTTGGAAGCTGCAACTTCGAGTTCATTGCACACCTTTACCAAGCATTACCATTTGCCTCTCTATTCTAGATCCAGAGCTGGCTTTGCCACTGCAGTGCTGCAGGGCCTCATAGCCACATCAAATCTTCTATAGAACCAGCCACCCTAACTCAGCTTTGGGATTCAACCAAAGTGTAATGACTGCAGCAGTGAAACACAATGAACATAGTACAGTTTTATGCCTACCATAAATGTAGATGTTAGAGTGTCTTCACTGCTACAGTCCAGGTTACCCACCCACCATCCCCTCTTTCTTACCTGGGACTTACCTATACTAGCTATGTGGTGTATTTGCTGGTTACTGAAGGTTTTATTTTTACCTTTCTTGTATTTTTTATTAGCAACATGTATTGCCTACCATTTTTGGGGGCACCTGGCATCTGGGGCAAGAAAAACTGAAGAAAATGGTGTCCGCTGCATCTTGTATACCCCTGTCGCACTGACGTCAGGGAAGAAGCGACAGCAACCGACACTGGACCAAGACTTTGGAACTCAGGCCAACTGCAGGCCCGCCTGATGGCAGGATAACCCAAGTGTAATGACTGCAGCAGTGAAGACACTCTAACATCTACATTTATGGTAGGTAAAAATTGGTACTTTCCTCTGATCAGGATTCCATTTCCTCAGATTACTCTTCTGATCAGGGATATTCTGTTCCTCCCTATGAGGATTCTGATGCTGAAGAGTCTATTCCTTCAGCTTCTCCTCCTGAGGACTATTCTTTTGGGAAACCCTGCATACCATGAGGGAGCATTTCCATTGGGAGAGCCAGGATTATTCCGATTCTAAGAAAAGACTTTGAGACTTTCTTTTACTTCAGCATAGACCTCTTGCAATTCCCCCTGCTCTAGACATAGTAGATGTTTTTTTCAGAGTCCGGCCTGTCTCCAGACTCTCTACCTCCTGCCCATGTTAAGCCGGACAGATACTACAGGCTCCCAGACTCCCATAAGTTTCTTTATAAAAACCCTGCTGCTGACCCAGAAACTATCTCACAGGGTCCCAAAGGGGTCAAGGCTGCTTCTGCCAAAAACCCTGTCCCCTCAAACAGAGATTCTAGGGCTTTGGACAGATTGGGGAAAAAAGTTTGCACTTCTGCTACCTTGGCTGTAAGGGCTTTAAATTGTCAGTTTCATATGCTCAAATATCAGCAATACTTAATGTCTTTGTTAAAACAAAAAATGTTGACAAATTCTGAATGTTCTGAGAACAAAGATTTGCAGGATTTTTTGCATGCAGCTGAACGAGTGGGAAAACATACTTTGCAATGCGGCTATGATTCACTGGAGGCCTCCGGCAGGGCCGCTGTTACAGGTTCTGTTATTAGAAGGCATGCTTGGTTAAATGAGCAGAATCTGCCTGATCATGTTAAAGCAAAATTATTGGATGCTCCATTACAGCATGCTAATTTGGTGTTAAGGCAGAGGAGGTGTTAAAGAAAATGGAGGATAAGGCAAAATCTATGTAGACAGTAAAGGATATCTTGCAGGTACAGCCACCCAGATTTAGCAGGAACTGGCCCTCTAAGAATTGGTCCTTTCCAGTGTCAGACAGATCACAGAGGACGCAACAAACCCAGGGCTCATACAGGCCCAAACAATTGGGTGCTTCTACCTCCAAAAGCGGGGAAGACAAATCACAGCCTTATAAAAAAACATTCCCAGTGACTTCCCTCTGCCAATGCCAAGCACTTATTTTTTGGCAGCACCCTTAGGGGGAAAGCTAGCACTTTTTTCACAAAACTGGCACAAGATCACCCAGGACAAATGGGTCTTAAATATAGTCTCTCAGGGTTTCAGGTTACAGTTTCCACCCTTCCAAAGGCAAACAGCATGCTAGACCTGCCACGCAATCAATGGCAAGAGGCACAAAAACAAGTTTCATCTCTCATGGACATGGGGGCTATTCAGCCAGTTCCACAACAAGAGCTGGGACAAGGATTTTACTCAAGACTTTTCTTAGTACCAAGAAAGGACAAAGCCTGGAGACCAATTCTGGACCTGTCTATTCTAAATACTTTTCTGGAAGTCCCAAAATTCAAAATGGTGACTCTACAGCAGCTTCTGCCCATGTTGGACAAGAAGGCTTGGCTTGTAACTTTGGACCTCAAAGAGGCATACCTGCATGTCCCAATCAGACGATCTTGCAGAAGATACCTCAGATTCATAGCTGGCTCACTGCACTACCAATTCTCTGCGCTGCCCTTTGGCTTGCCTACTGCACCCAGGGTCATCACAAAATGCCTGGCACCTGTAATTGCATTTTGCAGACAGAGGAATTCAAATGTACCCCTACTTGGACAACTGCCTTATTCAAGCAAAGGACAAAGATATTCTACTACAGCATCTGGTGTTTGTAAAAAGATTACTAATTTGCCTAGGGTACACAATAAACGAAAATAAATCAAAACTAGTACCCTCTCAAGAGGTAATATTCCTGGGTGCAAGCTTAAATACAACTGCCCAGATGGCTTATCTCATGCCAGACTTAAGGCATCTGACTTCTTACCTCAAAGACTTGGCAACAAAGACCCAGTTATCTGCAAGAAAAATTCTGCAGGCTCTGGGCTACATGGCATCCTGCATTCTGCTAATTCCATATGCAAGACTGTATATGAGGAAACTACTATGGTATCTAAAAAGTGTTGAGACTCAACATTGCCACAGCCTGGAAACAGTAATTACTCTCATTCCCTGCCTGCAACAGGAATTTCAGTGGTGGGCACAGGCCTGTCACCACAAGGGACAGCCATTCACCATACCCACTGCAAGGCAGACACTAACAGATGCATCCAATTATGCCTGGGGGGGCACACATGACATGAAAATGTATTCAGGGCACATGGTCCCCAAACCAAATGCATCTTCATATCAATTAAAGAGATGCTAGCTGTACAAAATGCCCTGGCAGCCTTCAAGGACCTACTTCATCCAGGACAACTACTGATAAAGACGGACAATACTACAGTCATGTGGTACATAAACAAGCAAGGGGGCAAACATTCCTATCCCCTCTGCAGGCAAGCCATGACTTTGTGGAACACAGCATTGGCTTTTCAAGTACATCTGCAAGCACAATTCCTTCCAGGAAAGACAAATATTTTGGCAGACGAACTAAGCAGAAACCTCATGGATTCTCACGAGGGGAAACTGGACCCACAAATCTTCAACATGATAACAGGGAAATGGGAATGCCCAGACATAAATCTATACGCTTCCCCTTGCAACTGCCAGCTACAGAGATTCTGCACTCGGACTTAGCACAAGCAAGAGTGGAAAGTGGACGCCCTTTCATTCAGCTGGAAAGCCCTTACAGTATATACCTTCCCTCCTCTGCCTCTCCTCTCCAAGGTACTTTTAAAGATCAGATGAGAAGCCAAAAATTATACTGATTGCCCCAGACTGGCCACGCCAGCACTGGTACCCAATCCTAAAGAGCTGGTCTCAAGGCCCAGCCTGGACATTGCCTCTAATACCTCATTTGCTGACCCAACAGAACAATCAGATCCTGCACAGCCAATTCAGAACCCTAAATCTGGTGGCATGGCAGATAATGTAATCAGTCAGGACACACCTCTCTCTAAAGTAGTTATGGATGTTATTTTGGAGCCCAGGAGACCCAGCACCAGAAATTCTTATGCAGAAAAATGGAAGAGATTCTGTGCTTGGAACCCAGCACAGGGAATTGACTCGCTTGAACCAAATATTCCTCAGATTTTGCAGTATCTAATTGAGATGCTGGACAAAGGCCTATCCTTCTCATGAATTACGATCCATGCCTCTGCCATTTCAGCTCATTATAATACGGACCCACCTGTTTTCACTCATCCACTGCTAAGGCAGTATCTGAGGGGCCAAAAACATAAGACCTCCAAGGAGAGCTCCAATACCTACATGGAACCTCAATTTTGTCTTGGAAAAACTCACACTGCCTCCTTTTGAGCCTGCCAATACAGCAGAAATAAAATACTTGTCATGGAAAACGGCTCTTCTCCTAGCAATAACTTCAGCAAGAAGAGTCTGAGTTACAGGCACTAATGGCCGTGGAACCTTTTATTTTCAATCAGGACAGGGTTTCTCTAAGGACAAAGCCGACATTTATGCCCAAAGTAGTGTCCAGTGTGGCCCTTAACCAAATCATGCATTTGCCTTCCTTTTATCCAAACCCGCAGAATAAGGGAGAGAGACTTCTGCATTTTTTGGACATACACAGACAACTACACTTTTACTTGGACAAGACTAAATCTTTCAGAAAGAGAGCAACTCTTAGTGGCATACGCTGCAGGATCGCAAGGGAAAGCTATTTCAAAGCAGATAATTTCAAAATGGATAGGCCACTGCATTCGTTGCTGCTATTCACAACATGGCAAATCAGTGCCTAAGGGCATTAGGCCACATTCTACCAGAGCAGCAGCCACTTCAGCAGCCTTCCTCAGAGGAGTAACAACCAAGGACATTTTGGAGGCTGCAACCTGGACTTCAGTGCACACTTGCACAAAGCACTACCACTTACCTCTTTACTCTAAATCCAGAGCAGGCTTTGCCACTGCAGTTCTGCAGGGCCTCATAGCCACTTCTAATTCTGTTTAGGCCCAGCCACCCAACCTCAGCTTTGGGATTCAACCCAAGTGTAATGACTGCAACAGTGAAACACTATGAAAATAGTACGGTTGTGTACCTACCATAAATGTAGATGTTCGAATGTATTCACTGTTGCAGTCCAGGTTACCCTCCCACCATCCCCCTTTCATTACTAGGTCTTATCTGTACGTCTCTATTTTATACAACCTATGTGGTGTATTTGCTTGTAGATGAAGTTTATGTGCATGCTTTTTTATGATCAGAATTTTTAGCTTACCCTTTTGGGGGCACCTGACATCTGGGGCAAGAAAAACTGAAGAAAATGGCATCTGCTGCATCTTTTATACCCCTGGCGCACTGTCCTCAGGGAAGAGGCAACAGCAACCGACGCTGGACCAGGACTTTGGAATTCAGGCCAACTGCGGGTAGCCTGCCAGCAGGATAACCCAGGTGTAATGACTGCAACAGTGAATACACTCGCACATCTACATTTATGGTAGGTACACAACTGTACTTTTAAGAATGCTTTTCCCTGCACTTTAATGTTATTCCAAACATTAATGACATGAAGTGTTTATTGTAGTGACGAGGTTTAGGTCCCTAGAGAGCGTGTAGCTCAGAGGGATTGGGAGTTATTTAAGTGGAGCATGTCCAACAGCTCTGGGTATGACATCGCTTTGTATGTTAGGCAGAGATCGCTCCTTAACAAGTGATATGTGACTGAGTAAAGGTGGAGTTTTTTGAGACTGTCTGCGTAGGGCATCTGTTTGAGGCCGGTAATCCTCTTTTTGAGTTATTTCTGCGGCCTTTCCAGTTGTAGATGTCTTGTGAGGTACATACCAAAAGGGGCATTTTACTCTATAATGGGTCTAATGAGTATTGAGTAGAGGGGAACAATGACCTCTTTTTTTTTTCCTGGATGAGAAACAGTTTGTGATGGTGTGTCGCGTAGGATTTCCTGACTACTGTGGCGATGTGATTGTCAAACGAGAGGCTTCTGTCCACCTATGTCCCAAGGTCTCATCACACTTTCGGTGTTAAGTAGACTACCACCTATGTGGTAGCTCATGGGTGCAGAGTTTTTAACCAAAGGGTATGACATTGCACTTTTTGGCATTGAGCTTGAGGCCATGGCTTTAACACCAGACATCTGTCTCCGTGAGGTGTTTTTGTAGGATGTCCACTTTGTTAGGAGTTTCGATTTATGTCTCCTAGTTTGCAGTCAACTGCGAACTTCGTTAGCCGAAGACCTTCTGTGTTAGCCTGTACTTAAGAAAAGTAGATACCAAACAGCAGAGGACCCAGGACTGAACCCTGTGGTACTGTACTTGTTAATGGTCTAAAGTCTGATTTGGAGTCTGCTACTTTCACATTGTGGGTTCTGTCAGTGAGCCAGTTGGCAACCCATCTTGTGAAGTAGGGATTTTACCTAGCTTAGTGAGTTTATCTATAATTCCAGAGTGGGGGATGGTGTCAAAAGCCTTTCCGAGATCTAGATAGGCTGTGTGAACCACCTTACCCTTGTCTACGGCTTTGGTGACTCCTTCAAAGAAGTCTATCAGGTTTAGGAGACATGATCTGCCTTTTACAAACCCAAACTGGGTGGGGTCCAGAGTTGGAGATTACCAGTGTCTTTGTGTGCAAGATCCATGATGATGCATTCCATGGCCTTGCAGACCAGGCTTGTTAGGCTAATGGGGCAGTAGTTCCCAGGTTCCGTGGTGGCTCCCCCTTTGTGGAGTGGGATAACCATTGCTGTGTGCCCTTCATTGGGTACAAAGCCTGAGGTGAGGCTGTAATTGAACATGGTGCTTAGGTGGGGTGCCAGTTCATTCTGCAGTTCGTGTAGAACGTAGCCTGGGATGTTGTCAGGTCCCATGGATTCTGTGTTCTTGGATTTGGAGAGTGTTTTTTTACCTGTGCAGCTGTGATTACAGGAACTTTCCATTCTTACGGCAAACAGACTGGCCCTTTAGGGTGTGCGGGGGGGGGGTGTAAAGTTACCACTGAACCTATCTGCCAGGATGTTGCCAATTGCAGTTGGATTTTCTTTGTGTTTCACTGTTGCAGTCATCGCGCTTGGGTTATCTGCCTGCAGGTAGCCCTCAGTCGGCATGAATACCAGAGTCTTAGTATTTCTGCATCAGATGGCTTTCTCTTCTTTCATGACATCAGGTCATCAGGGGTGTAAAAACAGGCAGCCGACACCATTACATCAGTCTTTCCTGCGGAGGGGGAAGCCCGAAGCAGAAGCAGTTTGCAAGTGCTGGTCGGCCGTTACCTGAAATTTTCATTTTTCAAGTTGATAAACCTGAAGTCTTCTAAAGCTAAGTACCCCGTTTAGGGTCCTTTTTTCTTGCTCTAACCAATGCCCGAAAAAGTTAACAGTTGTCTTTCCTGCAAAAGCAAATACCTCACAGAGATTTTCATTCTTACTGCGTTACCTGTTTAGGCTCAGACCAGGACATCCCTCGCTGTCTGTTTTGTGCCTTGTTTAACACCCGAACCATTCGTCATCGGGCTATTTTTGTTACCAAATTCTTTCGCCCCCAATCTCTGTATTCTGAAATGGCTTTGGTGAGCCATCCGACTACCCATCTTCCGAAAAAACATTAAAGATAAAGACAAACTGCATAGGTCCAAAACTGCCAACGATGCTTCTGTTTAGCTAGTCGCCAGTCCGCCGGTACTTGGTGAGTTGCCTTTGCAGCCCCTGATGCCCGCTTCCGATAGATTTGCAAGCCTCTGCTGAGACCCATTCGGAGTGCGGTTTACCATAAGATGCTTAGTCTATGGAACCAGCGGATGTCTCTACTTTGGATGGGTCCGGAGCCACTGTGCAGGCACCGGCTTCTGAGGGTGTTTTCTGGGGTCTATATCAGCATATCAAATGCTGAAAACGCCGAATTCAATTTTTTCGGATTGAAATGTTCAAAATCTCCGAGCGAACTCCCCATTGATTTCTTTCCCAGGGAAAGAAATCTGTGTTCCGAGCAAAAAAAAAAAAAAAAAAATGTAATACTTTAAACACTGACAGAAGTGGGTGGGGGGGGCCCTTCACCCCCTCTTTAAATATACCAACTCCGAGACCACACCACAGTGGAGGAAATGGCAAACTCCGATGACTGCCCACCGATTTCTTTCCCTGGGAAAGAATTAGATGTTGCATCATTTCGCTCTTCTGAGATTTCGAATATTTCACTTTGATGAAATTAAATTCGACATTTTCAACATTCGACATGTGGCAGGAACCCGTTTTACAACCTACCGATGTTGGAATCAAACAGACTTCTTTTTTTAGTCAAAACTACAGAGTTTCTTAGGCCCTGAGTATGCACTATGCCTAGAAAACTGACCACAAGTGCATGCTCAGGCTCCCATGCTATAAAAATAAATGCTTAGAATGGCTGAAGACCTTATAATGCTAATTAGGGGAAGCCAGCGTTACACTGCTAAGAGACAAAGAATTCAGTTGCTTTCAGATTCTACAGACCAGGAGTCGGATGACTGACCTTTTTGATTATCAGGACATGCCCTTATCGGCTTATGAGGATTCAGATGCAGAGGAATCCATTCCCTCTGCCTCCCCTCCAGAGGATTTCTTTTTTGGTGAAACTTTGCATACTTTGAGACCATTTCCATTGGGAATGCCAAGACTATCCTCAGTCCAAAAAGAGAATCTGAGAATACTTAGACCTACCGCAGCACAGGCCTTTAACTATTCCCCCTGTCCTAGATGTTGTGGATGTTTTCTTGGAATCCAGTCGTACTCCAGACATCTTACCTCCAACCCCTAGGAAACCTGACCGGTACTAACAGAGTACCTGATACCCACAAGTTTCTTTTCAAGAACCCTACTGCTGATCCAGAGGTAATTTCCCAGGGAACTAAAGGTATTAAGGCTGCTACAGCCAAAAATCCGACCCCTTCAGACGGGGATTCCAGAGTTTTAGACAGATGGGGTAAGAAAGTACAGTTGTACACTTACCATAAATGTCGATGTTAGTGTATTCACTGTTAGTCATCACACCTGGGCTGGTTCCCAAATCGGGGGAAGGGTGGAGGCAGTCAAGAAATAGTAGGGCTGGCTAGCAGGCCTTGTAAGACTGCTGTGGCAAATCCATCTCTGGATTTAAAAAATACAGGTAAGTTGTAATGCTTGGTGAAGGTGTGTACAGAACTCCAGGTTGCAGCTTCCAGGATGTCCCTGGTAGGGACTCTCCTAAGAAATGCTGTAGAGGTTGAAGTAGTCCTAGTGGAATGAGTTCTGATCCCCTGTGGGGGTAGGTTTTCCATGGTGCTTGTAGCAGAAATGGATGCAGTATGCTATCCACTTGGAAGTGGTTTGCTTGGAAATGGCTTTGCTCTCTGTCACTGTAGCAAAGCTGACTAGCAGCTGGTCAGATTTTCTGAAAGGCTTAGTCCTGTCAAGGTAGAACCTGAGCTGTCTGTGCACGTCCAAGGAGTGCAGGATCCTTTCCCCTTTATTTTGAGGATTAGGGAAAAAGGTTGGTAAATGGATGGATTGGTTTAGAGCCACACTGGATACCACCTTGGGCATAAAAGATGGGTTAGTCCTGAGGAAAACCCTGTCAGCATGGAAAATAATGAAGGGTTCCACAGCCATTAGTGCCTGTAACTCCGACACTGTTCTTGTTGAAGTGATAGCTAGAAGTAAGGCTGTTTTCCAAGAGATGAATTTTAACTGTGCTGAAGCAGCAGGCTCAAAAGGAGGAAGCATGAGCTTCTTTTGTTCGAAGTTAAGGTCCCAGGCAGGGGTGGGCATTCTCCTCGGGGGGGAGGTCTTAAATTTTTAGCTCCTCAGGAACTGTTTACCAGAGGGTGAGAAAAGAGAGGTGGCTCAGTATTATAATTAGCTGAGATGGCCGAGACATGAATCTTAATAGAAGAAAACGATAGGCTTTTGTGGAGCAGCTCTGCTAGTTAATCTATGATTTGAGGTAAGCTGGGCACGGCTGTGTCCTTTCCTTGAGACTGGCTGCAAGAATAGTATCTTTTCCATTTTTCTGAATAGTATTTCCTAGTACTAGGCTGTCTGGATTCAAGGATGACGTCCAGCACCTGTTTGCTGAGGGTTGCTGGTGGAGTATTCAGGGAATAAGCCAGGCTGCAAGGTTCAGGGTTTGCAGCTGAGGATGCAAAATCTGTCCTTCCTGCTGGGGCAGCAGGGAGGGGGGGGTCTGATGTAGGTGCCAGGGTAGCACTGCTGCTAGACTTCATAGGAGTGGGTACCAGTGCTGGCAGGACCAGTCTGGGGCAGTAAGGATTGTCCTTGATTTGTCTCGTTTGATCTTGAGTAGTACTTTTGAGAAGAGAGGCAGAGGGGTAAAGGCATAAATTGAGAGGTTTTCGTATGTAAAGGATATGACATCCACTTCCCATGCTTAGCTGTGGGGATTTCTGCTGCAAATTTTGCTCATTTGATGGTTTTGGGGGGAGGCAGAGGTTTACCTCTGGTGTCCCCCACCTGTGAGTTAGAAGTTTGAGTTGGGTTCCTGCTTCTAGCCGTGTGGGTCCAGTAGATTTCTGCTTAGTCGTCTGCCAGTGAATTTTGTTTGACTGGCAGGACTTGAGCTTGCAGGTGCACTTGGTTGCTCAAGGCTGTGTTCCACAGGGCCATGGCTAACCTGCAGAGTGGGTAGGAATGAGTCCCCCCCCCCCCCCTTGCTTGTTTTTGTACCACATAACTGTCGTGTTGTCTATCTTTATCAAGAGTTGTCCTGGAAGGATAAGTTTTTGAAGGCTGTCAGCGCATTCTGTACAGCTAACATTTCTTTTTGATTGATATGTAGGTGAATTTGTCCTGGGCTCCATTTGCCTTGAATCCATATGTCAGCCCCCCCATGCATAGTCTGATGTATCTCTTGTCAGGGTTTGGGCGGCGAGGGGTTGAGTGAAAGGGAGTCCCTTGTTTCAAGCCTCTGCCCACCAAAGGAACTTTGGCCTTAGACAAGGAATGATAGTAATAGTTTCCATGTCCTGAGAATGTTGGCACCAGAGACTTAAGTACCATTGAACTTTCATCGTATGCAGTCTTGCATATGGAATTAGAAGAATGCATAAGGCCATGAACCCTAGAGCTTGCAGTATTTTTCTTGCAGACAGCTGGGTTTTGGTGGCCATTAGTTTGGAGTAGTTTGTCAAACCTGCTTTTCTGGAGTAAGGAATGCCATCTTGGAAGTTGTGTTCAACCCTGCTCCCAGGAATACAATCTTTTGGCTTGGCACCAGATGTGATTTATTTTCGTTCATGGTGTACCCCAGAGAAGTTAGAAATCTCTTTACAAATGCCCAGTGCTGAAGTAGCAATTCCTGACTGTCTGTTTGAATCAGGCAGTTGTCCATGTATGGATAAATTTGAATATTTCTCTGCTTTCAGTATACAATGGCTGGAGCCAGGCACTTTGTGAATACACTGAGCGCAGTAGATAAGTGAAAGGAAAGTGCAGAGAATGTAGATACTTCCTGCAAGATTCCCTTATGGGGATGTGCAGGTAAGCTGTTTTTAGGTCTAGGGTTTCTAGCCAGGAGTCCTTGGCTAGCATAGAAAGCATCTGTTGTAGTGTAAGCATTTTGAATTTTGGAACCATCAGGACAGGAAGATGTTGAGAATGGATGGGTGCAGGACAGGACACCAAGAACCCTCTTTTCTGGGCACCAGGAACAGTCTGGAGTAGAAACCCTGTCCTCTCTGCTCTATTGAAACAGGTTGAATAGCCCTGATACTAAGAAGAGAAAGTACTTTCTTTTGTGCCTCTGCCCGCTGGTTTGCGGGAAGATCTGGCAACCCGCTTGGGGTTGACACTGAGTGGAAGAATCTGTATCCCTGGGATACAATGTTTAGGACCCATTGGTCCTGGGTAATGGACATCCAGTTTTTTGCATACAGGGCGAGTTTTCCTCCTAGGGGTGCAAGTACTTGGGTATGGCTGGGAAGGATGATAGACAAGTCATTGTGAATTTTTTCCATAAGGGGGTGGCTTACTACTCCCTGTTTTTGAGGGGGGAGCACTCCAGTGTTTAGATCTCTGCGTACCCTGAGACTGTGGCCTTAGTAGTCTGTTGCCCCTGGGTTTGAGCTGGGATGACCTAGTAGGGGACTGGAAAGGACCAGTTTTTGAAGGCCAATGCATACTGAATCTAGGTGGCTGTACTTTTAAGAAATCTTTAACAGTTTGCATAAATTTAGCTTTTTCCTCTATCTTCTCTTCTGCTTTTGTGCCATACAGACCTTCCTGGTTTAATGGAGCCATCTAGTAGTTTTGCTTTGACCTGGTCTGGCAAGGTTTGTTCCTTCAGCCAGGCATGCCTTCTCAGTACAGATCCAGTGACAGCAGCCCTGCAAGATGCTTCTAAGGCATCAAAAACCACACTGCAAAGTATGCTTACTGACTTGGTTTGCAGAATGCAGTAACTCTTGTAAATCTTTATTTTCTGCAAAATCTGGAAGCAACAACATTTTTTGTTTAATTGGTTCCATAATATGCTGCTGGTACTTCAGCATGTGAAACTGGCAATGTAAAGCCCTGATGGCAAGAGTTGCAGAGGTATATGCCTTCTTGCCCCATCTGTCCAAAGCCCTAGAATCCCTGTCCTTAGGGGTAGGATTTTTGGCTGTAGTAGCCTTAATACTTTTAGGTCCTTGGGAAATGTCTGTATCTGCAGTGGGATTCTGAAAGAGAAATTTGAAAATCCTGTACCCTGTAGTACCTGTCATGTTTTTTTGTATGAGCTGGTGGTAAAGTTTCAGGAGTAAGACTGGATTACATGAAAACATCATCTATAATATCCAGGACGGGGGGGGGGGGGGTGTAGCTAGAGGCCTGTGCTGAGGAAAGTCTAAAAATTCTCTGAGTCTCTCTTTGGACTGTGAGTAGTCCTGGCATTCACAGCGGAAATGCTCTCTTAAGGTATGCAAGGTTTCATCAAAAAAAAAGTCTTCTGGAGGGGAGGCAGAGGGAATAATGGAATCCTCTGCATCTGAATCCTTATATGTAGATAAAGGTACGTCCTGGTAATCAGAGGGATCAGAGTCATCAAACTCATGGTCTGTTGTATCAGAAGAGAAATCAATCCTTTGTCTTTTAGAGGGGGAAGGCTGGCTTCCCCTAATTAGAGTTATAACGTCTTCAGCCATTCTAAGCATTTGTTTCTGTGGCATGAGGGCTTGAGCATGCCCTTTGGTCATCTGTTTTCTAGGCGTAGTGCGAACTCTGGGCCTAAGAAACTCTGTCATTTTAGTCTGAAACGAAGTAGTCTGTTTAAGACTAACATCAGAAGGTCAGAATACACCCTCAGTAGCCAGTGCCTGCACAGCTGCTCTGCTCCCCATCCAAGGTAGAGACAACCGCAGGTTCCATAATTGAAGAAGTATCTCGCGACATACCGGACTCTGAATGGGTCTCAGCAGACGCCTGCGAATCTGTAGACGTGGGTATTGGGCTGTGAAGGCACCTCACTGAGTACCGGCAGACTGGCAACAAGCTTAACAGAAGCGTCTCCAGTTTTGGACCTATGTCGTCTGTCTTTATCCTTACTTTTTTTCGGACGATCAGTAGTTGGATGGCTTACCGAAGCCATTTCGAAATACGGAGAACGAAAGTGAAAGAATTTAGCAGAGACTCCCTACACTATGGAACAGAATCCCAGTCCATGTGAGGCAGAGCCCCTCACTGACTCTGTTCAAGAGAAATCTTGACGAGTGGATGGGAGATCGTAGGTTTACTCCGGGAATCATCTCTGTATCACTGCTGGACAGAGGCACAGCAAACTAATGGGTATAGTATTCTCATCCTAAGGGGTGGTGAAAGCCACACACACTCTGGCTAGGCTTATAAATGCCCTAGGGCAGATAGCCTAGTATGAACCTATGAGCAACAAAGATAGCCCGATGACGAATAGTTTGGGTGTAAAACAAGGCACAAAACCGACAGCGAAGGGACATCGTGGTTTGGGCCTAGACAGGTGCCGCAGTAAGAGTGAAAATCTGAGGTATTTGCATTCCACGGGCAAGACAACTTTTTCTGACATCGGTTAGAACAAGAAAAAAGAATCCCCAGTGGGATACTTGGCTTTAGAAGACTTGAGCTTTGAAATTCAAAAAACAAATTTCAGGTAGCTGCCGACCAGCACTTGCGAACTGCTTCTGATTCGGGCTCCCGCACAGCAAGAAAAAATGATGTAATGGCGTCGTCTGCATGTTTTATACCCCAGACGACCTAACGTCATGGAAGAGGCGACAGCATCAGACGGGGAAATCCCAAGACTCTGGTATTCGGGCTGATTGAGGGCTACCTACAGGCAGATAACCCAAGTGTGATGACTGCAACCGTGAAACACTAAGAACATGGTATATACCTCTGCAACTCTTGCTATCAGGGCATTGAATTGCCAGTTTCACATGTTGAAGTACCAGCGACATATGGATCTCATTAAACAAAAATTGGTAATATTTCCAGACTCTGCAGAAAATAAAGATTTGCAAGAGCTTATGCATTCTGCAAACCAAGTTAGTAAGCATACTTTGCAGTGTGTGTTTGATGCCCTAGAAGCATGTTGCATGGCTGCAGTCACTGGCTCTGTACTGAGAAGACATGCTTAGCTGAAGGAGCAGACCTTGTCAGATGTCAAATCCAAATTACTAGATGCTCCTTTAATGTTTGGCACCAAAGCAGAAGTTTTTAAATAGATAACCAACTCAGAAAGGTTAAAAGCACACAGAAATCTTTCCCAGGAGTTCCAAACACCTCGTAGCAGTCAATAAATCCAATGAACCCTAAATAAGTAAAACCTTTTAATGTTAGAGCTTTCGTTCACATATAGTACATGAACTTCTTAAGACAATAAAAGGAATACAAATAAATGCTTAAATATATTTGTTAATTAATGACATCACAGGCCCACCCTGTAAAATAGCATGTGATTTTTAAATCCAATTTTCTACTTGAAGTTACAATTTTTTATTAAAACACCAGTATTCCGATATACTGATGTACTTTTTCCAAAAATATAAAAATATATAATAAATGTAATATTGTTCATTGGCCTACATATTTTTTGTCTCAGTAATGATTTCAGTTTTAAAATACATTAGAGAGCAGTAGTCATTTAGTCCGGGAAATGAATGTGCATTGAACCTCAGTTGTCATAAAAGCTCATGTTCTTCCAGTTTCTAAGTCCACGGACCCCCTCTCATATTGGTTACTACCTGCTCAATAACCAAATATTTAAACTAATGGCTAGGTTTGTCTGTAATATGCCTCGCCAAAGCATTTGTACTATTTTGTTTTATTTATACTATATTGATGCTCATATATTTTTTGTTTGAAATGTGTCTCTGTTTTCCCTACATAAAAACAGATGTATGATTGGCACTGCGCTAGGTAGATAACCCCATTTGTATTACAATCCTATCTACTTTCTAAAGTATACTGTTCATCCGAGATAGTAAAGGTTATTGTCGGGATAAATTTACAGTAGGGACATCTGCCACATTTTCATGCCTTTGTTGGGTATGTAGGGTTTTAAGTTCCTCTTCAGGATAGATTTAATATTGGGCCCTCTTCAATATGTTATTTTAGGTTTTGTCATTAGTTTTGTCCTGAGAGTTGCATCTTCATTAATTTGGGCCCGATTTTTTATTTAATATGCTTCATAAAGCACTTGCGTTCTTGGAAAACGCTCTTATAAAACTAACATTAAATTCACTCTCCAACATGGTATTTAGATTTGTTATACTAATATCTAATTCAGTGTTAAATTCAAAAGTATTCCTATTCAGAATGTGTTTGAAGTGACCTGACAACCTCTTCTTCTCTCCTTCCATTAGGATGTCCTCCAGAAAATCCGATGGATACCCTTGCTTGGTAAACATATTCCGTAGTTTGACGTTCTCTATCAAATTCCTGATTAAGTGAATTCATTCTGGCAGCTCCTACGAGCTGCCTCTTCACCACAGCCCACAGTTCCTTTTTTTGATACATAGGGTGGTTGCTGGTAAAGTGAAGAAAATCATTGTAATATGTAGGTTTTCTGTAAATTCGGACTATATGCCTACTATTAATAATATCTTTATTCAGCATTACATCTAGGTAGGCCATCTCTTGTGTATCATATTGAAAGGTAAATTTCAGAAAAGGATGTCATATTGGACATTTCCTCTACCAATTCATTGACTGTCTCTAGGTCCCTTTTTATTAACAAAAACATATCATTTAGGTATCGTGTATACCATCTCACATTGTTCCTGAAAATAGTGTTAGGGAACAGGAATTTCTTTTCCCAGAATGCCATGTCACTATTTGGAAAGATGCCCCGGCATGGTGATCCCATAGCAACTCCGCTTTTCTGTAAATAATAGTTCCTGTTGAATGAAAAATTATTTTCTAGAATTCTAAAAAAAACTTTTATTAGGTTCAATTCATTTCCATCTATACCTTTATCCAACAAGAATTCTGTTACCCAACTAATGCCCAAAGATTGCGGAATAGCAGTATATAGATCCTTGACATCTGTTGTCAGGAAGTTGTATTCTGGATTAAATTCCAGTTCATTTAATGTCTGTAGGAAGCCCCAAGTATCTTTGCATGTCTGAGTGTCAGTAACTAAATATTTCTGTAACATCCCATCTACCATTTTGGCACAGGCATACGTGGTGCTGCTCCTGCTGTCCACAGTGGGTCTAATTATGGATTTTGGGGATTCCAAATATTACAAGCGTTAAAAGGGCAACCACTGTTAGGTAATTACGTGTCAAGGCTAATTCTACCTTCTAGGAACATGTCATTGTTAGTATTCTTAGTTTTTAAATATGCCCTGTTTAATTCCTTAATAGTGACTCTCTCATAAGCTTCACTGTCAAACATAAAAGACATCCTAGAATTAGTCACTTTCTTCCATAAAGATCAAACCCCCACCTTTGTCAGGCCGCATGATCCATATGTTCAGCAGTTTTAGCTCAGTAAGATCTTGCATTTGAGAAAACTGCAAATTAACATCATATTGTTTACTAGCTGATCTAGATAATATATTCCTAAAATCTATTTTGCAAAGCTTCTCAAAAATACACAAAGTTGCATGCAGTGGAGGGTTGAATAAACTAGAAATTCTTGGTTCACTTGTGGTGAGTTACTACCCATGAAAAGATGCAAGTTCAATTTCGACACATTAAAAGATGCAAGTTCAATTTCTGCAAATAGCCGACACACACTAGCTAGACTTATAAATGCCCTCGGGCAGATAGCCAATTACCTACCTGTGAACCTAAATATACTTTTAAGTCAATTAATGTTCTGGAAATATCTGCTCTTTTTGTAGGTACAAACGAAAGACCATGTGCTAAAACCATCAGGTTTAGCATTAACATTATACATTTTAAAATCACCTTTATTCATGTGAGTGCGCACCCCCCCCCCCCATATCTTTATTTATGTAGGCTGCCAAACCTTCTGGTGCTGTTAATCTCATAGGTTCATAGGTTCATACTAGGCTATCTGCCCAAGGGCATTTATAAGCCTAGCCCATAGTTATGTGGCTTTCGCCACCCCTTTAGTTTGAATAAAAACTATGCCTATCATTTTGCTGTGCCTCTGTCAAGCAGTGACACTGAAGTAATCCCTGGGGTATATCTGCGATCTCCCATCCATTGGTCAAGATTCCTCTTGAACAAGGCCAGCGAGGTGCTCTGCCTCACATGTACCGGGATTTTGTTCCACAGCATAGGGAGTCTCTGGGTGATGAATCTGTCCCGCCAGCACGTTCTATTTATAACCGTGTCAAGGTTTAAGTGTCCCGCCCTTGTGGTTCTGAGGGATCTAGATTTTTTGAGGTGAAGCATCTTCATCAAATCTGGGTTTGACAGTCTCCGAGATTGTTTTTTAGATAGTTGATTTTGCTTTGTTCCTTGTATTAGGTTCATAGGTTTATACTAGGCTATCTGCCCTAAGGCATTTATAAACCTAGCCCAAATTTTTGTGGCTTACGCCACCCCTTATATGAAAAAATACTGTGCCCATTAGTTTGTTGTGCCTCTGTCCAGCAGTGACACAGAGATGATTCCCGGGATAAACCTACGATCTCCCATCCACAGGTCAAGATTTCTCTTGAACAGAGCCAGCTAGGTGCTCTGCCTCACATGGATCGGGATTTTATTCCACAGCATAGGGAGTCTCTGAGTGATAAATCTATCCCTCCAGCACATCCTATTTATATCCGTGCTAAGGTTTAAGTCGCTTGCTCTAGTGGTTTTGGTGGATCTGGATTTTTTGAGGTGGAGCATGTCCATTAATTCCGGGTTGGACATGGCCTTGTATGTCAGGCACATGTCACCTCTGAGCAGACGGTATGCAACTGAATAGAGTTGGAGTTTCTTCAATCTGGCAGCATATGACAGATTTTGGAGTCCCTTTATCCTTTTGGTGAGGAACTTTTGGGGTCTCTCCAATTGCTGCAGATGTCGGGTGAGATGCATCCCAAATGGGGCATTGTACTCTATCATTGGTCTGATAAGTGAAGAGTACAGGGGAACAATGACCTCACTAGATCTGGATGTGAATCCCTTCATGATCAGGTGGGCAATGTAGAAAGTCTTTCTAACCACTTTAGCAACGTGAGTGTCAAAAGAAAGGCCACTGTCAACCTGGGTCCCCAGGTCCCTGATAACCTCTTCTGTGCTTAGTGGATTGCCACCTATATGGTAGCTTGGGGTTACCTTGTTTTTTCCGAAGGGTATGACTATACATTTTTTGGCGTTTAACTTCAGGCCATGGCTCTGGCACCAGTTATCTGTTTCCGTGAGTCCCTTCTGAAGGATATCCGTGTCCGATGCACTTTCCACTATGGCGCCCAGTTTGCAGTCATCTGCAAACTTTGTCAGCCAAAGTCCTCCCATGTTGGCCTGTACTTCTGAGAAGTAGATGCCGAACAATAGGGGGCCAAGGACCGAGCCCTGTGGGACACCACTTGTGACCGGCTTGGAGTCTGACATAGCACCAGCAACTCTAACCCTGTGGGTTCTGTCTTTAAGCCAGTTTGCAACCCATCTTGTGACATGGGTTTACATTTAAGCTGGTAAGTTTTTCTACAATACCCCAGTGGGGTATTGTGTCGAAGGCCTTTGCAAGGTCAAGGTAGGCTGTATGGACTGCCTTTCCCATCAATGGCCTTGGTGACTGTTTCAAGAAGTCGACCAAGTTCAAAAGGCATGATCTGCCCTTGAAGCCAAACTGGGTCGGGTCCAATGTCTGCAAGTCCCCTATATCTTTGTTTATGAGCTCCATTATGATCCTCTCCATAGCTTTGCAGACTAGACTTGTTAAGCTTATAGGGTAATTACCACGGTCCGTAGAGGCACCACCTTTGTGCCGTGGGACCACACTTCCCGTACGCCACTCCTTGGGCACGTATCCTGTGGTAAGGCTGAGATTAAACAGCTGCCTTATGTGTGGGTTTAATTCCTCATTTAGCTCGTGTAGCACACAGCCGGGGACACCATCCGGTCCCATTGATGCTGTGTTTTTAGCTTTAGAGAGAGCAGCTTCCACCTGCGCATTTGAGATGTCTGGGAGGCTACACTCTGCTGGGATAGTTATCTCTCCTTTAGGGGGGGAGAGGGGGGGTGAAGTTTGCACTGGACCTGTCTGCCAGTATGTTGGCAATGTCTGTGGGTTCAGTGATTTTTGTATCATTTTGGACTAATTCTGAGCATATCTGGGAGTTTCCACCCAGGTTCCTAACATAGCTGAAAAAGGCCTTATGATTGTCCTTTGAATCCATGGCAGTTTTTCTCTCAAAATTGGCCTTAGTTGATTTTGAGTGCTCGTATTTTTTTTACTAATAATGATCAGGGGTGACTTCCCTTTTATGGAGTTTGTTCTATCATGTAATAGCTTTCTCCTCTTATTGTAAAGTTTGTTAATGGCTGGGGTCCACCAGACTGTACGTTTGCCCTTTGTGGAAAGAGTCTTGGTTTTATTTGGGATTGCCTGATCCATGCAGTCCTGGAGGTGTTCATCAAAGGCATTTGTAAGGGCTTCCGCAGCTTGGGTTGTGGTTTCCACTGGCTCAGGGGCCTTGAAGGATACCACACCAGTCTTGAGTAGTGTGAAGTTTGCTTTAGAGAAGTTCTTCACTGTGGTCTTTTTTGTTTGGGGTGGGGGATGTGGATTTCCAGTGAGATTAGTTTATGATCAGATCTCACCAATGAGGGATATACTTCCGGTGTGGAGCATTTTGTCCCCATGTTTGTGATGATGAGATCTAGTATATTTTCTCCTCTCGTGGGAACAGTGACTAGCTGTTCCATGGCATTTGAATTTATGAACTCCAGGAACCGTTAGGCTAGAAAGTTAGGGCTTGAGTAATGTTCCCAGTCTATATTCGGGTAGTTGAAGTCACCCAGTATGATGGTGTTTGGAGATGCATTTATACCCTCCAGTGTCTTCAGGAAGGCTGTGTGGGGTTCCTGAGTTTGAGAGGGTGGCCTGTAGCATGCTACAATTTGTAGAGCAGTTTTGCCTATGGTTAGTTGCACCTGGATGGTTTCAAGCTTGCGTTGCCACCAACCTGGAGGTATGAGTATCCTTTATGAATATGGATACACCCCCTCCTTTTGTGGTGTGGTCCGGGTTTTGGGGCCGGAACGCATGATATGAGGTAAAACCTAATAGTGCCGGGGTGCTCTCAGGAGCCTTGAACCAGTTTTCAGTTACAGCACAGACATCGATGCTCTCCATACTGAGAAGGGCCTCGAGTGCGTGCATTTTGAATTTTAGACTTCTGGCATTGAGCAGCATTCCCCTCAGTTTCTTCCCATTTTTGTTTTCTAGGGTGGTAGGTTTAGAATTTGAGCCTTGCCTAAAAAAGGCACTATGGGGGTGGCAAGAGCCTTAGCCAATATCCGGAATCCCTGGGGTGACAGGTGCAAGCCGTCCCTTGCAAAGCAGCGTGGCTTGTCAAGCATGTCATCCCAGGCAGACAGACACTGGATCCCCTTTGAATGACACCAGACATTAAGCCAATTGTTAAAGCTGATAATCTTATCTCTATATTGTGGCATCATTCTTGGTGAAGGAAGGATACTGCTCAGGGTCAGGGTCATACCTGCCTGGGCTACATAATCAGAGAGCTCCTCTGTCTCTTTTCATGTAGTCCAGGGAGGTACGTCTCAGGTCGTTCACACCAGCATGGACAATGGCTGTGTCATATTTGTACTTGCCGTGGAGTGACCAGAGTGCTTGTGTTATGTGGCGGATTCTAGCGCCCGATAGGCAGCTTACTGTGACCCTCTCCTTGTTCAGCCTGGTGAGTGGGACGTCAGTGTGTCTGACTATGGAGTCACCTATGACAAGTATGTTTGGTGTTGTATTTGGCCTTAAGGGCTGTGACTGCTTTGCACACTGCTTTTGTGGTTTGTGTTGCTTGTGGGGTGTCTTGAGGTAACAGTTGTTTGGGTGTCTGCTTTGGAGGCCTCTGCTGTTTAGGTAAATTTTTACTCAGAGCCTCCGAGTATGTCTTTGTGTGTTTGTGTTTGATTCAGTGGTGTGGTAGCATTATGTGAGGCTGGTTTTGTGGTGTGTGTAGTTGCCTTCTCCCCCTGTCTGGTCTTGCCAGTCCTGAGTTGAGAGAGCTCAGCCTCCAGTTTGGCTAAATAGCTGCATCTCTCGTAAGTATTTGTGTTATGTGGGAGGAGGAGGGGGTTGTCTGTGTACATGAGGCAGTTATAACATTGCCTCAAGATTCCCAGATTCGCCAGCTGGACCGGAGAGGAGATTGACAACTGACCTTTGGACATGCTAGAAGAATATTGGGAATTCCTTAATTGAAAACAAGGGCCAGTGGGGAGTGAGGGTGTAGTGTTTTTAATTTTTAGTGCTGACTTATATAATTGCTATAGTGAGCAAGTGCCAGGTAACTTGAGTGCAATGTGTTACAAGTAACTAAATGCAAAAACGACAAACAGTAACTTTCAAGTGAAACAAGGAACTAGTACAGTAAGCAATGCTATTCTTGTTTGTTGCCAGCCCAGGCCATTGTGAAAACCCTGGTTCTGTGTTGGTTGGTTGGAGTCTGCTTCCTGTTCTCTCAAACAGCCGTTTCAATTTACTCCCCCACCATTGTCATCCTCTGTCTCATTATTCTGTAGTTGAGAACCGTTAGGGTTTCCACTTGGTGAATTATTATGCTCAGTGTCACTTATAGAATCGGTATTACGCCAAGTTTGAGAAGATGGGGAAGACGGGTAAGCCATGCCATTTAAATAATCTTTCTGGTCCCCCTCAAATTTTTTGATTTTTGCTTCCCTCAATTTCTGAATGGTACTGACTGTGCTGCAAAAAATGCGGCTGAATTCAAATTTATATAAAGGAAAGTTCATGTCAGACTTAATGTCAATTTCTATTTTGTTCAAATCATTTTTCAAATTATCCATTTGTACTGTGTAGTGTTTTAACAAGGGTTTCTAGAAACTCTAACCCTTGCTTGTCAAATTGCAATAAATAACGGTGGAATGTTGAATCCTTTCACTAAACCTGTAGGGTATCGCTACTGTCTCAAACTCTTGAGGATGTGGCATCTTTGTAGGCATTCTTGAAAGTATGCAACCTCGAATTGAAGATGTCCTTCATGGATGCATCTGCAGTCATAACAAGTGGGTTGTCCTGTCGTCAGGCAGCCCTGCAGTCGGCCGGATTCCAAAGTCCGGGTCCGGCTTCGTCTGATGTCGCACTCCACCCGACGTCATCTCTGTTGGTCTTCGGGTATAAAAGCATCAGCCGATGCCATTTTCCTCAGTCTTTCTTGCCGCGTGGTGCCCGAAGCAGAAGCTGTTCGCAAGTGCCGGTCGGTCGGATCCAGAGATTACTTCTACGAATACTACAAGACTTCTAAAGCTAAGTACCCGTTGGGGACTCTTTCTTGCCTCAGCCGATGTCAGAAAAAGTTAACAATTGTTTAACCTGTGGGAAACAAATACCTCATAAAGATTTCCACTCTTACTGTCTGCCTTGTTTAGGCCCAGCCCACGACGTAGCAGCCTGTTCGCCTGTGCCTCCTTCAACCGGCGAACGCTTAGGCCGGTCGGAGTTTGCAGAACAGTTTTTCGGTACTGATTTTGCGTACATTATGCCGCCGGATCCTCCGACTACCCAATCTTCAAAAACGCAAAGATAAAGACCGACACTTCGCGGTCCGCGGTTTCGGCCGAAACCACGGTAAAGCAAACATGAGTATCTCTGTTTCGGCGAAACCGAGAAAACTGATCAAAGTACAGCTGAACCTATTCTTACAACTGAGGCCCCTGCTACAACTCTTGAATCGACCTCAGAAATTTTACCCACTACGGTGGTTGACTTATCAGACACCATCCCCTTGGATGTCTCTACCCCAGCACGTGGTGCTGCTAGGCCTCCAGCAGCCATGTCCATTAAGGCCTTCGCCAGGGCTAAAGCAGCCAAGACTACTAAATCAGTGCCTGTTAAACCCCCCACATCCAGGCCCTCTTCTAGTTCTCAAATGCTTTCTTTGGCAGAAGATTTAATTTCTTTAATTAGAGGATCTCAATTTCACCCAGACAGGGCCTCTCAGCCCCAGAGAAGAGACCTAGGGCAGAGCCCCTGAGCCAGTGTCTTCTGATGATTCTGCTGATGAATCAGACATTACTGACCAGCCAGAGGCTCCCTTCTCCAATTTTGAAGATTCTGATGCTGAAGAATCCATTCCAGCTGCTTCCCCACCAGAAGAATTCTCCTTTGGGGAAACCTTGCATGCCATGCGAGAACAGTTCCAATGGCAGCAACAGGATTTTTCAGACTCCAGAAAAAGACTTAGGACCTTTCTGCACCTCCCTCAGCACAGGCCCTTAGCTATACCTCCTGTTCTCTCTGTGGTGGATGATGCTTTCAATGATGTTTGCTCCGCTCCAGATTCTTTACCCCCAGCCCCTGCCAAACCAGACAGATTTTACAGGGTGCCAGATACTCTTCACCACCTTTACAAAGCCCCACTTGCAGACCCAGAAACTATATCCCAGGGTCCCAAGGCAGTAGCCGCGACCACAGCTAAAAACCCTACTCCTTCTGAAAGGGAAGCAAGGTCATTAGACAGATGGGGTAAAAAGGTCTACACTTCAGCTACTCTCTCAGCTAGAGCTTTAAACTGTCAGTTTCACATGATACAATACCAAGAGTTTATGCTTGATCAGTTAACTAAAAAACTAACCACTGATGAATCTCTTGATAAGAAATATGTATTAGAGATGGTAAACAACATACAACAGGTTAGCAACCATTCCTTAAAATGTGGCTATGATGCACTGGAGGTTTCATTTAGTTCAGCCATGACAGGCATAGTGATAAGAAGGCATGCATGGCTAAAGGAACAAGCTTTACGGATCATGTTAAAGCTAAGTTGCTAGATGCTCCTATGGACAAGACAAGTTTGTTTGGTACACCTGCCCAGCAGGTTATGAAGAAAATGGAAGAAAAGGCAAAATCTGTTCAAACTGTTAAAGATTTCTTGCAGGTTCAACCCCCAAGGTTTAGCAGGAACTGGCCTGCCAAAAATTGGTCCTTTCTTGACTCCACAAAATTTCAAAGGGGCAGGAATAGACGTTCCAGAGGCAGAAACCAATCCAGAGGAGGTGCCTACAGAGGACGACAGTGGCAAGGTAACAACAGAGGCACAGACGCAGCCACTGCCACTACATCAGCACAACCACAGTGACTTAATCCTAACTCCGCCTACCAGGGAACAAATAGCAGCTCCTCTAGGCGGAAAGTTAACCTTATTTTCAAAGAACTGGCACTACATAACAAAAGACAAGTGGATTTTACAAACCATAGATCAAGGTTACCGGTTTCATTTCCACACTTTACCAGTCAAAAGAGGAATGCCAAATCTACCTCCAAATCAAAAAACAGAGGCTCTCCGCCAGATAATGGAGTTAGCAAACATGAGAGCTGTGGAAAGAGTGCCAACAGCAGAACAAGGAAAGGGGTTCTATTCCAGACTATTCCTAGTTCCAAGAAAGGAAAAAAGTTGGAGACCAATTCTCGACCTGTCCACCTTAAATACATACATCATTGTCCCAAAATTCAAAATGCTGACCCTACAGCAACTTCTTCCCATGCTGGCCAAGGAGTCTTGGCTGGTAACTCTAGATCTCAAGGAGGCAAAACTGCAAGTCCCCATTCGACCAATCTGCAGAAGAAACCTCAGATTCCATGCAGTATCAGAGCACTAACAGTTCTCAGCATTGCCCTTTGGCTTATCTACTGCTTAGAGTATTCACAAAATGCCTGGCATCAGTAATCGCCATTGCAGACTACAGGAATTCAGATTTACCCATACCTGGACGACTGCCTACTACAAGGGACAACAAAAGCAAGCTGACAACAGATTTACAAAGGGTCATTTACTTGCTACAAGGACTGGGATACACAGTCAATTTACAAAAGTCAAGGCTGATACCATCCCAAACAAGGACATTCTTGGGCGGAATTGGACACAGTACAACAAATGGCATTCCTGACTACAGAAAACAAAAGAACTTCCTCTTTACTTCTTGGCACTAACAAAACTGAACAAGTTAACAGCAAGAAAATTTCTGCAGGCCTTGGGCTTCATGGCATCATGCATAATCTTGGTCCCATTTGCCAGACTACATATGAGGAAACTACAGTGGTACCTAAAGAATTTATGGTCCCAACACAGACACAGTCTAGAAACAGAAATCCCACTAATTCCATGCTTAAAACAGGAGTTCCTATGGTGGGCTCAGGCATGCCAGTCAAACCCAGGCCTACCCTTTCGCAGATGTCAACCAAGCCAGACCATCACAACAGACGCTTCAGACCTGGGATGGGGGCCCACATGCTGGACAAATGCGTGCAAGGATTGTGGACACAGGATCAACTTCACCTGCACATCAATCTAAAAGAAATGCTGGCAGTAAAACTGGCAATCCAAAAGTTCAAACCATTCCTCAGAGGGCCAGTTGATGATAAGGACAGACAACACCACAGTCATGTGGTACATCAACAAACAGGGAGGCACTCATTCATACCCCTATGCAGAATGACCTTGGAGCTGTGGACCCTGGCACTCAGCTACAACATTCAGTTACAGGCAATGTTTGTACCGGGGAAAGACAATACTCTAGCAGACATATTAAGCAGAACCACTTCGGATGCCCACGAATGGAAGCTGCACCCGGACATCTTCAAGACCATCTCAAAGAAATGGGGAATGCCACAGATAGACCTATTCGCATCACCTCTCAATTACCAGCTCAAAAAATTCTGCGCAAGGACATTCCACCCACTAGCATGGAAAGTGGACTCACTCTCCTTCAACTGGAAAGGCCTAACAGCATATGCATTCCCACCTCTTCCTTTGATACACAAGGTACTACTAAAAATCAAGGAAGAACGTCCAAGGATAATCCTGATAGCCCCAAACTGGCCAAGACAACACTGGTACCCACTACTGAAGAGCATGTCTCGGAACAATATGTGGCCAATAACCCTGATGCCTTTGATGTTAACTCAGAACAACTACAGCATCATACATCCAAACCTAAAAACGCTGCAACTGACTGCATGGAACATCACATAGCAGCAGCTACTCCAGAACTTTCCCAAAGAGTTAAAGACATTATTCTTGAAGCACGCAGACCTTCAACAAGAAGGAACTATGCTGGAAAATGGAAAAGGTTTGTCATTTAGATGAAAGAGGAAAAGATGTGTCAAACATAGATATGCCTAACATTCTGGAGTATCTGGCGAACTTCTTCATTCAGGCCTGTCCTACTCCTCCATCAAGATACATGCATCAGCTATTTCAGCAGAATACAGCTTTGATCCACCTGTTTTTCAAGATCCTTTGCTCAGGCAGTTCCTCAGAGGAATCAAGAATGTAAAACCTCCAAGGAAACCACCATTACCAGCCTGGGATTTAAACTTTGTGCTAGAAAAGTTGACACTATCACCCTTTGAACCAGCAGCAACAGCAGACCTACAACACCTGTCATGGAAAACTGCTTTCCTACTGGCAATTACTTCAGCAAGGAGGGTTTCAGAACTACAGGCCTTAATGGCAGTGCAACCCTTCCTAATCTTCCACCAAGATAGTGTCCATGAGAACTAATCCTACATTTATGCCCAAGGTGGTATCCAGAGTATCTTTAAACCAGGCAATCCACCTACCTACCTTCTTTCCCAACCCACAAAACAGAGGGTAAAGAATACTGCATACCTTGGATGTACATAGACAGCTACGCTACTACTTGGACAGAACAAAAAATAGCAGAAAGACTGACCAACTTTTTGTAGCCTATGCAACAGGAAGGGAAGGAAAGGCTATTTCCAAACAGACAATCTCCAAATGGATAGGAAATTGCATACGATACTGTTACTCCTTCCATGGAAAACCAATTCCACAGAACATAAGACCTCATTCTACAAGGGCAACAGCCACTACCACAGCCTTCTTACGAGGAGTGGCAACCAAAGACATTATTGAGGCTACTTGGACCTCCGTGCATACATTTGCCAAGCATTATAATTTGCCTCTATATTCCAGATCCCGAGCAGGGTTTGCCACTGCTGTACTGCAAGGGATCCTAAACACACCATAATCTACTTTATCCTCCTCCCTAGTTGGCTATGGTATTCTACCCACTTGTTATGACTGCAGATGCATCCATGAAGGACATAGTACAGTTTTGTACCTACCATAAATGTAGATGTCCGAACTGGATAGCATCTGCAGTCAGGATTACCCTCCCTCCTTCCCCTCTGTGGTACTCGTAGGGTGTTTACCCTCCTAATAGCTAGCTGTTGGGGGGGAGTCTTTTATGGTGTATTTGTTTGTATATATGTACATATATGCTTATTGTTGTGTTTACCTCTATCTATTTGGAAACATTGGCATCTATCCAAATTTTAGCCTGCAAGAGGGCTACTGGCATCTGGGGCAAGAAACACTGAGGAAAATGGCGGCTGATGCTTTTATACCGAAGACCAACAGAGATGACGCATGGTGGAGTGCAACATCAGCGGAGCGGACCCGGACTTTGGAATCCGGCCGACTGCAGGGCTGCCTGACGACAGGACAACCCACTTGTTATGACTGCAGATGCTATCCAGTTCGGACATCTACATTTATGGTAGGTACAAAACTGTACTTTTCATGTGCTTCAAGAGGTTAAGTCAGTCTTTGAGCTTGTTAACAATGTGGTTATCCTTACTGAATGTGTTCCACTCTGCTGGTTTCCACTACCGCTAAAGAAAGCTGGGGTGTTGAGTCATTCTTGTAAGTTCAGTATATTTATGGCTCGCCCAGTACCGTTCACTGTCTCATTTTCAATAATAGTGCTACTGTTACTATTATGGTGACTGCGAAGACCTTTTACGGCATTTTAGATTTGTGATGGCAGTCTAGATGCTAGGGTATTCTGTGAGCGAAATAAAAGTCCAGTCTAGTACCCTCTCAAGACATGTGCTTTCTGGGTGTGAGACTGAATACAGCAGCCAGATGTAAGCCTTTTAACCCAGGACAAACAAAAGAGTCTTTCCAGTTACTTCCATCAACTATCTCTTCCAGTCGGGCTGACTGCAAGTTGATCCAACCCCAAGCCTTAGGAGTTCATGGCATCTTGTATTCTGTGGTAGCTTTAGTATGCCAAACTGCTATATGAGGAAGCTGCAGTAATAGTATCTCAAAAAAATGTATGGACACAGCACTGCCAGGATTTGGACACTGTCATTCAAATAATACCTTGCATTCAAAGGAATTTTTTGTGAGTGGGCTCAGGAATGTCACCCTAAACGGCAAGAGGGACTCTCTGTGACCCGGCCAAGAGCTAGAGATCCAGATTCTAACGACAGATGCCTCCCTAGACATTTTGCTTGGGAAGCTCAAACCTAAATGGAAAGCCGGATACAAGACAGAGTGGCCTGCCAGACTACAGCAATACACATATCAACATGAAAGAGATGTTAGCTTGTCCAGGTTTGCATTAATATGGCTTTCAAGGAGTTACTTCTTCCACAGGGCAGGTGTTGATTCTAACAGACAACTGTAACTGTCATGTGGTACATCAACAAACAAGGGGAACACATTCTTACCCGTTGTGCAGGCAAGCAATGAGTTTTATGGAGAACTTCGCTCAGCTTGCAACTAACTCTTCAGGCAAGGTTTCTGCCGGGGCATTTTCAGAACTCCTTAGCCCAGATGTGTTAAGCAGACAAATCATGGATCCCACACACACAGTGGAAACTGGATCTTCATGTATTTCCGAAAATTCGAGCAGTGTCATGGGAGAGTCCTGAAGACATAAGATCACCTGTTAGCTTCTCCACTAAACCACCAGCTGCCAAAGGATTTTTACGCACACAAAGAAGGTTTCATCCACACAGCTTGGAAAGTCTTTGAATTGCTCTTTCTTTCAGTTGGAAAAAATCTTCATGTGTATGCCTTTCCCACCTCTTGCCTCTTCTCTCCCAAAGGTGCTCCTAAAGATTGGACAAGACAAGCCAAGGATGATTTTAATAGCTCAGATTGGCCTCGAGCAACACTGGTACCATTACTGAGGAGTCTGGTAAGGGGCTCCATGGCCTTTACAACTGATTTCCACACCTGTTGTCTCAGAGGACGGATCACCTGCTCAATGTCAAGCTTCACTCTCTTCATCTAACAGCCTGGCATATTCTGTTTTTGAAACACAGCAGGTCTCAACTTCCACTCAACAAGTTTACTAAATGTGATTATGGAAGCCAAGAAGACCTGGTACAAGGGAAAGTATGCATGAAAGAGTGGAAGAGATTTTTATTTTGGAGGTGCAGCAAAACAATTTAGAGATTTCTGAGCTAATTTGAGGTGTGGCTCTTCAATATCTTACTGGGTTATTGGACAAGGTTTGTCTTTCTCTTCCATTAAGATTCATGCTGCAACAATTTCAGCTCACTATGATTGTGACCACCATTGTTTTAAGCATCCTTTGTTCAAGCAATTTCTTATGAAGGGGCAAAGAATATAAGACCCCCGATTACTAGAGCTCCTACTCCTGCTTGGGATCTCAATTTTGTGTTGGAGAAACTTACTCTACAATAGCTTTTGAGACCTCACGGCTACTGCTGAATTAAATACTTGTCATGGAAGACTACAGCTTTTTGTTTGGCCATTACTTCTGCCACAAGAAGAGGAACTTTCTGAGTGCAGGCCCACTTGCTTGAAGCAGTAGAAGTAGCTTTGATTTTCCTTCATAAGGATAGGGTATCATTACGTACTAATCCTTCCTTTATGCCTAAGGTGGTTTCTGAGTGTGGCTTTAAACCAAACTATTCATTTTGCCTACTTTTTATGCAGATCCCAAAATAAAGGGAAAAAGATTTTTGCACACTTTAGATGTACACAGGCAATTCTTGCGTTATTATTTAAGCAGGACTAAAGGATTTTAGGCAGTCTCAGCAGTTGTTTGTTTCTTTTGCTTTGAGTTCTCAGGGCAGAGCCTGTGTCCAAAACAAACTATTTCTAGAGTGGTTAGGTTTTGCATTGCATTTATTATTCCCATCATGAAGGAGATTCCAGCTGGGATTAGGCCTCATTGCCACTAGGGCTACTGCCACTTCAACAGCATTTCTAAGGGGGTGGCAACTAAGGATATTTTGGGCAGCTACTTGGAGTTCAGTGCGCTTTCTCTAAGCATTATCACCTTCCTCTCTACTCTAAATCTGGGGCTGGTTTTATGCCACAGCTATTTTACAAGGCATGTTGTCAGCTCCTGCTTCGCTTTGGTTCAGCCTCACACACCTCTGCTTTGGGATTCTACCCAATAGTTAGGACTGCAGCAATGTGGAATGAAAAGAACGCAAGTGATACAGTTTTGTACTGCACCTACCACGCATAAATGTAGATGGGCCGGATCCACATTGTTGCATGATCAATCTCCTCCTCAAATCCCCTCTGTGTTTCAGGGGTGGTTGTGTTAGCCGCGGGTGAGAGTTACTACTCTGGTAATTTTGTATATGTGTACATATTTTGGTGCAGGAATGTTTGGAGTTTTTGGTTTTGGGCCTTGCATCTTTTTTTAGGGTCTTCTGACATCTGGGGCAAGAAAAGGCCTGAGGATATGGCGTCGGTCCTTAAATCTTGTATTAGTACCCTGGCGATACTGGCGATCAGTCTAATGTGCCAGCCCGCTGCGTCGATCAGCCTATCTTTGGTATTCGGGCCGACTGGGACAGCGGACTACCCAATGTGATGGGACTGCAGCAATGTGGATCCCTCGAACATCTACATTTATGGTAAGGTACAAAGGCTAATACTTTGCAGCCCATCTTGTGACATATGGGTTTACAGTTGAAGCTGGTAAGATTTTTTCTACAATACCCGAGGTGGGAGGTATTGTGTGAGAAAGGCCTTTGCCCAAGGTCCAAGGTAGGCTGTATGGACTGCCTTTCCCGCATCAATGGCCTTGGTGACTCTTCGAAGAGTCGAGCCAAGTTCAAAAAGGCATGATCTGCCCTTAGCGATAGCCAAACTGGGAAATAGTAGAACAGTGCAATGCTTTAAGTCCCCCTATATCTTTTGTTTTGAGCTCCATTATGATCCCTCTCCATAACTTTGCAAGACTAGACTTGTGCAAGCTTATAGAGGCGGTAATGATACCAGGGTCCGTTAGAGGCACTTTCGCCTGTGTGGAGTGGGACCACAGTTGCCCGTACATACACCACTCCTTGGGCACGTATGTATCCTGTGGTAAGGGAAGCTGAGATTAAACAGCTGCCTTATGCGGTTTAATTCCTCATTTAGCTTCAGTGCTAGCACACAGCCGGGGACACCATCCGGTCCCATTGATGCTGTGTTTTTAGCTTTAAGAGAGCAGCTTCCACCTGCGCATTTGAAGGGATGTCTGGGAGGCTACACTCTGCTGGGATAGTGTATCTCTCCTTTGGGGGGGGGGTGGGGTGAGATTTGCACTGGACCTGTCTACTGCCAAATATGTTGGCAATGTCTGGGTTCAGTGATTTTTTGTATCATTTTGGACCTAACAATTCTGAGCATATCTGGGAGTTTCCACCCAGGTTCCTAACACTTACTGAAAAAGGCCTTATGATTTGTCCTATATATGAATCCATGGCAGGTTTTTCTCTCAAAATTGGCCTTGAATTGATGATTTTGAAGTGCTACATTTACCCACACTAATAATGATCAGGGGCGACTTCCTTTTATGGATTTTGTTCTATCATGTAATAGCAAAGCTTTCTCTCCTCTTATTGTATGGGAGTTTTGTTATTTAATGGCTGGGGTCCCACCAGACTATGCGTTTACCCTTTGTGGAAAGAGTCTTGGTTTTATTTGGGATTGCCTGATCCATGCAGTCCTAGGAGGTGTTCATCAAGAGGCATTTGTAAGGGCTTCCGCTTGTGGCTTTGGGTTGTGGTTTCCACTGGCTCAAGGGGCCTTGAAGGATACCACACCAGTCTTGAGTAGTGTGAAGTTTGCTTTAGAGAAGTTCTTCACTGTGGTCTTTTTTTGTTGTTGTTTGGGGTGAAATTTGAGGCGGGATGTGGATTTCCAGTGAGATTAGTTTATGATCAGATCTCACCAATGAGGATATACTTCCGGTTGTGGAGCATTTTGTCCCCATGTTTGTGATGATGAGATCCTAGTTATATTTTCTCCCTCTACCGTGGGAACAGTGATTTCTAAACTGTTCCATTTCGTGAATTTATGAACTCCAGGCAGGAACCGTTAGGCTAGAAAAGTTAGGGCTTGATAATGTTCCCAGTCTATTCGGGTGGATTGAAGTCACCTGATGTATGATGGTGTTTGGAATACATTTATACCTTCCCAGTGTCTTCAGGAAGGCTGTGTAGTGGAGGTTCCCTGAGTTTGAGAGGAGGGTGGCCTGTAGCATGCTACAATTTGTTGTAAGCAGTTTTGCCTATGGTTGAGTTGCACCTGGATGGTTTCCAAAGCTTCTGCGTTGCCACCAACCCTATGGAGGTGTGGGTATCTGCTTCCTTGAATATGGATTACACCCCACTCCTTTTGTGGTGTGTAGTCGGGTTTTGGGGCAGGGCATGATGTAGGTAAAACTTCCTAAATATGGGCTGCGGGAGGGTGCTCTCAGGAGCCTGTGAACCCACCAGTTTTTGCTTTTTTTTTTTTGAGACATCGATGTTCTCCATACTTTTAGGAAGAGGCGTCGAGTCACGTGCATTTTTGGATTTTAGACTTCTGGCGACACAACAGCATTCCCGGTTTCTATTTAATTTTTGTTTTCTGGGGTGGTGGGTTTAGAATTTGAGCCTTGCTAAAAGGCGCGGTGGCAGAGCCTTAGCCAATATCCCATCCCAGGGAGGTGACTGGGTGCAAGCCGTCCCTTACCGAAAGCAAGCGTATTGTCAACATCTCATCCCAGGCAGATTGTTTGCTGGATCCTTTACAGATGACACAGACATTAAGCCAATTGTTAGAAAGCTGATAATCTTACTTTTTGTCTCTCTCTTCTATATTGTGGCATCATTCTTGGTGAAGGAAGGATACTGCTCAGGGTCCAGAATTCATGCCTGCCTGGGCTACATAATCTGAGCTCCTCTGTCTCTTTCATATAGTCAGGAGGTGGAAAATCTCAGAGTGGATTCACACCAGCATGGACAATGACTGTGTCATATTTGTACTTGCAGGTGGGTGACCAAGTGCTTGTGTTATGTGGCGGATTCAAGCGCCCGATAGGCAACTGCTGTGACCCTCTCCTTGCTTTCAGCCTGAAATTTGAGTGCAGGACGTCAGTGTGTCTGACTATGGAGTCTATGACAAGTATGTTTGGTGTTGTATTGGCCTTAAGGGCTGTGACTGCTTTACACCTACTTTATTAGTTTATGTGTTGCTTGTGGAATTGTCAAGGGTATGATTACATTTGGAGGTGTCTTTGGAGCCTCTGCTGTTAGTACAAATTTTTACTCCTGGAGCTATGGTATGTCTTCAATAATGTTGTGTTGATTCAGTGGTGTGGTACTTATTATATAGAGGCTAGTTTTGTGGTGTGTGTAGTTGCCTTCTCCTCCTGTCTGGTCTCTTGCCAGTCCTGCAGAATGACCTTGGAGCTGTGGACCCTGGCACTCAGCTACAACATTCAGTTACAGGCAATGTTTGTACCGGGAAAGACAATACTCTAGCAGACATATTAAGCAGAACCACTCGGATGCCCACGAATGGAAGCTGCACCCGGACATCTTCAAGACCATCTCAAAAGAAATGGGGAATGCCACAGATACACCTGTTGGCATCACCCCTCAATGACCAGCTCAAAAAATTCTGCGCAAGGACATTCCACGCACTAGCATGGAAAGTGGACTCACTCTCCTTCAACTGGAAAGGACTAACAACATATGCATTCCCACCTCTTCCTTTGATACACAAGGTACTACTAAAAATCAAGGAAGAACGCCCAAGGATAATCCTGATAGCCCCAAACTGGCCAAGACAACACTGGTACCCACTACTGAAGAGCATGTCTCGGAACAATATGTGGCTAATACCCCTGATGCCTTTGATGTTAACTCAGAACAACTACAGCATCATACATCCAAACCTAAAAACGCTGCAACTGACTGCATGGAACATCACATAGCAGCAGCTACTCCAGAACTTTCCCAAAGAGTTAAAGACATTATTCTTGAAGCACGCAGACCTTCAACAAGAAGGAACTATGCTGGAAAATGGAAAAGGTTTGTCATTTGGAGTACGGAAAGAGGAAAAGATGTGTCAAACATAGATATGCCTAACATTCTGGAGTATCTGGCGAACTTCTTCATTCAGGCCTGTCCTACTCCTCTATGAAGATACATTATACACCTATTTCAGCAGAATAGAGCTTTGATCCAGCTGTTTTTAGCAGATCCTTTGCTCAGGCAGTTCCTCAGAGGAATCAAGAATGTAAAACCTCCAAGGAAACCACCATTACCAGCCTGGGATTTAAACTTTGTGCTAGAAAAGTTGACACTATCACCCTTTGAACCAGCAGCAACAGCAGACCTACAACACCTGTCATGGAAAACTGCTTTCCTACTGGCAATTACTTCAGCAAGGAGGGTTTCAGAACTACAGGCCTTAATGGCAGTGCAACCCTTCCTAATCTTCCACCAAGATAGTGTCCATGAGAACTAATCCTACATTTATGCCCAAGGTGGTATCCAGAGTATCTTTAAACCAGGCAATCCACCTACCTACCTTCTTTCCCAACCCACAAAACAGAGGGAAAGAATACTGCATACCTTGGATGTACATAGACAGCTACGCTTACTACTTGGACAGAACAAAAATAGCAGAAAGACTGACCAACTTTTGTAGCCTATGCAACAGGAAGGGAAGGAAAGGCTATTTCCAAACAGACAATCTCCAAATGGATAGGAAATTGCATACGATACTGTTACTCCTTCCATGGAAAACCAATTCCACAGAACATAAGACCTCATTCTACAAGGGCAACAGCCACTACCACAGCCTTCTTACGAGGAGTGGCAACCAAAGACATTATTGAGGCGGCTACTTGGACCTCCGTGCATACATTTGCCAAGCATTATAATTTGCCTCTATATTCCAGATCCCGAGCAGGGTTTGCCACTGCTGTACTGCAAGGGATCCTAAACACACCATAATCTACTTTTATCCTCCTCCCTAGTTGGCTATGGTATTCTACCCACTTGTTATGACTGCAGATGCATCCATGAAGGACATAGTACAGTTTTGTACCTACCATAAATGTAGATGTCCGAACTGGATAGCATCTGCAGTCAGGATTACCCTCCCTCCTTCCCTCTGTGGTACTCAGAGGGTGTTTACCCTCCTAATAGCTAGCTGTTGGGGAGTCTTTTATGGTGTATTTGTTTGTATATATGTACATATATGCTTATTGTTGTGTTTACCTCTATCTATTTGGAAACATTGGCATCTATCCAAATTTTAGCCTGCAAGAGGGCTACTGGCATCTGGGGCAAGAAACACTGAGGAAAATGGCGTCGGCTGATGCTTTTATACCCGAAGACCAACAGAGATGACGGCGGGTGGAGTGCAACATCAGCCGAAGCCGGACCCGGACTTTGGAATCCGGCCGACTGCAGGGCTGCCTGACGACAGGACAACCCACTTGTTATGACTGCAGATGCTATCCAGTTCGGACATCTACATTTATGGTAGGTACAAAACTGTACTTTTCATGTGCTTCAAGAGGTTAAGTCAGTCTTTGAGCTTGTTAACAATGTGGTTATCCTTACTGAAGGTGTTCCACTCTGCTGGTTTCCACTACCGCTAAAGAAAGCTGGGGTGTTGAGTCATTCTTGTAAGTTCAGTATATTTGTGGCTCGCCCAGTACCGTTCACTGTCTGATTTTCAATAATAGTGCTACTGTTACTATTATGGTGACTGCTTTCTACATTGTCAGAGGAAATAGGAGTGTTAGAAGCCATAGAAACATTGGAGTAAGTTAAATTTGAAAGCAAGGACCTACCAGAACCTGGAAAGGGGGAGGTCCAAATGGTGGGTTTTCACTATTGCCGACGTCAGTATTGATTCTAAGGGCGAGATCATTCACCCGGTTGTAAAGTTGTTCTCCCAACGCTGTCAACTTTCCAATAGCATTGGTTTCAGTTCCTATAATACCAGATGGAGTAAATAAGGACTGCAAGCTGCCATTTCCCTCCTGCTCCATAACGAAAACAGCAAGACCGACTCAGAAAGGTTAAAAACACACAGAAATCCTTCCCAGGAGTTCCAAACGCCGCGTAGCAGTCAAGTGCAATGAATCATAAATGAGTAAAACCTTTTAATGTGAGTGCTTTCGTTCACATTTAGTAAATGAAGTCCTTCAGACAATAAAAGGAATACAAGTAAATGCTTAAATACATTTGTTTATTATTGACATCACAGACCCACCCTAGAAAATAATAGCTGTGATTTTTAAATCCAATTTCCTACTTATTTAAGATGTTCGTGTTTCACTGTTGCAGTCATTACACTTGGGTTATCCTGCTGGCAGGCTACCCGCAGTCTGCTTGAATTCCAAAGTCCTGGTCCGGCATCGGTTGCTGTCGCCTCTTCCCTGATGTCAGTGCGCCATGGGTATAAAAGATGCAACCGACACCATTTTCTTCAGTCTTTCTTGCCGCGTGGTGCCCAAAGCAAAAGCATTTTGCACCGGTCGGCCGACTCCTGAGATTTTCAAAATTGAATTTCAGATCCGAAGTCTTCAATAAAGTTAAGTACCCTGTTTGGGAAACTTTTTTTCTTGCTCCAGACCGATTTCAGAAAAAGTTAACAATTGTATTTCTTGTGGGAAGCAAATGCCTCATAAGGATTTCCACTCTTACTGTATTCCTTGCCTAGGCCCTGACCACGGCGTTGCTAGTTGTAGGTTTTGTGCTAGATTTAACCAACACACTAAGCGTCGGTACGATTTTGCTTTTCATTATTTTAATAGAAAGTTTAACTACATAATGCTGTCGGAACAACCGACGACCGGAATTCATAAAAAAAGCAAGGATAAAGACAAAAACAAGCATCCAAGGTCCAAAACCGGTGACAAAGCTTCTTCTAGGCCAGTCACCGGTGCTCAGTGAGGCGCTTTTGCAGCCCCTAACTCCCACTACCTCAGAGCCACAGGCCGCCTCTGACTCCCACGTGGAGACAGCTAGGCCTCTGGATACTCAAGATATTGGCCCTTCGGAAATTAATCCCTCAGATGGGTCCGGAGCAGCTGAGCAGGCATCTGCTTCTGAGGGTGTCTTCAGACCTGCACAACTTTATATAAAGCCTATTTCAGCATCCAAGGCGGTCTAAAACACTTTTAAAGACAAGGAAACCAGTACAGCATTCTCCAGGACAGGCTTCTATGCCTATGAAACTGATGCTCAAAATGGCCGAAGACCTAATTACTTTGATCAGGGGTTCCCATCCCCCTCCTGATAAGAGGCTTAGGAAAGACACTGAACATGATTCCTCTGATCAGGTTTTCATTTCCTCTGATTCCTCTTCTGATCAGGGATATTCTGTTCCTCCCTATGAGGATTCTGATGCTTAAGATTTTATTCATTCAGCTTCTCCTCCTGAGGACTATTCTTTTGGGGAAACCCTGCATACTTTGAGGGAGCATTTCCATTGGGAGAGCCAGGATTATTCTGATTCTAAGAAAAGACTCTGAGACTTTCTTTTACTTCCTCAGCACAGACCTCTTGCAGTTTACCTTGTTCTGGACATAGTAGATGATGTTTTTTCAGAGTCCGGCCTGTCTCCAGACTCTCTACCTCCTGCCCCTGTTAAGCCAGACAGATACTACAGGGTCCCAGACTCTCATAAATTTCTTTACAAAAACCCTGCTGCTGACCCAGAAACTATCTTACAGGGTCCCAAAGGGGTCAAGGCTGCTTCTGCCAAAAACCCTGTCCCCTCAGACAGAGATTCTAGGGCTTTGGACAGATGGGGGGGGAGGGAGTTTACACTTCTGCTACCTTGGTTGTAAGGGCTTTAAATTGTCAGTTTCATATGCTGAAATATCAGCAACACTTAATGTCTTTGTTAAAATAAAAAATGTTGACAAATTCTGAATGCTCCGAGAACAAAGATTTGCAGGATTTATTGCATGCAGCTCAACAAGTGGGAAAACCTACTTTGCAGTGTGGCTGTGATTCACTGGAGGCCTCGTGCAGGGCCGCTGTTACAGGTTCTGTTACTGGAAGGCATGCTTGGTTAAAGGAACAGAATCTGCCTGATCATCTTAAAATTATTGGATGCTCCATTACAGCATGATACTTTGTTTGGTGTTAAGGCAGAGGAGGTGTTAAAGAAAATGGAGGATAAGGCAAAATCTATGCAGTCAGTAAAGGATTTCTTACAGGTACAGCCACCCAGATTTAGCAGGAACTGGCCCTCTTAAGAATTGGTCCTTTCCAGTGTCGGACAGACCACAAAGAGGCAGATTCAGACGCCCTAGAGGCAGGCAACAGCCCCAGGGCTCATACAGGCCCAGAGAATGGGGTGCTTCTACCTCCAAAAGCGGAGAAGACAAATCACAGCCTTATAGAAAACAGTCCCAATGGCTTCCCTCTGCCAATGCCAAGCACTTATTTTTTGGCAGCACCCTTAGGGAGAAAGCTGGCACTTTTTTTCACAAAACTGGCACAAGATCACCCAGGACAAATGGGTCTTAAATATAGTCTCTGGGCTACAGGTTCCACTTTCACACCCTTCCAAAGGCAAAAGGTATGCCCGATCTGCCGCGCAATCAAGAGGCACAAAAACAAATTTCATCTCTCATGGACATGGGGGCTATTCAGCCTGTGCCACAACAAGAGCAAGGACAATGATTTTACTCAAGACTTTTCTTAGTACCAAGAAAGGACAAAGCCTGGAGACCAGTTCTGGACCTGTCTATTCTAAATACTTTCCTGGATGTCCCAAAATTAAAAATGTTGACTCTACAGCAGCTTCTGCCCATGCTGGACAAGTAGGCTTGGCTTGTAACTTTGGACCTCAGAGGCATTACCTGCATGTCCCAGTCAGACAATCTTGCAGAAGATACCTCAGATTCATAGCTGGCTCACTGCACTACCAATTCTCTGCACTGCTCTTTGGCTTATCTACTGCACCCAGGGTCTTCACAAAATGCCTGGCACCAGTAATTGCATTTTGCAGACAGAGGAATTCAAATATACCCCTACTTGGACGACTAACTTAGTCAAGCAAAGGACAAAGATATTCTACTACAGCGTCTGGCATTTGTAAAAAGATTACTAATTTGCCTAGGGTACACAGTAAACGAAAATAAATAAAACTAGTACCCTCTGGTGATAATATTCCTGGATGCAGGCTTAAATACTACTGCCCAGATGGCTTTTCTCACGACAGACAAACAAAGGCACCTGACTTCTTACTTCAAAGACATGGCAACAAAGACCCAGTTATCTGCAAGAAAAATTCTGCAGGCTCCTGGCTACTTGGCATCCCTGCATTCTACTAATTCCATATGAAGAAACTACAATGGTATCTAAAAAGTGTTTGGACTAAACATTGCCGCAGCTTGGAAACAGTAATTACTCTTTCCCTGCCTGAAAAAGGAATTTCAATGGTGGCACAGGCCTGTCACCACAAGGAACAGCCATTCACCTTACCCACTGCCAGGCAGGCACTAACAACAGATGCATCAGATTATGCCCGGGGGGGGGCACATGGCAAGAAAATATATTCAAGGCACATGGCCCACAAACCAAATGCATCTTCATATCAATCAAAAAGAGATGCTAGCTGTACAAAATGGCCTGACAGCCTTCAAGGACCTACTTCATCCAGGAGAGCTACTAATAAAGACGGGCAGTACTGCAGTCATGTGGTACATAAGCAAGGGGGCAGACATTTCTACCCCCTCTGCAGGCAAGCCATGACTTTGTGGAGCACAGCATTGACTTATCAAGTATATCTGCAAGCACAATTCCAGCCAGGAAAGACAAATACTTTGGCAGACGAACTAAGCAGAAACCTCATCGATCCTCACGAGTGGAAACTGGATCCACAAATCTTCAACATAACAGGGAAATGGGGATGCCCAGACATCTATTCGCCTCCCCTCACAACTGCCAGCTACAGAGATTCTGCACTCGAACTTATCACAAGCAAGCATGGAAAGTGGAAGTCCTTTCATTCAGCTGGAAAAACCTAACAGTATATGCCTTCCCTCCTCTGCCTCTCCTCTCCAAGGTACTCCTAAAGGTCAGACAAGAGAAGCCAAAAATGATACTGATTGCTCCAGACTGGCCACGCCAGCAGTGGTACCCAATCCTAAAGAGCTTGTCTCAAGCCCCAGCCTGGACATTCCCTCTAATATCGCATTTGCTGACCCAACAGAACAATCAGATATTGCACAGCCAACTCAGAACCCTAAATCTGGATGCCTGACGGATAATGTAATCATTCAGAACACACCTCTCTGTAAAGCAGTTATGGATGTTATTTTGTAGGCCAGGAGGCCCAGCACCAGAAAATCTTATGCAGAAAAATGGAAGAGATTCTGTGCTTGGAACCAAGTGCAGGGAATTGACTCGCTTGAACCAAATATTCCTCAGATATTTCAGTACTTAACTGAGATGCTGGATAAAGGCCTTTCCTTTTCATCCATTAAAATTCATGCCTCTGCCATTTCAGCTCATTACAATACAGAACAACCTATTTTTCTCATCCATTACTAAGACAGTACCTTAGAGAGGCCAAAAACATAAGACCCCAAGGAGAGCACCAATACCTGCATGGGGTCTTAACTATGTCTTAGAAAAACTTACGCTGCCTCCCTTTGAGCCAGCCTCTGCAGCTGATATAAAATTCTTATCCTGGAAAACAGCTTTGCGCCTAGCAATAACCTCCGCTAGACGAATCTCAGAATTACAGGCACTCATGGCTGTGGAACAGTTTATCATTTTCCATCCGGACAGGGTTTCTTTGAGGACAAAACCGTACATTTATGCCTAAGGTAGTGACCAGTGTGGCCCTTAACCGAACAATTCACTTGCCTACCTTTTACCCCACAGAATAAGGGTGAGAGACTTCTGCATTCTTTGGATATTCACAGACAGCTACGCTTCTACTTGGACAAGACCAAAGCTTTCAGAAAGACTGGACAACTTCTAGTAGCATATGCTGCAGGATCACAAGGAAAGCCTATCTCAAAGCTGACTATTTCCAAGTGGATAGGCCACTGCATTTGTTTCTGTTATTCGCAGCATGGCAAATCAGTGCCTAGGGGCATTAGGCCACATTCCACCAGAGCAGCAGCCACTTCAGCAGCTTTCCTCAGAGGAGTACCAACCCAAGACATTTTAGAGGCTGCAACTTGGAGTTCGGTGCATACTTTTACAAAGCACCATCACTTACCTCTCTATTCTAAATCCAGGGCAGGCTTTGCCACTGCAGTTCTGCAGGGCCTGATAGCCTCTCCTAATCCTATTTAGCTCCGGCGTCCCAACCATAGCTTTGGGATTCAACCCAATTGTAATGACTGCAACAGTGAAACATGATGAAAATAGTACAGTTGTGTACCTACCATAAATGTAGATGTTAGTGTATTCACTGTTGCAGTCCAGGTTACCCTCCCTCCATCCCCCTTTTCCTTGCCGGTGCTTATATGTACTTCTCTATTCTATACAACCTATGTGGTGTATTTGCTTATAGATGAAGGAAAAGTGTTTTTTTTTTTTTTTGGTTATGCATGCTTTTTGGCATTAGTGAGCCTACCATTTTAGGGGCACCTGACATCTGGGGCAAGAAAAACTGAAGAAAATGGTGTCTGCTGCATCTTTTATACCCCTGGCGCAGTGACATCAGGGAGGAGGCGACAGCAACCGACACTGGACCTAGACTTTGGAGCTCAGGCCGACTGCTGGGAGGCTGCCAGCAGGAAAAACCCAGTTGTAATGACTGCAACAGTGAATACACTCGAACCTCTACATTTATGGTAGGTACACAACTGTACTTTCCTCTCATTCCCTGCCTACGATGGGAGTTTCTTTGGTGGGCAGAGACATGTCACCAAAACAAGAGACTGTCATTCACTCTATCCCCTGCCACCCAAACCCTAATTACGGATGCATCAGACTATGCTTGGGAGCCCCACCTGGCGGGGAGATGCATTCAGGGCATATTTAGCCCAAAACAAATGCATTTGCATATCAACCAGAAAGAGATGCTAGCTGTTCAGAATACCTTGACAGCCTTCAAGGACTTACTTCGTCCAGGACAATTTCTGAAGACTGACAACACCACTGTTATGTGGTACATAAACCAGCATGGGGGTACACATTCCTACTCCCTTTGCAGACTAGCCGTGGCATTGTGGAACACAGCCTTGACTTACCACGTACATCTTCAAGCTCAATTCCTGCCAGGAAAACAAAATACTCCGGCAGACGACCTAAGCAGAAATCTTATAGACCCGCACGAGTGGAAACTGGCTCCACAAATCTTCAGCATGGTAACACAGAAATGGGCGAGCCCAGACATAGATCTATTTGCCTCTCCCCAAAATTTTCAACTGGACAAATTCTGCACAAGGACTTATCACAGACAAGTATGGAAAGTGGATGCCCTATCCTTCAGTTGGAAAAACCTATCAGTCTATGCCTTTCCCCTCTGCCTCTCCTCTCCAAGGTCTTACTAAAGGTCAGACAGGAAAAACCAAAAATGATCTTAATTGCTCCGGACTGGCCTCGCCAGCACTGGTACCCAATTCTAAGGGATATGTCTCAACTCTCTCCTTGGTACTTGACTCAAATACTTCATCTACTGTCTCAGCTGAACAGTCAAATTCTGCACACTCCGCTCCAAACTCTGAACCTTGCAGCATGGCTGATCATGTAATTATTCAAACACCTCTCAGTAAATCTGTGAGGGATATCATTTTGGAAGCCAGAAGGCCTAGTACTAGAAAATCTTATGCTGATAAATGGAAGAGATTCTGTGCCTGGAACCAAGCACAAGGAACGGACACAGCAAAACCAAATATCCCTCAGATTTTACAACACTTGACTGAAATGCTTGATAAGGGCCTATCTTTTTCTTCAGTAAAAATTCATGCCCCTGCCATCTCGGCTCATTACAACACGGAGCCTCCCATCTTCTCTCATCCTCTGCAAAAACAGTATCTTAGAGGGGCCAAAAATTTAAGGCCTCCCAGAAGATCACCAACTCCTGCACGGGACCTCAGTTTTGTACTGGAAAACTCACCCTGCCTCCTTTTGAGCCAGCAGCTACTGCGGATATAAAGTTTTTATCTTGGAAAACAGCTTTCCTTTTGGCAGTTACTTCAGCAGGAAGGGTTTCAGAACTACAGGCTCTCATGGCTGTGGAGCCTTTTATTACATTTTACCCGGACAGGGTGTCCCTCAGGACCAATCCTTCCTTTATGCCTAAGGTGGTATCCAGTTTGGCTCTTAACCAAACTGTTCACCTGCCAACTTTACCCAAATCCGCAGAACTAGGGGGAACGGATTCTGCATTCATTGGACGTACACAGACAACTAACATTCTTCTTAAACAGGACCAAATCTCTAAGAAAATCTGAACAACTACTGGTGACATTTGCTTCAGGATCAGAGGAGAAGGCTATATCAAAGCAGACTATTTCTAATTGGATAAGCCACTGCATTCGTTTCTGCTGCTTGCGTCATGGTAAACCTGTGCCCAAAGGAATTAGAGTCACATTCCACCAGGGCTGCCTTTACCTCAGCAGCCTTTCTCAGTGGAGTTCCAACCAAAGACATTCTAGAAGCTGGTACTTGGAGCTCTGTTCATACCTTCACAAAGCATTATCACTTGCTTCTCTTCTCTAAGTCCAGGGCAGGCTTTCACACCGCAGTTCTGCAGGGCCTTATAGCCGCTCCTAATGCTATTTAGTCCCATCCTCCCATCCATAGCTTTGGGATTCTACCCAAATGTAATGACTGCAATAGTGAAACACGAAGAACATAGTACAGTTGTGTACACTTACCATAAATGTAGATGTTCAAGTATATTCACTGTTGCAGTCCGGGTTATCCACCCGCCATCCCCCTTTTCTATAACTTCTCTTTCCTTCCCTATATTCTAAAGCCTTTGTGATGCATTTGCTTTTAGATGAAGGTAAAGTTTATATTGCTAAAAGTGCTTTTACATATATTACTGTTTTATATATATATATATATATATATATATATATATATAAAATCTATATTCCCCATTTGGGGGACACCTAACATCTGGGGCAAGAAAAACTGAATAAAATGGCGTCGGCTGCATGTTTTATACCCCTGACGACCTGTAGTCATGGAAGAGGAGACCGCAACTGACCGACGTAGGACCCAAGACTTTGTTATTCTGGCCGACTGAGGGCAACCTGCCAGCAGATTACCCAAATGTAATGACTGCAACAGTGAATACACTCGAACATCTACATTTATGGTAAGTGTACAGAAGTGTACTTTCTGTATATTTTGTGCCATTGTGCTGTAACTCAGAGAAGATCTGAGTGTTGCCATTGAGATACTTGACATAGCTATAGAATGCTTTGTGGTTATCTTTAGAATCGGTGGCGATTTTGTTTTCGGTACTAGCTTTCGAGGATTTCATGAGGGATCTCAGCTTCTTACTGAGGCTGATCAGGGAGTTCCTCCAATTATGGGATTTTACTCTCTTTTTTTTTTTTTTTTTTTTTCTGTTGTAGAGTTTTATTGTAGGGGACAACCAGATTGGCTTACTTTTTTTTGGAGGATAGCGTCTTGGTTCTGTTAGGAATTGCTTGATCCATGCACTCGTGTAAGTGCTTATATAGTGCATTTGTATATGATTCAGCAATCAAACCTCTTGTCCATCTGCATGGATGTCGTGAAGTTTGCCAGTTTTGTCTTAAGTGTGATGTTGGCTTTGGAGAAATTTTTTACGGTAGTTTCCCTAATGGGGGGTGAGGGCAGGATGTGGATGTCTAGACTGATTAGCCTGTGGTCTGATCTGACCAACAAGGAATTGACCTCTGGTGTGGAACACCTGTCGCCCATGTTTTATAATGACCATGTCTAGTTTATTGCTGCCCCTGGTGGGTGTGCGGATAAGTTGATTCAAGGCATTGGAATTTATGAATTTCAGAAAATGTTGAGCAGAAGAGTTGGTACATGAGTAGTTTCCCAGTTAATGGTGGGGTAGTTGAAATCGCCCATTATTAGGGTGTTGTGTTTGTACCCTAATAATTTCCAGTGTCTCAAGAAATGAGTGGGAATCCTGGTGCATGGTGGGTGATCTTTAGCAAGTTGCAATTTGGATTGTAGTCTTGCCCAGAGTTAGTTGCACTTGGATAATCTCGGAAGCATTATGCTGAGCAACTAGCCTGGAGGTGTGGATATCGTAAATGAATATGGATACAACTCCGCCTTTAGTGTTTCGGTCCAGGTTAGTTGGCCGAAAGGTGTGGTATGAATTATAGCCTGGCAATGCAGGGGTGCTCTCTGGAGCCTTGAACCTGGTCTCTGTCACTGCACAGATGTCTATGTTCTCCATTTTAAGGAGTGCTTTGAGTCCATGCATTTTGAGATTTAGACTTCTAGCATTGAGTAGCATTACCCTCAGATTTTACTTGCTTGTACCTGTTAAGGTGGTGAATTTGTCATTTGAACCTTGCCTAAAAAAGGCACTGTAGGGGTGGCAAGAGCCTTAGCCAGTATCTGGAACCCCAAGGGCAGGCCATCTCTGGCAAAGCATTGTGGTCTGTAGATCATGTCATCCCAGGCAGACAGATACTGGATCCCCTTAGAATGACACCAGAAGCTTAGCCAATCGTTGAAGTCAGTCATTTTGTCCTTGCACTGTGGTATCATTCTGGGTGATGGCAGAATGCTACTCAAGACTACGGTCATACCTGCCTGGGATACAAGATTGGAGAGCTCCTCCATGTCTCTCTTCATGTAGTCCAGGGAGATGAATCTCAGGTCATTCACAGCAACATGGACAGTGACAGAGTTATATTTGTACTTGTTGTGGAGTGACCTGAGTGCGTGCATTATGTGATGCATCCTGGCACCTGTCAGGCAACTGGCAGTAACTTTCTTCTTGTTTAGCCTGGTGAGTGGAACATCAGTGTGCCTGACTATAGAGTCATCTATGACTAGAGTGTTGGGTACGTTGCTATGCCTTATGGGTTGTGATTGGGTGGCGCACTGAGTTTTTGGACTGTTTCGTTTGGGTTGTGTTGGATGGTGGAGGTTGCTTGCGTTTATGCTTTGGAGGTTTCTGTTGCTTGAGCAGATTTTTGAGAACCTTCACGAATGTAGGTGTGTGTTTCGTGTTTCTATGTGTGTGTTTTGGTGGTGTAGGTTTTGAGGGACTACGTTATGAGTGTGGTGTGGTGTGGTGCAAGTGTTTACCTTCTCCTTTTGACTTGTCTAGTCAAGTCTTGCGTGAAGAGAGCTTTACTTCCAGTTTGGCTATACAAGTGCATCTCTCGCAGGTTGTAGTGTTTGGTAGTAGGAGGAGAGGGTTTTCTTTGTACATGAGGCAATTGCTGCATTGCCCCAGGATGACCAGATTCATCAGGTAGACATGAGAAAACACCAGGAGCTTGACCTTTAGACATGCCTGGATAGGTGCTTATTTATTAAGTACTAAAAACTGTTTTTCTCTAGAGAAGTGAGGAAAGTTGAGTCCTGTAATTATTTGTAGCTTATTTAGTGCTCACGAGTTCTGAAAGTGCAGAGCTCAAAGAAACAGATTTTAGTGCTAAAGCTAAAAAACTGGGTAGATGTTCATCGTGCATACAGCTGCAGTCTTCACACTTGGGTTATCCTGCCGTCAGGTGGGTCCTCGGTTGGCCGAATTCCAAAGTCTAGGTCTGGCGTCGGTTGTCGTCGCTTCTTCCCTGACGTCAGTGCGGCTGGGGTATAAAAGAGGCAGCCAAGAGCAGACTTTATGGCACCGGGAATATTTAACCCTAGCTAAGTAGCGATGCACAAAGTGTATATATTTTGTTTATTTTTTAATATAACAGTAGCAAATGAGCAATCTGATTTAAACAAATTAACCAATAAAAAGCTAAAAACTGAGCCCCATTCCAGCAGTCTTCGATCAGACAAGTTCTCACTGCACACTCCTGCCACTAGGGTGCAGGGGAACCTTCTCCAAAAAAAGATGGTCTGGATTAGTGCTCAAGTTATACAGAAAAAGCTAGATACAGCAGGTCTGAATTTAGTCTATGCTACAGCAAACAAGGCGTACCAATTTCAGAAAGAAACAGTTCAGATAAGCAGGCACACTAAGCCATTAACCAGAAATTCCCAGCTCAGAAGGGCAGAATATACCCTCTCCTCCCACAAGAGTGCAGACCACACCTTCTTAATGTAAAATAACTGGCCCAAAGCCCAAGTGCTTAAACTAGAACTAATACAATTTGAGTAACAGACACTAAGCCTTCAATCAGCAACTCCCAACTTACAAGGATGTAAGCTGGCTGTCCTGCAGCAGCAGTGCAGACCACCGACCTTAATGTAAAACTGGTCTGAAGCCCAAGTGCTTCAACCAACGGCTTAGAATAACAGTTACAATTTAGTCAGGCTACTAATAAGCAGTAATAAATGCAGCATAATAAATGCAATTAAGTACTTTTAAGAACAAGCAGCTAAAGCAAAATGAAGTAATAAAGTAGGAAGAAATACAAGTACAGTAAAAGCAGATGAATAAAGTGCAATTTTTTTTAAATAACAATAGCAAACTAGCTAACTGATTTTAAACAAATTACCCAATTAAGCAGTGAAAAAGCTCAAAACTGAGCCCCTATTCCAACAATCTTCAATCAGTCAACTTCTAACTGCACACTTCTGCCACTAGGATGCAGGGGAACCTTCTCTAAATGAGATGGCCTGGATTAGTGCTCACGTCATACAAACAAAGCTAGATTCAGGATGCCTGAATCTAGTCTTTGCTACAGCAACCAAGGCGCACCAATTTCATAAAGAAACAGTTCAAATAAGCAGGCACAATAAGCCTTTAACCAGAAATTCCCAGCTCAGAAGGGCATAGTCTAGCTTCTCCTCCCACAGGAGTGCAGACCACAAACCTTCTTAATGAAAAATAACTAGCCTGAAGCCCAAGTGCTTTAACCAGAACTAATACACTTTTAGAATAATAGACACTGAGCCTTCAATCAACAATTCCCAACTTAGAAGGATGTAAGCTACCTGTCCTGCCTCAACAGTGCAGACCACGTAACTTCTTAATGTAAAAAAACTGGTCTGGAGCCCAAGTGTTAAACCAAAAGGCTTAGAGTAACCGTTACAGTTTAATCAGGCTGCTACCAAGCAGTAGTAAATGGAGCAGAATAAATACAATTGAGTACTTTTAAGAAGAGGCAAAAGCAAAATAAAGTGCCATTTTTTAGTAAACTGCAAGGAAAGAAAAATTCAAGGTTAAGAACCCAAGTGAGTTGGCCTTCTCAAATGCTCTCTCTGTATTAAGTAGAGTGAATACCAGACTGGGAGGGGTGACCCAGATCAAAATTACAATGGGGCAGGCAACTGCCACCAACTATAACACCACCACATGAATAGGGTGGGGGGGGGACTGTTTCAGGACAGATGGGAAACAGAAAATGCCAGAAGAAATATAAAATAATTCACTCGGGCAAAATTAAGACAATGTAGAACTCTGAAAGGTTAAAATGCCAAGAAATATACTTAATCTGCAATATATTTCCAGATTTTTTGAGAATCACACTGCAGCCAGAACACCAGGAGTTTCCAACAGCATATGCAGGAATTGACTAACTATTTTTAAATCAGCAAGCCTTCAAGCAATCATAACGCAAAAGCAGACCACAGTTTTATAAACTTCGCCACAGGAATGGAAGGGGGAGGAGCAGTTTCAGGACATATAAACAAAAAAAAAAAACAGTGCCAGAAAATATATAAAAGAATTCAGTCGGGCAAAATTAAGACCATGCAGAACTCCGAAAGTTTAAAATGCCAAGAAATATACTTATCAATCAGTGATATATTTCCAGATTGAGAATCACACTGTAGTCAGAACACGAGTAGTTTCCAGCAGTATTATAGTCTTCATTTTTACCTCCAAGTTTTGCAGTTTTATCAGCTTCTCTGAATATCCCTTTAAAGGTTCTTTCATTTTCTCCAGCCTGCTGTTATTTGAATTGATGCACTCCTTCAGTGTTTTGTATATTTTGATTAATGAGCATATTTGACTTTTTTCCTATATAGAAGTCCTGTCTTTTACCAAAACTGGAGCTTGAACTGCATTTTGCTGAACGTCTGCAGGATTTCCCCCCGCCAACGTTTTCTCCTCAACTTTTGTTGTTGATTTTCTTTCAGGTTCTCTAAATTTCTTCTTTCCTGGCATCCAGGCAGTAGCTTACTAACCAGAAACTGAAATTTACCCAAAAAGACAAATCCACTGGCACTCATGAGTTTTTCAGATTGGGAGAGCTGAAATCAAGCAGTTACTCAGTGTGTAGCCATTTTAGAAGTCTCCCAAGCCTTGTTGGGTTCATCACTATGCCAGCTGCAGCTGACACTGAAAAGGATTGAGAATGCAAAGCTTTGGAAAGAGTCCACTATTGAGTGCTCACTAATTATTCCACCCTAAATGTCCAGAGTAAGATTGTGCTAGAGAAGGCACATAGACTGTCCACCATAGTGTCCTTTTTAATTTCTCCAAGTCTTTTAGGTTTCTAGTACCATGACAGGAATGGCCCCCATTCCTAAGTCAAATTATGATTAAAGTTCATGAAATTAGTTTTGTTTCACTCATTGATGTCAGCCAGAAGTATTCTTTGCAGCACCCACAATTTGCCCAGTAATGATTCCATCAGTCTGTACGGAGTTGCATGTATTGGTAGCATATCTAAGACCCTCTCTCTCTTTTTTTTTTTTAACACCCGTTGCTCCTACTACTATTGGAACTGTCTGGGTATCCTTCTTCCCCATTGCTGTTGCTTCTGCTTATAAATTTTGATATTTTATGACTTTGTGTCTCTCTGTATGCAGGGCACTGTAGTCACTGAGTGTGGCGATTTCAATGATCAGTGCCTTCTCTTCTTTTTTTGGACCACTATGTCCGGTTTTCTAGCATCCATCTTTTAAACTGTTGGCAGTGGATAATCCCATGTGATGTAGATTTCATTGTTTACTGTGATGCTTTGTAGCTCATGTTTCCAGTGTTTTTCAGCCACTTTAATACTGTAATGTTTGCCCAATCCCCAGTGCAAGTCTTGCCATATTATTATACCTTTCAGTGTACAGTCCTTCTACCATTAATATCTTGGGTTTTTTAATGAATGGTGAGGTTCCCCCAGTCCCCTCATGAAGATCCTCAAATTTGAAATACCCTGAAAATTATGCCCCAGAGGTGGTCATGGTACACCAGTCCCTCATCTCCTACAGAACAGATTCTTAGAGGCTTTCCAGTTAACCCCACTGGCAACTTGTGTGGTGCTTAATGCAGCTGGGCTGTTGATTTTTTTTTTTTTTTTTTATTAGAAGTCAAGAGTTGTAAAAAAAAAAAAAAAAAAAACATGGTAAGAGACCACCTTTATTTTGCATCTTGAGACCAAACGAAAACAGAAGATGTTATGTAGTCCAATCTCACCTACATTCTTACCCGTGGGTTTGTGCAAAGCCACCAACTGAGATCCTGTTTGCACCTGTCTGTGAGGAAAATAGGGTGAGAAAGTGGGAGACATTGAAGAGACCACTGGGAAAAGAGTAGCCACTGAAGGAGCCTCATATGTAACCTTGCCAGAGGGACTAACATAATCATAACGGCCATTGTCCCCAACAGTTGGAGGACCCATCTTGCCTTCGCTCTTCTCAGAGGGAGCAAGGCGTGAACTTGTTGTAGGACTTTGATTCTTTCCAGTGGTAGAAATGCCCGCATGAGGACGGTGTCTAGTTCGGCGACTCTAAAACTGACACGCTGTGAGGGCAACAAGGCAGATTTTTTCCCAGTTCAATGTGATGCCCAACTGTTGACATAGGTAGATATAGGTCCCTGGTCTGAAGTAGTAGAAGCCTGGTGGTGGCAGTAAGGAGCCTTTCGTCCAGATATGGAAACACTTGGAATCCCTGATGTCTCAGGTGAGCAGTCACCACGGTCATGCATTTGGTAAACACCCTTGGGGCTGTGGTGAGACCAAAGGGCAGGGCTCGCAACTGAAAATGACTGGCTCCCAACCAGAAGCGCAGGTGACTTATGCATGCCCTGTCCATCTTTATGTGATAGTAAGCATCCCTGAGGTCGATGGAGCACATCCGCACTTCTTTTCCCAACAATGGGAGAATAGACTGCAATGTGACCATTCGGAACTTGGACTTTTCCACATGGGTGTTCAATTAACTGAGATCCAAAATGGGTCTCAGATCCCCTGTCCTTTTCTGCGCCAAAAGAATTTGGAGTAAGTCCCTAATCCAATCTGAAGCTGCGTAATCCCTTTGACTGGGTGGAACATCCAGGATTTTCTTGGTTGGAGAGGGATTTGACAAGAAGGGAATAACATCCTCCGGAAATTATTCATAGAACCCATTGGTCCTGGGTGATGTCTTGCCAGGCCTCCAGGTATAATGAGATTCGACCCCCGACTGGCTCCGGACACACACAGTCGGGCCTCCCATCAGGAGCAGAGGTAGGGAGAACCACAAAAGGAATCACGGTCTCCAGAGTTGTGGGGGCCTCCTCTGCCTCTAGGACGGCATCTCCCTAAACCACCCCCTCCCCTGTCTCTGGAGGGGGGCTCACCTTGTGCCCTGGGAAAAAACTCTGATTTCTAGAACCACCTTTTGCCACCCCTCTGGTCTTGGGATAAGGCCTAGAGGGAAGGGAAAAATGGACTCCTACGGCAGACAGAGTTTTTCCCTCCTGCTAGCACCTAATGAGAGTATCTTTCACCTTGGTTCCAAACAGAGGAACCATCAAAAGGGGCATCGGTGAATGAAGACTTGAAGGCCTCCGCGAAATGACAAAGGCGCATCCAGGCCTGCCTCCTAAGGGCAACTCCTGAACTTGCTGCCCTACTCGCTCCTTCGGCTGCATAGGAGATCAGCCTCATGGAGTAGTTTGCAATGGAATTGAGGGTAGACGACTGAGTGCTGACCGTCTGAGCCACCGCCTCAGAAACGGTACCCATGACAGTATCTCCAAGCTCCTTGAGGAGATCTCTCTGGAGCCATGTAAAGTGTGATAGATTATTCAGTGACAGTAAGGTAAAGGTCGCTACAGAAAAAGTACACTTCCCCGTACCGGTCCATGGCCCTAGACTCCTTGTTAGGGGGATGGATGGTAGAAGACGTTTCGGCTAATTCCTTCTGAGTGGCAGCTGCCACCACCATGGCATCCACAGTGATTCTCTTGGACAGAAATTCCTTATCAGGAAGAGCAGACAAAAATTTATTGGGTATCCTGGGGACTGGTTCCACAGAGTCGCGGGTTTCCCACACCCTTCGACAAACTAAATCCAAAAGCTCGAAGGGTGGAGATACCCAGGAGGCAGAGGGCTGAGCACCAAAGGACTTCAGAAAGACAGACTCCTCTTCGGAGGGGGCTTTGGATGGCCAGTCACCTCTTTGCTTTAAAATCTCTAGGATGTCAGAGAAAGAAACATCCTCAGAGGATGACTTGGGGGACCCCTCCGATTCCTCGAGGTCGGTGTCTGATGAGAGACTCGTCCTGGGAATCTATGTGCTTCCTCTTGCACGTCTACTTTCTGCGTGGCTCCTCAGGCAAAAACTCTGAGGGGCCCTCTGAAATGTGGGGATCACTCATGGGGGGGTATCCTGTGGCCTTGGGACTGCTGTCTAGAGCTAGAAGGCAATCTGAGACCTGCACTAGTGTAGTAAGGGACAGAATGACCAACCCACATGATGCCACTGACTACCTGGCCAGCGCGCTCTGCATGGCTTCGAACGCTGGCTCCCCCTGAGTCTGAAGAACGACCAGCCTCCGAAGCCACGACAGGAGTCAAACTTGCCTGCACCGACAGGGAGACTAGGAGCTGAGAGGTGTCCCGAAGCCTCTCCCTCAGGTCCGACCGAAGAATCCCGAGTCCTGAACCCCATGGACGGCGCCGACTGGGTCTGAGCTGACTTTAGCACCGATAAACCAGGAGGGGCTGTCGGAACCGACCTAGGGACATCACGCAGAGCACTCCGGCTCCGAAAGATGAGGTGTACTTTGAGGAAGAAGTATTGATGCAGGTTGAGGGACTGGCTTTGGAGCCAACTGGTTTGGAGCAGAGAACAATTTTGCCAGAACCCGTAACTGAAGGAGTCTCTGCACCACTCTGTCGACGTTTACATCTGATAAGGTCCTGGAGGATTTAGAGGATAGGGAAGGAGATAGAGACGTCCTCTCCGAAGGGGACCTGCGAGGAGGGGATAATGGCCTAACACTAGGTGATCGGCTCTGAACAGGTTCCAAGAAAATTGGAGCCAAAGCAGGTTCCATGATAACGGACACTTTCTGTGGCCCCGAAGACAATGGAGCAGAGAATGTCGAAGCAGATTTTGCTATTTTCTCCGGTGGTTCAGAGGAGCCTGATGGAGCCGGAGATCTCTTTTTTGATTTGGAAGATTTAGCCTTAGAGCTGGAAGCACTCTCCAGACCCTCCTCCAAGGAGGGTTTCAGATGTCCTTTCAAAATCAATTTATTCTTCCTTTCCTGAAGAACTCTCGGACTAAATGCATGACTGAAGCTGCACGACTCTGGAGATGAATCGCCCCCAGACAATATACAGAGTGTCCATTGGTAATGGACATTTTGTAACTGCACCTAGAGCACTTCTTGAAGCCCAAGGGCTTGTGCTCCTTACCATCTTTGGACATAGTTAACCAACAAAACTAAAGCACCAAGACCATCAAACACTGACTAAAGGACCAACGGTCAAACAGTCACAAGGCGGGAAAAACCACAACATACAAAAAATCACAAGTTCTCCAAGTTAAACGATCCTTGACAAAAAGAAAAAAAAAAAAAACACTAATACCTCTAATTTAAACAGTACTTTTTTCCGGATAAACTAAAAGACACAAGGAAAGCAAGGGGACAGACTAGGTCCTCTAACTGAAACGGGCCTAGCCCGTTGGAAACAGCTAGTGGGATACCACAGAAAAACGATCAGAAACACAAAACTTTCACAAAACCAGACAACACGCAATAGCTATTAAAATAGCTTTTTGTTTGCAACAAATTTCTCTAAGGAAGAAAAAGGGTACTTAGCCACAGCCAAGAGCGAGACCACGTCCGAGCTACACGAGCGGCAAATGAGATCTGTGGATAGAGAGCAGTGCAGCATGAGATACCATCTTAGCCCAACCAGTAGAAGACTTCAAGCTAGAAAAGTTTGGCCGAGTCGGAGCCAACATTTGGCTCCGAACCCACGGGTAAGAATGCGAGGCGAGATGGACTACATACATCGAACGTTATGGTGAGTACATAACTTCTTTTTATATATATTCAGTAATTTGCTTCACTTTTTCCTTTGCTTTTAATTGGATTTTCTAATCTGAGAATGACCAATTATATTTTATGAGAGCAAAAAAAAAAAAAAAAAAAACCCCTATATTTGGGCAGATTTTCTTTTAAAGCTATTTTGCTTTGGCCAACAGGTGGCAATATCTGACACTGTTCCACCCATTACTTTGTTTCACAAGTCTGTTTTTTGGTAATATGTAGTTCAAAGTAAATTCGAATAAAATTAAATTGAGTGACATAGCTTTTTAAAAGTATACTTTTAACTTGTTGGTACATTGAATATTAAATTGAAATACAACATTCCTCAGACCCCCAGCCCTGATGAATGTGGTGCAGATGTGCAAAACGAGCAGCACCAGAAACACTAGATCCAGGGATCTGACCTTCATTTGTGACTTCATCAGAATGTGCTGAAAGAGATGTGTCCTAAAGGATCCCCCGTACTGTAGAATAGGTTACTCATGCATGTAAAACCTGAGTTCATCCCTGACCCTATTCAAACAAAACTTTAACTGGATGGAAAATCGTAAATTTAACCCAGGTCTGACCCCACATCCCTTGTAGACAGGGGCAATCATTAAGAAAAGTATTATTCTAATACCCCTCCCCACAAATCCATTGTTTACCTTTCTGCTAACTTCCTTCCCCAGCCTTACGGATGCCCATAATTCTCTGGATCCAAATGGCTTTAGGGTGTGCAGCTAGGCTTGTAATGCCCCTAGTGGTAGTTAGCTTAGTAATAACCTATGAGCCTGTATCTTGACAAATCAACTAATCATGCATACTAATTTTAATAAAACACTGTTTATATTAAATTTGTGCCTCATGCAATAATTTATTCATTTAAGCAGTTAAGTCTAATATAATTGTATATTACTTGCATCTTAGCAGTTAAAATAGATTTAAAAGTATGTTAAAAGAAAAAAAATACTGTAGTGATTTTTTTTTTTTTTTTTTTTTTTTTTTTTTTTAATAGTGGTGTATTGTTCTTGTTACTGAATGCTGTGATATTTAACATATTGCCTCTCAACCAGGCTGTGATTTGTAGTAAAAATAAGGTGAAAGGCAATGCAGGTATTAACATCTGTTCCCTTAATGTTCGAAATGCTATTTATGAAGAAGCTTTACAGTGGAAATAGACTCATGCTTACCCCAGTTCCCCCCACCCTGGTTTTGGTTGCCCTGTCACCAGTCATGAATCCACAGTTAATCATTGATAAGTTGTCAATCTTGCCTTCATTCTTGCTGGATGGGTTTGGAGCCAACCTTCGGCTGTGACTCTGCCTATACTAAAGCTCGAGAGCTATTTATACTGGCTCGAGGCTACCCTATATCCCATAATGCTAGGCGCTAACTACCCAGATCTCGTTTGCCGCTTACAGCTGCGAGGTGCGTTTATTACCGGATCTTCAGGTTAGAAGTTTTCATTCAAAAAATTGCTATCTTTTTAGTCTGGGGTTTTCTTAGTTTTAGTTAGCGACCATCCCATTAGCTTCCCATTCATAGCTAATCCCCCTTCTGGTTCCTTTTTAATCCCTTTTAAGACCTTTTTTAATTTCTTTAGTTATAAGGTCAGGCCTTTGGGCCTATTCTGCCTTGTCAGTTTATTTTTGTGTGCGACTGACTTTACTGTTAATAGGGTGTGTGTGTGTGTGTGTGTGTGTGTGTGTGTGTGTGTGTGTGTGTGTGTGTGTGTGTGTGTGTGTGTTTAATTTTTTGTTCTTAAGATGTCAAAAGACACCAGGGTGTCAGGCTTCAAGAAGTGTGACTCGTGCTATCAGAAAATGTCGCTGACAGACTGTCACACTTGTGTTTATTGCCTGGGCCCTCTGCACCTGCAGGACTCTTGTTCGGTCTGTCATGCGTTCAGCCCAAGAGTCCTGCAGGAGCGCAGAAATAAGTTGATATTGAGGGGCTTGTTAAAGCCTGAAGGTTCCCCGACCAAATCTTCGGGGAAGCCCTCAAAGCCATCTAAGCTGTCTGCTCAGAGCCTTCGACTGGTGGTTCTCGAACTGCTGTCTCATCGGCTCTGGCTGGAGCCGATGTTTCCAAGACACAGTCTTCATCATCGGCTCCGGCTGGAGTCGATGGTCCTCAGATTCAAGCTTCTACATTGGCTCGAACCGGAGCCGATTATTCCGGGACTCAGTCGGTGCCGATAGTGGTGTCGGCGCCGTCTGCCAGCTGTAAAGGTCCAGAGCTCCATCCTTGGAGTCTGTTCACTCTGCTCCGAGGTCTCCTTTACTCTCGGAGCAGAGTCATCGAACCCATTCCTCCAGGTCTTCCAGGCTCTTGGACCACGACCTCGAGAGGGTGGTTAGTAGACTTAAGTCTCAGGCACTAGCCCAAATAGCCGCCCTCAACAGACAGTGGCTATCCCCACCCCATCTTCGATTCCTCCTCCGACTCTTCCTCTGAGTTCGGAGCAGGAGCTTGTGGGAGCCGTGGCCGTCGACACGTCGGAGCTGATACCTCACATTTCAGCTCCGTCTGCTCCTGTCTCTTCCATGGTCCCATCCTTGGAGGGATCTGGGCGCATGGACTTACTCGTCGGCCCCGTGGGGGAGAGTGGCATCAGACCCTTGTCCGACCCCGTTCTCCCTCTCGGAGCTTCATCGCTGGTAAGTTCTGCCCCGACATCGGCTTCGGAGCCATCCCTCTCTGTGCCGGGAGGGGTCCTTATCTCTTCGGAGCGGGGACCTTCTACTCTGCCTGATAGGGGCGCCTTCGAGGTCATGAGGAGCGTGCTGGCCCCTCTGTCTGCTCCACGGTCAGCTCTCTCAGCTCCTCCCTGTGTAGTGCCTGCTGCGGTCTCTACCCACCCTCTCATTCCTGACTGTAGAGATCCAACGCCTCAGGTTTCCCCATTGGGAATATCCTCCTTCTGAGGTTTCCCCTGATCCATCAGGGGAACCCCCTCGGAAGAGGAAATGTAAGAGGAAGCATGTGGACTCCCCTGAGTCAATCACATCGGATACCGACTTGGATGAGTTGGAAGGGTCCCCATGGTCCACCTCTGAGGATGTCTCCTTTTTAGGCATCCTTGAAATCCTGAAGCAGAGGGGGAACTGGTCTACCCTTAACCCTTCCGAGGACGAGTCAGTTTACCTAGAGGCTTTGGCTCTCGCCCTTCCACCTCCTGGGTGTCTCTGCCTTTCGACCCCCTCATGGAAGTGGTGGCGCGGAAGGCGTGGACGGCCCCTGACACGATGGAACCTACCCCACGGAGGCCTTCCAAATTTATTACAGCCCCTTCGGACAAGCAGTTTTTAGCCAAGGGTGGTCCCGGTTGATGCCGTGGTGGTGGCTGCAGCCACTAAGAAGGAACTGGCTGGTCCTTCAGTACCTGTCCATCCTCCTAACAAGAAGTCTAGGACTATGGATAGGCACGGCAATTGGATGTGTTCTTCAGCGACCTTTGTCATGCGTTCGCTGAATTATTTGTGCCACTTCACCCGCCTTCAAAGAGACATGCTTAAAGAAGTGGGTGAGGTCTTACAGGATCCAACAGCTGCGGCGTCTCAAGACAAAATAAATTCCCAGCTGGCAACCCTGAATTCCATTGTCAACTCCTTCCATGCGGCTTATTTCCTATGCGGCCGATGGGGCGAGTAGGGCTGTAGGCACAGGCGTGTCTTTAAGGCGTCACGCCTGGATGCGGCTTTGTAACTGTGCAGACCCCTTTAAGGCGTCCTTTACTAACTCCCCCTTTGAAGGTTCAGCTTTGTTTGGACCTCAGGTGAAGGATACTTTGACCCGATACGAGCAAGAAGGCAAGACTCTCTCTGCTGTGGGAGTCTGTTTTTCCACCCCGTCTAGACCATACCCTAAGGGTCAGAAGGGTGGGAAGATGAGGTTCCGTAAACCACAAGAGGTCGCGCCTGACGCAAGAGGTCAGTTCCCCTCTAGAGGCAGGGAGGGGAACAATAACAGACGCCGCCCCAGGGGCAGAGGAGGTCCGCAAAATCAGGGTAGCAGAGAGTCTCTTTCTGACAAACTCTTCCAGCATCCCTGAGAAGCTGCCCGACTGTCCGCCTTCGGAGGCAGTCAGTGGAAGGTTATCACTATACCCAGAAGCCTGGCTTTCACTCACCCAAGACAAATGGGTACAGTCGATCATATCCGAGGGTTACAAAATTCCATTTATCCACACCCCAACTCAGCCAAAAGGACCCCCTTCCAGACGTTCCACCCAGTCTAAGGGAACAAGCAGTACTAGAAATATCAAAACTGCTAGCAAAAAGAGCCATCCAGCCAGTCACAGCAGACCAACAAGGATCCGGAATCTACTTCAAGTTCTTTTTGGTACCAAAAAAGACAGGGGACTGGAGACCCATTTTGGATCTCAGCAGACTAAACAGGTCTGTAAGAAGAACGAAGTTCCGGATGGTCACGCTATAGTCCATTCTACCCTTTCTGGGTCAGGACGATTGGATGTGCTCAGTTGACCTACAGGATGCGTACTGCCACATCAAGATGCACAGGCGCTCCAGGACATTTCTCCGCTTCCGGCTGGGAACCAGTCATTATCAGTTCAGAGCCCTGCCCTTTGGTCTCACTACAGCCCCCCAAGTGTTCACCAAATGCATGGCAGTGGTTACGGCTCATCTGAGATATCAAGGATTCGAGGTGTTTCCATATCTAGACGATTGGCTCCTCACTGCCACCACCAGGCCTCAACTTCTCCGCTCCAGAGATTACACCATTCATACTTGCAAAGGGCTAGGTATCTCCATAAATTTCGAAAAGTCTGCATGGTCGCCTTGTCAGTCTATTACCTTCATAGGCGCCACCTTGGACACAGTCCGGCTTTCCGCAAAACTGACCGAACAAAGAGTTCTAGATATTCGCAGGCATGTTCACATCCTTCAGAACAACAAAATACAAGCCAGGTTTGTCCTGAAGGTATTGGGTCTCATGGCGGCAGCCATTACTCTACTTCCCCTAGCTCGCTTTCATATGTGGATCCTTCAATGGATGCTTTTTTCGTAGTGGTCCTTTCAACAGCTTCCAATGTCACACAACATTTTAATAACCCTGTCTTGCAAGAAACACCTTTCTTGGTGGATGGTCTCCCCTCAAGTCCTTCAGGGCAGACCATTTGTTCCTTCTCCCCTGGTCGCTACGGTGACAATGGATGCCTCCCTGATCGGGTGAGGGGGGGGGGGCATTTTCAGGGTATGACAGTCCAGGGCACATGGCAACCTTTCGAGTGCCACCTGCACATAAATGTCTTGGAGATGAGAGCAGTACTTTTAGCGTTGCAAGCCCTTCAGGTCTCTCTTCCCATCGGGACTGTTGCAGTTCAGACGGACAATATGTCCGTAGTGTGGTACATCAACAAGCAGGGCAGAACCAAGTCCTATACCTTGTGTCGAGAGGCTCTCAGACTTTGGCAGTGGGTGTTCTCCTCTCAGCGGCTTCTGATAGCAACGCACATCCCCGAGAAGTTCAACATCATAGCGGACAGGTTGAGCAGAGCCATTCTCATGCCTCACGAGTGGTGTCTCAAACAAACAATAGTGGAAGAAATTTTTCAGAAATGGAGTCGACCTTGCTGCGACCTTTTTGCAGCACCTCAAAACAGCAAGTGCCACGACTTCTTCACTCTCTTCCCGGCCACCCCCCCAGAGACGCTCTAGTCCACGATTGGCCCCGGGGACTTCTGTATGCCTTTCCCCCCTTTCCATTAATCACTCAATTGATTTAGAAAGCTACCGCCGTGAGAGCCACTATGATCCTCATTGCTCCTTACTGGCCTCGTCAGATATGGTTCCTGTTCCTGCATTGTTACCTCTTGGGGCAGCCCTGGCATCTGGACGCAGTGCCAGATCTTTTGACCCATCAGTCGGGACAGCTGCACCACTCCCTCCAATCTCTCAACCTCACAGCTTGGTTGCTCCAATTCCAACCCTAGCCAGGCTTCCCCTTATTTCCCATTCTGTGTGTGACATACTTATAGCTTCCTTAAAGTCATCCACCAGGAGGATTTACGCCAGCAAGTGGAAGCATTTTTCCTTCTGGGCAGGAGCTAGAAATATAGATCCTTTTACTGCCCCTATCCAATCAGTCCTAGACTTCCAAGCCAAATTGTTTCACTCAAGGTCTTCTTCCTCCACCATCAGAATACAGTTAGCGGCTATTTTGAACTTTCATGCAGGCCTTTCGGACTCCAGTATCATGTCCCATAAGCTTTGTAAAACCTTTCTCAAAGGTATCTTTTTGCTTAAGCCCCCAATCAGGGACCCCCCCACTGCAGTGGGACTTAAATTTGGTTCTAACCTCTTTGATTCTTCCCCCCTTTGAACCTGCGGCTTCCTGCTCCCTGAAATTGCTATCTTGGAAAACTCTTTCTGGTCGCCATAACATCTGCGAGAAGAGTGTCAGAACTTCACGCCCTTTGCATTTGTCCACCTTATCTAGTTTTCCATAAAGACAGTGTGTCCCTCAGGGCTAATCCGTCCTTTTTACCTAAGGTTTCTTCTGAAGCGAACCTAAGCCAGACTATTTATCTTCCAGTTTTCTTCCCCAACTACTCCAACAGAGCGGAACAAAAACTGCACTTTCTGGACGTTCGTCAACTCCGTTACTATTTGGATAGAACCAAGCAAACTAGGAAATCTGAGCAGCTCTTCCTTTCTTATGCAGCAGGTAAGAAATGCCTTCCAGTTTCCAAAGTAACCCTTTCTAGATGGCTGGCATCTGTGATCACTTCCATCTATCTGCTCAGATGCCAAAAGCTACAGTCAAGGCCCAGGGCTCACTCAACCAGAGCATTAGCCACCTCAGTAGCTTTTCAGGCTAGATTACCAATAGATTCCATTTGTGCGGCAGCCACTTGGGCCTCTCCTCATACCTTTATCTCTGATTACAAATTAGACATGGCCTCCAGAAGCCGGGCTAATTTTGGTTCCACCATTTTCAAGAGTCTGTTCTGATGAGCCATGCAGGGTGAAGGTGGTAGGGACGCGGTCCCATCCAGCAAGAATGAAGGCGAGATTGACAACTTAACATTGAGAAGTTATGTACCTACCATAACGTTCCATGTTGGTTGTCTTCTCGCCTTCTTTCTTGCGTCCCTCCCCCCATCCCCCTAGCCTGGACAGACCTAAAGGATCCTTGGGGATGATCTTGCCTCAGCTTGACCCCTAGGCTATCCCTTCTGGTAGCTATTTGTCTAGGTGACTTTCTAGTGAGGTTCCTCTCCTCCTTTTGTTGGAGAACTAAACTGCTATGGTTTTCAGCTGTCAAACGAGATCTGGGTAGTTGGCGCCTAGCATTATGTGATATAGGGTAGCCTCGAGCCGGTATAAATAGCCCTCAAGCTTTAGTATAGGCAGAGTCGGAGCCGAAGGTCGGGTCCGAACCCATCCAGCAAGAAACAAGGCGAGAAGAAGAAAACTAACATGGAACGTTATGGTAGGTACATAACTTCTCATTTTTGACATTGAAACTGAAGTGTATAATTCACAATAGCTTAATGTTTTTTCCTTCCTCCCCTTATACCAGCACCACCTTTCTCTGTTAGCTTAAAAAACACAAGTCCATAACCCTGAGCAGATGTATGTGGATGTTTTTGATAGCTAGCTGTAGCATGGCACAGTTTGTTTCCTAAGTCGTATGGAAAGTGCAGTCTTATGAGCCCAGCAGATGTTTTTATTCCAGTTAGATAAAACTGGAGGCAGTAGTATGGTCTGTGTTTTAGTCATGATGATCATAAACCTCCCAGTTTCTTTTTTACATGGGGCCAGGGTGTCGTGTAATTTTTCACCACCTTGCTGGATTCATTACCACTCTTCTTCGAGAGTCATGCCTGACTGTTGCAGACTCTCTCTCACAGTGCATCCATCTCTTTGCTTGGGCGTGTTAGTTTCCTCTTGCACTGTTCCTGTCTGTCTCAAATCTTCAGGTTGTCTGGTATTAACCTGCAGCTATATATTTGTGTGCGTAAAAAGTGCTGTTGAACCAAGGTTTAAAGTTCTGTTCACTTTCTACAGCTACATATAGTTTTATAATGTTGGCATTGAGGTGCAAATCCTTTTTTCAAGCCATCTCGCCTGAAATTGTCCTTCTGGTATGAAGATTTTGCAATGCAGAATGATTATTAAGGTACACATTTGGAAGCTTGGGAAACTCTGGAAAGATATCAAGTATTTAATTCATGTACTAAGCTGTGAGCAGGGCAGATTTGTGATGTTTAAAACACGTGAATTCCTTTTGTGCAAACATGCCCAAACATGAATCTCAGTTATATACAGAGGTTATTTTATTAAATTCAACAAAAATGTAGATACCAGTATGGTGTTGATGTAGTTAAGACTACCTGTATGACAGTAATACTTTCAGTTTTGTGAGAGTGGTGCATTGGGTGCATCATTTGGGGCAACTTCTACACAACCTAATGTTTGGAGACGTGCTTGATTTGAGTACTAATTCTTTGCTAGAATGTGTCAAAATGGAGCTCTTTTTAGTGGAGCACTTGACAAGGTTTTCAGTCTGGATCCGCCATCCGAAAATAAATAAGTATAAGACTGGAGTAGAAGGGGAAAACCATTCAATGTATTGAGTAGCTCATTCTTTCTTAAGCTTCCAAGTACAGCAGGAAACCTTTTAAAAGATGCCTGCCCCAAGAAAAGGAAAAAAAAAATCCTAAAAGTTTGAGTCTGCTGCAAGAAAAATGGCAAGCAGATCAGGATACCTTTTGAGGAAGAATTCAAAGCCATGGCACCCAAACTGCCAATTATGACTCAGGCTTTCTCCTTTCCCTTTCTTAGCCTAGTACCAACCTATGAACCTATCTGCCCTAGGGCCTTATACAAGTCTAGCCATAGAAATTCTCTGGTTATTTCTTCCTACACTATTTACTTCCCTGGACCCCTGTCTAGCAAGGGCGACTTACGTGATTCCTCGGGTGAATTTCCTTTATCCCATCCAATCAAGGTTCCTTTTGAAGAGGGCCAAAGAGTCGCTCTGCTTGACCTGTATGGGCAGTCTATTCCAGAGTCTGGGGAGTCTCTGGGTCAGGAATCTATCCCTCCAGCATGTTTTGTTTTTTTGTGATGACAAGACTTAGATCCCTGGAGCGTGTGGCTCTGAGGGATTGGGATTTCTTTAAGTTTAGCATGTCCAACAGCTCTGGGTTTGACATGGCCTTGTATGTTAAGCAGAGATCACCTTGGAGTAGACTATATGCGACAGAGTATAGCTGGAGTTTTTTAAGGCGGTTAGCATAGGGCATCTGCTTTAGGCCTGTGATTCTTTTAGAGAGGTATTTCTGCGGCCTTTCCAGTTGTTGCAGATGTCTTGAGAGGTACATACCAAATGGGGCGTTGTATTCTATAATAATATATAATGGCACCCAGACGAAACCGCTTTGACTCAGTCAAGCTTACCCCCCCGACCCCTCTATTGCAGCAAGGATTTTAGTCTCTTGGGCCTGTTTATAAAAAAAAAAAATGGGTAGATTACCAAGACTGTTGGATCCGATGTCTTTACCATCTGTTCTTCAGTCATGGGTTTCATATTGTAAGGCAAGGACACAGACTACAAATTTTAAGCAGACTGAAATTCTTAGAAAGTGTTCTTGATGTTCTTCATGAGATCCCTGTAGCAGTAGTTATTGCAGTATGAAACAAATCCTGTGAAGGATACCTTACTTCCTGCCAGTTCTCATAGCTTCAGGTTCCTTTCTCATACAGTATACTTGTACCAGCAAGTCTTCTAGCATTAAAAGCAGAAGACTGACTTGTGGCTGCACCAAAACTCTGAACTTACTTGCTGTTAGCATGCTTATGCAGACTCTTACCGCTTTTTATCTTGCGGTACGCATAAGCTCTTGGACTTAAGGCATGTAAAAACGCTGTTGGGAAGCATTCTGATTCCTATCAAGATTTTTTTTCAAATATTTGCTTATTTCTGTCAGAAAGGGCAAATGTAATTGTAGTCTCCAAATTCTGTTTCAAGACTCCTGCTCTTATGTCTTTTATTTGGGACTAGAACATAATCCGATCATTCTGTATTTGTTTACCCAAATAAATAAAATACAGGCTTTGGGTTCCTTGCTCAGTTGTAGGAGACAGCAAAATGAAAGTTGCTTGTGGGATACTCCCTTCAGTTTTTAACTTGGTCTGTTTTCTGTTCTGAAGTCTCTGTGTCATTTTGGTCATTCTGGTTCTGTATTTGAATGTGTGACTGGGCATTCGTGTATACATTTTCTTTCACTTCAGTTTTGTATATAGGTAAAGTGGGGATTGTTAAAGATTTGTCCCTTTGCCACTTTGTCTGGATAATGGAGTAGAAATGCAGTTAAGGGATCCTGTTGGTGGACACTGATGTTCAACAGGGGATTCTTGGGGTAATCCTATCCTTGATTTTTTTATGTTCATAGTAGAACAGTTGAAGCCTGGCTCAAGCAGTATCCAAGAGCTTCATTTGGAGAGAGTGGTGTAAGTGATGCCTGTGCACTGGCCCAGCAATCAAGGATCCTCAGTCCTCACCAACACCACCAGTGAGGGGCGTCCCTATAGGGAAAGAATAAGTACACACACAGTGAAGTACAATTTCCCTTAAGAGCACACAGAGATCACGGTCAGTCTTGGGCTGGTTTCTCCCTTTCTCTCCAGGTCCCCAGTAAGACTCACTACTGACACAGCTATAGGGTCCAGATCTCAGCCTAGTGGGCAAGCTAAAGCCTCTAGCACCCTCTCTGTCCAACCATTGCTTTGTGTCCCTGCCCAAGTAGCTGACACACACACTTTGAGAAGAGTTGTATACAACCACACAGACATTACTGGAGAAGGCTGGCACAGGTTCCCTCCAGCTTTCCTTTTACCCAGACTATTACGGTAGGAATCACTGCCACCACCCACTAATATTTATCAGCTACCAAAAGGCCCTTATCAAAGGGCGTCTAATTCTACTGTGCAATATTATTATTCAAATGGTAAGTGTGACTGAACTGTCAAGACTTATTGGAGTGGCTTGGCCAGTATCACTATATACATGCAGTGTATTCTAGAGCTTAAATTATCTCTACACAAAACCGCCATAGTTGAAAGGTTTAAAAATATTTAATAAATAAAAACACAAGACAATACTTCTTACTACACAGTGCTAGTCAAGAGTTCAGAGATCACAGAGAAATGCTTAAAATAATACAGTACAATAGTTCTGACATCAACACAGAAAAGCAGTCTAATCTTCCCAATTCCTAGCTATTTCTAAGAGAAACAGTCTAAGATCCTACTTAAATACAGACAGGCAGAGTGGTGAGTTGGATACTCTCAAGATAAATGCTCAAATGCTGTCATTCTTTTTGTCCTTAAATTGATAATACAGTATCACTGATTCATTTCAGAGTACAGCATTTCTTTCTGGTTCCCATGCTAACCTTGCAGCTGATCAGGAAGCCAGAACAATAAAAGAAATTATATATGCAAATTATAGCCATTAACTCTGGCCTCAAAACAATAGACAGAATGGCTTTATCTAGACATCTTGTCTCAGAGTTTTTGCATCAAAGAATTAACTTGTCAGCTTTGTTACAGCAGTGTGCACTGTTACATTTTTGCAGTTTCACATCTTAACAGAATTTTCTTCCATTTAAGAGAACAAGCCTGTGGCTTATATTAATATTTACAAATGACAGAACTGGCTAGTCTGGCAGTCTTCATCTATCTTCCCAGTGTATGTTATGTGGAAGTGCATGTGCAGGTTTGCTTTCTTGAAATTTTGGAGTGAAAGATTTGCACTTAATGTGGTAAATCCTGGCACCGGTAAAGTCGGGACTTTCAGTCCACATCTAAAGATGAAGGGATGTGAATGGATTTATTCTAGCTTTGGTGTTGTAGGGTATTCTCTCTCTCTCTCCTTAATGTCTTCTTTCACCCCACTCTCCCCCAAGTGGCTGGCATTGAGAGCACCTTATGGCATCGTTCTGTTTGAGATTGGGTTGATCAGAGGCTGTCAGGGCAGTTGAGTAGCAACCTTAATGACTGGGCATTGTGGACTGAGAGTCTTAACTGTGGTAACAGGGTCACATTCACGGGCGTGTGGATAGTTTGGGTGTATGGAAGTTCTAGCATGGTTGGGCCATCATGATAGTGGGGTCTATACCACGCCTTGGAATGACATGTTGGGTAAAGAGATGTGAATATTTTTACCTGATGCTTATTTGCATTTGTTTATCAAGTTAGTCCGACAAGGTCAGCAAAGTGGGACCCCCTTTCAGCAGAGGCTGGTGGGAAGGCTCCTTTGTAAGCTATGAAAATTATGTACTTGCTATCTGATATTGAGATTTCGGCACTCAAAATGCAAAGCAGTGCCAACAATCCCCCAAAAAAGACCAGAACTACAGAACAGCAAATAATAAACTTCTCTCTTCTCCTCCTTTAAACTTCCATTTCTGTAGAAAGGGCAAGCCCCCCAACACCAGCCAAAGTTATATATACAAAGTTGAGATTTCCATACCTCTGAGAAAAGGGAATGTTCTGGGAAATGACCATCTTGGACTTTGTATATTTAAGTCTCCATGTTTCAAATGGTTACCTAATCTGGAATCTGTGTGGAATGTAAAATCTTCCTTAACTAACCCACCACCTTTTTGGATTGATGACATTTCTACTATGCATATCCTTTCTTTTTCTGCAGTACTAGGTGTTTATGTTGTGTGTTTGTATGAGGTCACAGCCCTTGAATGGCAGACACTGCGCAGCACTGTTATTTCAATTTGTGATACAAACATTGTGGCATTCTCTACAATGATTATGTAGTTCAAATTTTTTGCCGGGAAATTAACTGAAACAGTAAGATGCAACTCTTCTTTACTTGTTCAGTTTAAAAGAATTTTCTCATATTTAAATTTACCATTACTCTCAACTGCAAGTTAAGTGGTTAGAAGATTGGCACTCAGTTATTTGACTTCTGGCAGATGGGAATGGGCTATTGAAGCCTGAATTCTCCAGGCAGATCTCTTGTTATGGTAAGTACTGAACGTGCATTTTATTTTCGATTTGTATTTACTATAGCAAACAAGATGGGTTATTTTTCTGTCCATCTCTGTATGCAGGTTAAGCACCAGTGTCTTAAGTGTGATCATTAACTATAGGGAGGTAGTTGAGGTTTTGCCCCCATTGGGTGGTGTTCAGCGTACTTTGAATACTGACTGGTAGAAGAGGTATTGGCTAAATAACTGGTCAACATGGCCAACTCTTGGTGTAGTACAGGTCCTTATGATACTGAGCTATAAGAATTTAGTGTCCTACAAGTTTGGTGAGTATTTCCCTGTTTGTGCATTAGGTTAGAAAGGTATCATTTTTAACACGCTGTAACATGGTAGTTGTAACTTTTTTTAAAGTAAATGTTTACAGCTTTTTGCATCTCCCAGTGTAAACTTTAATGTGAATGAAATGTTCATCATCTTCTAGCATCCCCTATGGTACAGGTTGATGAAAAAGGGGAGAAGGTGAGGCCTAACCACAAGCGATGTATAATAATACTGCGAGAGGTTCCGGAAACTACACCTGTTGAGGTAAGAAGAAAACTCAAATGAGTAGTAGTTATTGGACACGGTGATATGACTATAATTGTTTTGTGCTTGCTTTAAAAATTCTTTTTCAGAATATCTGGTCTTTGAGTATGTGTGTATACTTTGCAGTGGCAGCACCTTACTCTTGCTTTAAATTGATATGAGCTCCTAAGAAGAAAGACTCTTCCGTCCTTGTGCAAATGTATTGCATTATAGCTCGTCAGAGAAAGGTGGCTTATGATTTTAGTGTAGCCTTTTTTTTTTTTTTTTTTAACAGTCTACATTTTATGTTGCAGAGACTTTGGAAGATCATTAAAGCAACCTGTTGCCATTGTATGACCGGTGATAATTACAGCTTACATTCTATGCAACTTGTTTGGTTACAGGAAGAATAAAATTAAAAATAAAAAGACTAAAATATCTAGGACCTGATGCATATTGGGGTGTCCATCAGCACAGGTTTCTTTTGCTTATGTTTTCTCTTCTTGCCAGTTCTGTGGTGTAGAGAAAATAACTTTTACAGCCTTTGGTGATTTGAGTCTGATATGCAACTTAGTCTTGATATAGGTGGCAGTGGAGGAACATTTTGCCCAGCCTGGGGAGAAAGTGTCGTTGTCATGCTCCAGTGAGTGGAGACTTGCAAGTAGCGTACAGCCAGTGCATGGAGAACGCACTGTAATGATGGTAGGCCTGATGTCACGTGCAAAGGATTGAGCAAGAGTGAGGGGTTAAGGAAAGTCCCTGTAGTGAATGCAGGTGTTCATGTCACAACCAGGGTTCTGATTAAGGTCATAAATGTGCCACCCTCATTTGCCTTTATTCTGGTGATGGCGCATAACAGCCCTCTTGAACATCTGGCTGGTTATTGACCCTGTACAATACTAGGCATGCATTATGGTGAAATAGATCAGCTGATGTCTTGGATGACAGGCACACAAGTCAAGAGAAGTATAAAATAAAATAGAACTGCGGTGGTAGTGCTGCAGTAGCATTGTCGCCTCACAGCAAGACGTCCTGTTCGATTCTCAGCTAGAGCGTCTTCTGTGTGGAGATGTACGTGAATGGGCGTTCCTTCGTTGAAGGTTGTGCGTTAGGGCCGGCAACTCGGCATGTAGAAATCTTCTGCCAATCATTAGCGTACCAGAGTTCCGCTGTGGCGACCCCTAACTGGGAAAAGCCAAAAGACGCAACAAGTTGGTCACCTTGTTTATTTGTACAAGTCATTCCACAGCTTCATTTTTCATGTCTGCTGTGTGATTCATAATTTGTTGCATCTGGTGCAGTGGTGCTACAATTTGCATTGTTGCCTTACAGCAAGAAATTCTCTGGTTCGATTTTCTGCTGGGGTACCTTCCGTGTGGAGTCTACATGTCCTCTCTGCATTTGCATGGGTTTCCTCCAGGTACTCCAGTTTCCTCCCATGTTACAAAGACATGCATCTGGGGCACTTCTCCCTGGGCCTTTGCTGAAAATTGGCTCATTTTGAAGTCTGACTTTCCTGGTAAACAAATGTTAAATAAAATTAAAATCTGAAGTGAAGTAGTATCAGACTACAAAATTAATTGACTTGTTAGTCTGAAGATTGTTAGGAATTTTCTCTTGTATTAATGTTTATCTTTGGAATGAGGGTAACGCCTGTAATTCATAACTTTTGGGTTTAGCCACCTTAAACTCTGGTTAAGAAGGTAGAGTATTTTCTTCCACATGGTCTATGCTGACTTTACTTCAACGTTACATGGAACATTTTTGGTATGCTAGGTATTAGTGTAGTCAGCTTTGCTCACAAAGTTTCTACTTCTCTCTGATCTCGATTTGCTTTACATATCTGTACTGGAGTTTTTTTTTTTCAGTTTTTTACGGTCTTTAGTCAAAACTGGAATTCTAAACTGTGGTTTTGGTTGGTGAGGGTCCCTTTCAGTGCAACAGGTAACTGTTCATCATCTTGTGCCTTTTTCAAAATGGATCCCATGGAGTTTAGTAGGTAGCAAAATAAAACAGGTAGTCAGCAAATGTGACTATATTAAAGCAGCAAAAGAGCTTAAAAATGTATGCCATCTACTTCCACTTGACTGCCAAGGAGAGTACCAGCAGTCAAATTACTCTTCAATAAGTGATGTGAAGGTGTTAAAAGTACCAACATTTTTTATGTTGGTCTGGGTAGAAGGTTGACAAATAGTAGCATTGTTGGTGGTACCCGTACTTGTTCTATTTGGCTACATTGGATCAGCAGTGGGTGATCTTACTGCATCAGCAGTTGTGTGTAGGTTTGTCAGCATGGTGGGTTGACAGCAGAGAGGGACTATCAATTTATTTTTATGTTGCTTTTAATTTGACTTTTTAGAAGTAATTATATCATATGCCGTAGAAATTACTGTAGCTTGCTGTTCAGTTTTTAAAGTTCTGCACACAATGTGAAATTTATTTATGGTAGACCCCCTCACAAGTAAATAAAATTAATCTTCTGCTTTAGTATAGCTTTATTTTCAGACAAAGAAATTTTATATTGTGAAGAAAGTAATGAAACAGCAGTCACCTTTGTTGGAACAGTGTCTGTTGATAAGTCTCAGAATGAACTCTTCTTGGGGGTGAATGAGAATAAAAAGAAAGCGCTGAGAGTGCCTTCCCCGATTACTGTAGTGAAGAAGAATATTTTTCTGTGATGCAGAATTGTCATGAGTGTTCATTTAGTCTTTCAAGAGTTTTTTTTAATAACGGTTAACATTTATGGGAAGTGTTAATCTGAGGTAGTTTACTTCATTTGGTCTTCAACCTTTGGGAATATGGATCCGTATCTGATCCGAGCCAGCAAATATTACTAGCATCAGCTCAGTGCTCCAGACTCCTCCCCTTACCCATAATACACCTCCACTGCCTTCCATCCCCAGATCTCATTTGCTGCGATTTGTTATACATCGTGTCTTCAGAGCTCCAGCTAGCAGTGTGTGATTTCTTACTGCAAGTTTAAAAAATTCTGTTTCTTTTAGCCTATCAAGGTTAATTTAGGTATCCTTACTTCCCTCCCATCGCTTTGGCGTATAGTGCAGGTTGTTTAGTTAGTCTGTGGTGCCCCTCCCCCTTTAATGTTGTCTCTCATCTAGTGTGGTGAGTGGGAGTGTCTCTGCTAGAGTAAAGAAAGTTTTTTTTGCCTGTCTTTTTAAGGCTTCTTTCTTTTCTCATAGGATGGCTGAAAAGCTTGTCTTTAAGCGTTGCACAGAGTGTGGCCATAAGCTCTCCCCAGCGGATGGCCACACTCTGTGTTGTGCTTAGGTGTGGCCCACATTAGTGTGGATTGCTCCATTTGTGTGGAGTTCAACCCCTGAGCTTTAAAAGATAGGAAGGCCAAGTTGACCCTCAAAGGTCTTTCACCTGCTACTTATCCTCCTTCCTCATCTTCGTCGTCAGTCACAGCGGCTGCTGTGACTGCCTCTCCCACTTCTTCTCTTCCTCTGGCCTCCCCTCCCAGTCTGGGACTCAAACTTCTGCATATAAGCCTGTGGCAGTGGAGCCGAGGAGAGATAGTAAACAGGAGAGAGAGTCGAAGATGAAGGAAGAGAGGAAGAGGTCCCCGGACCTCGCTTCCCTGAGCAAGTCAACACAGATCCGTGACTCCCCCTCTGCTCCAGTCTCTGAGGTTCTTCCTCGAGCCAGAGGAGGCACATCCAGTCTCCCGAGCCTCGGTTCCCTGACCCACCAAGTTGAAGTCTGTGGCCTCTTCATGGTCAACCCACTCTTTATCGAGTATGGATCTGGATAAGATGAGGCGCTTTATCTACACACAGATCCAGATGGGGGTCTTGCCAGCTCCCCTTCCTCTGGAGGGGGGAGCTCTCTTCCTATTTTTCAACCCATTTCTCCTACCCCGATCCGACCTTCGGCTTCAGAGTTTTTTCGGATCTGAGGTTGGTCTTGGTCAGGGGGTCAGCACCAATAGTCCATGTTTTCTCGACACCGACAGCTGCCTGGAGTGTCTGATCCGATTGAGTGGAACCTTTTCTTTTGGAGCTGATGTCGGGCCAGGTTCCCTCTGGTGCTCCGTCCACTTTCGGACCATCTCCGATTCTTGCGTCGGACCCAGGGAGTCCGGCCTCCTTATTAGCTTCCCAGGAGGGTCTGTTATTTTTCGGCATTCAGTGTAATAGAAAGGATAGTCTGCCGGATCGAGACCCCAGACTGTCCCCCTCGGACTCTTCCCAGACCCCCTCGTCTCTGTCTACGGTCCCCATTGTCTTACCAGAGTGACAGCCTGTGCTCAAAGAACCCCAAATGGTTCCCCCCAGGGGAACAGATTGCTTACGAGCACTCCCCTGAGAGCCCCACTGGAGATGTCGCGCAAGCATACGTGCAAGAGGAGGCACTTGGACTCCCCCGAGTCAATAACCAAGGACATAGATTTAGATGATGGGGAGGGCTCTCCAAGATCACCTTCCAAGGATGTCTCCTTTGGAGACATCATGGAGAGTTGTTCTGCCCCCAAGCTCTCCTAAGATGAGTCTGTGTTCCTGGAGGCTTTCGGCACGGACCCATCTTTTTCCTGGGTGTCCCCTTCCCGTGGATCCTTTAGTGGATTTGATGACCTCGCGGGCGTGGAAGGAACCAGGTACTGTGGAGCCTATCCCCAAGCCCTCGATAAGGTTTTAAGTCCCCCCATTGACAGGCCTTCCTGGAATAAGGGCTCCCCAGTGGACGGCATGGTGGTAGCAGCAAGCCACTAAGCGGGAACTATCACAGAAAAGTTCCTCAGTCCACCCTCCTGACTGGGAGTCACGGATGATGGACCGCCTAGGGAAGCGGGGTGTATGCTTCAGCTACCTTTTTGATCAGGGAGCTGAATTACTTGGTACAAGTAATAGACTACATTGGTGGCAGGATAGACGCACTCCAGTGCAAAGCATTCCTGACCTCAGAGAGTTCAAAACCTCAGGATGCATGTCTCCCTGATCTACCATTTTCACTTCCCGACAGCAGAATCAGTGTTGAGGGCACGAGGTTCGATGGCGGTGATCATAACTCTTCTTCTGTGTGCTTGGCTACACATGCAGATTCTTCAATGGACTCAACAGTTCAGTGGCCCCTGTTGGACTTCAGTATCTTATCCTAGCCACCTAAATCAAGTGTGTCTGTCGTCCCCCCTATGGTGGATGAGCTTTCCGGGCATTTTGGAGGGAAGACCCTTTGTTCCAGCCTCGGCCCAAACCACAGTGACCACAGATGCCTCCCAACTGGGGTGGGGTCTTTGTTCGGGCAGGGCAGTCCAAAGCCTGTGGTCCCCCATAAAGATCAGCTTGTATATCAGTGTCCTAGAGATGAGGACGGTTCTTCGAGCATTGCAGGCACTTCATTGGCACTTCATTCCTTTCTTCCTCTGGGGATGATTGCCATTCATGCAAACTACATGTCAGTAGTCTGTTATATCAGCAAACAGGGAAGGACCAGATTCTACCCCTGTTGTCGCAAGGCCATGAGAGTGCAGGAATGGGTGATCTCCACTGGTCGTTTTTTCATCAAATATTCCGGGATGGGCCAACGTTCTATGCGGACAGGCTAAGTTGGACCATTCTGATGCCTTACGAGTGGTCTCTGAATCTGTCAGCAGAACAGATGTTCAGCTAGTGGGTTCAACCTTGCTGCGATCTCTTCACATCTCCTTCCATTGCGAAGTTCAGCAGGTTTTTTGCTCTGAACCCCCTGCTGGAGAGTCCCCCAGAGATGCTCTAGTTCATGCTTGGCCTCCCGGTCTTCTGTATGCTTACCCGCCAGTACCTCTCATCCCGCGGTTTCTGCAGAAAGTCGGTCGACTGGGGAGCAAGGTGATCCTTATTGCCCCTTTCTGCACTCGCCAGATATGGTTTCCCTTCTTTTGGTCTCAACCTTCTGGCTCCACCTTGGACCCTAGATATACCATTCAGGATCTGATTTCACACCCATCGGGGGTGCCTCATCCGAGTCCAGACAGCCTGAAGCTCACAGCTTGGCTGCTCCAGTTCCCATGATTGCTAGGACTCCCGGACTTTCCTCCTCAATTAAATTTATTTTGGTAGCTACTCAAGTTTTCAACCAGAAAGGTTTATCGCAGCAAGTGGAAATGTTTTTCTTTCTGGGCCTCTCAGAGGAATTTAGACCCTTTCACAGCTCCTATTTCCACTATTCATGATAGCCTAGCTGATATTTTCCAGCATGGATGGCGCAGACAGTTACTGTACTTTCTTTTCAAAACTTTCTGAAAGGTATAACAAAGTGTACAGATTGACAACCCCCCCCAAAAAAAAAAATAAACAAAAGGTGCAGTTTACGCATAGGATCAACATATTTATGGTCTGGTGTGACATTCATCCTCCTCTCTCTTGATCCTCCTCTAACCACAGATTGTATCTTAACCTGCACACTTACTAGATGTTAGGGCCTTTAGCTTGTAAAGTTCCATTTTAGAGCAGAGACTGAAGTTTGCAAACCTCTGTGATTTCATTGATATTGTAAAAAAAAAAGTCACAACAGAGGACAGAAGTGTGCACACGCTGAAATGTGCATAGGGTGCTGTATGTACTTCATCAGGAGCTGACAATGGTAGATGTAATTTCGAGCTGTCATGAATTTTTCAGAAAAGGGTTAAAGATCTTGATTTAATGCACTGGTGGTAGCTTTGGTTGGTCAGTCACAGCAGGTGATATTCTTTTGGAAAGGAAATGCTAAACATTACTTTCATAAGTCCGAGACTAAAATTGAAGATCTGAATTGTCCACAAGATGAACTACAGTAAAGTGGATTTCAGCACACCATCTCCACACTTGCTATACAAGATAACTTGGAACTTCTCTACAACCAACTTACTGTTAACAAACCCCCTTATCTCATACAATCAGGATTCTCTACCCCCCCCCCCCATGTCCATGTCTCCAATCTAAGTAGTCCCTATGTATTAGTACCATTCTCCTAGGAAGCTTCATATACCCCTCCCCAAATTGGTAAACTTTTACATCCTCAGACTTGTATGCCTATACTTTCCTTGACTTCATTAATAGAAACTTGTTGGACCAGTTAGTCTGCACCCCGTTGGACCAGTTAGTCTGCACCCCAACTGGGGTGATGTTCCTTAATTGATCCTTACCAATATGGGTCAACTTTGCATCCCCACCAGTTTTAACTTCTTCCATTGTCAAATCATACACAAGTTAAGTCACGTTCACCATAACATTTTCTGTCTCAGTATTCAGAAGTTATGGAAAGGCCAGTTTACCAAAACTGAGTGACCTGGCTAAATTTAATAGCCACTTCCATCTTGATGACACCACTCATGCTTAATCCCTCACTGTCGAATTATGTGCACATGTAAATAGCTGTCTGTCCCCCTCAGAAATACAGTGGCAAATTCAGAAACAAACCATGTTGGAACCCTAATAAGCTGTATAATAAAATATAGTTCACAAAAATAGTTAACTCTCAAGATGCCAAAAATATTCTTATTAAATTAATTAAGGAACTCTGGACTCTGATCATGTCAAACAAAGCCTGATGAGATAAAATTTGCCACCCAGTCAAAAGATAGCTGCACATCCTTCTTTAATTGACAGATATCTCAGAAATGGTGCCCAGAAATGTGCAGAGCTAATAGTAGCTGTCACATATTCAGACACAGGACTTGAGCTAAATTTGTCCACTAATACAGTGGCTCAAGTTGCACCTTCTCCAATATTCTCGTATCCTGTACCCATGCCTTCACCACTCCCCCAAAAAAATGTTTTGAGGGGTTGTCTTATGGCCAAGAACACTAAATCTGTGGGGCCACGTTGCATATCAGGCTGCCCTCCTGGTTAGCCTTGAAACATGACCTGTCTGATCCCCTACAGAAGCTGTTTCTTATCATTCTGAAAACAGGCTTTATGCTAGATGAATGGAGGGCAGCATCAGTCATTCCCTTGCAAAGGGGGATGGTATTCATTGGACCTAGGTGGCTATAGTCTCGTAAGTCTGACAAAGCCTCATCTTTAAGGCTGTGGAAAATGTCATTATGGAATTAATACATTAGATTATAGGTAACCTGCAAACTCTTGGCCCAACCCAGTTTTGTTTTTTTTAAGGGCAGATCCTGCCTCCTTAACATGGTGAACTTAGAAAATAATACTGAAGCAATAGATGAGGCATAACGTAGCACACAGCATAGCTAGACGTTGCAATTGCATTCATCACCTTCCCATACTTGAATATCACAGAAAAACTATTCCAGATAAATGTCATTCCCTATGTAGCTTGTTGGATTGCAAACTGGCTCACAAGTAGAACTCAAAGTTAGGGTAGGTGTCTCTTGCTTCCTCCAAAAGGTCTGTTAATAGTGGTGCCACCACCAGGTTCTGTTCTTGTTTCACTCCTCTTTGGTATTTAAATTTCAGAGGTCAGAGTTAAAGTTAAGAGTTTGTTCCTGACCAAGCTTGCAGATGACTGCAAACGTGGTGCTGTCATAAATTCCCCAAAGGACATCAGGATCGTTTGAGGGCCTATCCCAAGTAAGTAGCTAGTGGCAAAGCTGTTGACTAAAACTAAATGCCAAGAAGTGTCAAACTATATCCTTTGGCTAGCATGATTATCCTTGTAACTCACTTTGCTAGTTAATCCTATAGTTCAGGTTTTGGGAACCCATGTCAACAAGGAGCTGACCTTTGAGTGCCATATATCCGTTGTTGTAAAGAAGTCTGTTTTTTTTTTTTTTTTTTTCATAGTCATGTAAAGGTATTGCGTCCAGGTCTGGGGATGTTATCATCCTACTGTAGACAGCACTCATTAGGACAGTCATTGACATGATGCCCCGTTCGGTGTGTACCTACAAAATATCCTAACAACTGTCGCAACTGGAATAACCATAGTACTTTCTCCTTTTTTTATAAATAGATTATATATT
>NC_056743.1:817687948-817728912 GCF_019279795.1 Protopterus annectens
AATCTCACTGGTTATATGCCCCTGTGCTAATCCAGACTAACTACTATATTTGCATCCTGACATTTCTCTACATACCAGCATAAACTAGTTAATCCTATATTAACAATACTGTGCATGTCACTATACTTACTAAGAGCGTTCTATTTTAAATAACTATCGTATACTAGCAAACATATTTGTGACTTTATTGCTCAATAGTGTACTTTTAGCTTACATAGTTTACTAGCAAATAATGTGCGTGTGACTTTATTGCTCAATTAGTGTGCTTTTTGCTAATATTGTTTTAAACATTTACCGTTTACTGTACTATTAATATTGTCCTGCATTTTTAGTCATCTTTCTACCTACATCCTTAGCTCTCTTTTAATAGGAATCATGCTACTAATATGTCAAAAGGAAGGTAACTGTATAATAGACAAAAATTTACAATGCAACTATGTCTTATACTATTCTGAAGTGAGGAGCTTTTCTCCCCCGGCCTCCACTGAAAATGGACATATATGCCGTTGGACCAGCCCGGAGAACATTTCTCTTGTACTAAATGATGCAACTAATATTTACATGAATGCAATTTTATCCAATGTTTAACACAAATGTCAATTATAATCACGGTTTCATGTTAAATGCAGAGATTTTCTCCCGGGTACTACACTGAAAGGAATTTTGTCCAGTCAGACTTTCCCAGTAACCAATGTAAAATAAAATAAAAAAATGGCAATGGTGATGCCAAAATTGATAAGATATGCAACAATGTAGTTTTGTGGAGGGGAAGCAACATTCGACAGCAATAATATAACAGTGATGATCCAGATGGAAGCAGAATGTAAGAAAAAGTACAGTTTTGTACCTACCATAAATGTAGATGTCCGATAGATATGCAACTGCAGTCATAACATATGGGTTGTCCTGCCTCAGGCAGCCCTCGGTCGGCCGGATTCCAAAGTCTGGGTCCGACGTTGGCTGATGTCTCATTTCTCTCTGACGTCAGAGCGGCTGGAGTACATAAGCATCAGCCGACCCCATCTTCTTCAGTGTTTCTTGCCCCAGATGCCAGGTGCCCTCCAAGGAAGGCTGTAATCAAATTGGAAAATAAAACAGGTTTCCAGACAAATAAATAAGCAAAAAACAGATGCACCATAACAGATATCCCCAGCTAAGGGTAACAGGGATAGGAGTGGACCCAAGGCATAGAGGGGAAGGAGGGAGGGAAAACCCGACTGCAGTTGCATATCTATCGGACATGTACATTTATGGTAGGTACAAAACTGTACTATGTCCTTCAAGAATGCAACTGCAATCATAACATATGGGTTGAATACCATAGCTTAGCTGGGGGAGGTGGAATGCTCTAAGAAAAGGATGGTGTAGCTATCAATCCCTGCAGGACTGCAGAAGCAAAGCCTGCTCTGGATCTGGAATATAGAGGAAGGTTGTAGTGTTTGGAAAATGTATGCACGGAGCTCCATGTAGCAGCTTCTAGAATGTCTTTTGTAGGCACCCCTCTTAAGAATGCTGTAGAGGTGGCTGTAGCTCTGGTGGAGTGTGGTCTGACAGTGGCTGGCACACACTTTCCATGGAAGGAATAACAGAATCTGATGCAATGTCCAATCCATTTTGAAATGGTCTGTTATGAAATTGCTTTTCCTTGTAGTCCAGGGGCGTAAGCTACAAAAAGCTGATCAGACTTCCTACTGGTCTTGGTTCTGTCCAGTTAGTAGCGAAGCTGTCTGTGAATGTCCAAGGTATGCAACAGTCTTTCCCCTTTGTTCTCAGGATTGGTAAAGAAAGTAGGCAGGTGAATTGCTTGATTTAAAGAGACCCTAGATACCACTTTTGGGAGAAAGGTAGGGTTGGTTCGTAAGGAGACCCTGTCTCTGTGAAGTTATGAACGGTGGTATAGCCATTAGGGCCTGTAATTCCGAAACCCTTCTTGCTGAGGTAAATGGCCAACAGGAATGCTGTCTTCCAGGAAAGAAATTGTAAATCCACAGAAGCTGCTGGCTCAAAGGGAGGTAGAGTAAATTTTTCTAGGACAAAGTTGAGGTCCCAAGCTGGTACTGGTGCCTTTCTTGGGGGCTTTATATTCTTGATTCCTCTAAGAAATTGCCTTAACAAAGGATGTGAAAACACAGGTGGATCAGTGTTGTATCTAGCCGAGATAGCTGAAGCATGTATTTTTATAGAGGAGTATGAGAGTCCGTTATGTAGCATATCTGCCAAATATTCCAGGATGAGTGGGATGCTTAAAAGTGATGCATCATGACCCTTGGTGGTATTCCAAATGCTGAATCTCTTCCATTTGGCTGAGTAAACCTTTCTGGTGGATGGTCGGCGGGCTTCTGTCAGTATCCGCTGAACTTCTTTGGAAAGAGGTAGGTTGAGGTTATTCATGGGATCTCCCAAGCTGTTAGCTGTAGCGTCTGGATGTTGGGATGAACTGTCCTGAAGTTGTGTTGAGTCAAAAGTTGGGGCCATTGAGGAAGGGCCCACGTTTTGTTGTGACATAAGCTCCGTAGTAGTGGGTACCAGTGCTGTCTTGGCCAGTCTGGAGCTATTAGGATCCCCTTGGGCTGCTCTGCTTTGATCTTTAGTAACACTGTGGTCATCAGTGGCAGAGGTGGAAATGCATAGATTTTTAGGGAGCTCCAGTTGAATGAGAGAGCATCTATTTTCCATGCTTTTGGATATGTCCTTGAACAAAACTTTTGTATTTGATGATTGAGGTGGGAGGCAAATAGGTCTATGTCCAGCCTGCCCCATGTCGAAGTGAGTCGTAAAAAGATTTCTGGATGTAACCTCCATTCGTGGGGGTCTAGGAAATTCCTGCTTAGACTGTCCGCCAGAACAATGTCTTTGCCTGGAACAAACTGGGATTGCAACTGTATGTTTAGGCTCAGTGATTTTTCACAAAGATTCATTGTCAGTCTGCAAAGGGGGTAAGAATGAGTGTCCCCCTGCTTGTTTATGTACCACATCACAATGGCGTTGTCTGTCCGTATTAGTAGGTGGCCTGGTTGTAGTTGTTGTCCGAAGGCCTCGATGGCATGCATTACTGCCAGCATTTCTTTTTGGTTGATGTGCAGGTGTGTTTCCTTTGGAGACCATTGCCCTTGAATACATCTGCCCTCCATGTGCGCCCCCCATCCAAGATCTGAGGCGTCTGTGGTCATGGTCTGTGTTATCTGAGGTTTTTTGAATGACATACCTGTGTTTGACTGGCTTACTGAGGCCCACCATAGAAATTCCTTTTGAAGACATGGAATGAATGGTATGTTTGCTTCTAGGTTGTTGCTGTGTTGAGACCGTAAGCTTTTTAGGTACCATTGAAGCTTTCTCATGTGAAGTCTTGCTAGTGGAACCAGGAGAATGCAGGATGCCATGTAACCCAGGGCCTGTAGGAATCTCCTTGCAGTCATCTGTGTGAGCTTTGCTAAAGTTTTGAAGTAAAGAGTTAACTTCTTTTACTGGTCTTCTGTCAGGTAAGCCATTTGAGAGGCTGTGTCTAGTTTGGCTCCTAAGAAGGTAATTTGCTGGGATGGCTGAAGTCCTGACTTTTGAAAGTTGACTGTGTATCCCACAGCCTGTAGCAAATGTATGACATAATTCAAGTTTTTTGTCAAAGTTAGTTTGTCGTCCGCTTGTATGAGGCAATCGTCCACGTACGGGTAGATTTGAATCCCCTGGAGCCTGCAATGAGCAATTACTGAAGCCAGGCATTTCGTGAATACTCTGGGCACAGTAAATAAGCCAAATGGCAATGCTGAGAACTGATGATGCTCTGACCCCGCAAGAAATCTGAGGTATCTTCTGCAGCTGTGTCTGATAGGGACATGCAGGTATGCCTCCTTGAGGTCCAGAGTAATCAGCCAAGACCCCTTGCCCAGCATGGGAAGGAGTTGCTGTAGAGTCAGCATTTTGAACTTTGGTACTATGAGAAAAGTGTTTAAAGCAGACAAGTCCAGTATTGGTCTCCATTGAGTTTCTTTTCTTGGAACAAGGAACAGTCTTGAGTAAAACCCCTGACCTTGTTCTTGTTGTGGAACTTTTTCTATTGCTTTGATCTGAGCAAGCAGAGAAATTTGCTTGATAGCCTCTGCCCTCTGGTTTTGTGGCAGGTTTGGCATGCCCAGTTTTCTTGGCAAGGTATGAAAATGGAACCTGTAACCGTGGTCTATAATGTCCAAAATCCATTTGTCCTTTGTCAGTTTGTGCCATTGTCGTCCCCTGTAGGATCCTCTGTATTGGCCTCTTCCTCGGGCACGCCTGTTTTTGCCCCTTTGAAATCTTTCAGGATTAGGAAAGGACCAGTTTTTAGAAGGCCAGTTCCTGCTGAATCTAGGTGGCTGAACCTGGAGGAAATCTTTGACTGTCTGAACTGACTTGGCTTTTTCCTCAATGGACTTTAACACATCTTTAGCATTAGCACCAAAAAGCTTGTTCTTTTCCAAGGGTGCATCAAGAAGTTTTGCCTTAACATGATCTGGTAAAGGTTGATCTTTTAACCATGCATGTCTACGAATGACCGCCCCTGTCATAGCTGCCCTACATGAAGCTTCCAATGCATCATATCCACACTGTAGAAAGTGATTGCTAACTTGCTGAGAATTGTGTACAGCCTCCTGCAAAGACTTCCTATCTAAATGTTCGGGGAGGCCAATCTTTTCTGTAAATCATCTAACAGGAAATCCTGATATTGAAACATGTGAAAGACAATTGAGAGCTCTCATAGATAAAGTAGTGGAGGTGTAGACCTTCCCCCATCTCTCTAAGGACCTTGCTTCCCTGTTGGAAGGCAAAGGGTTTTTGGAGGTGGTAGCTGAATCCCCCTTTAGGCCCCTGGGAAATAGTTTCTAAATCAACAGCATGGGCCCTAAAGAAATGAGAATGGGTTTCTGGGACCCTATAGTATCCGTCAGGCTTGACAGGAGCAGGAGGAAGAGTATCAGGGTAACACTGGAGTCAGAGTATAAATCATCCAAAACATCAAGCACAGAAGGTATAGCTAAGGGTCTGTGTTGGGGCTTTTTAAGGAAGGTACTAAGGCGCTTTCTGGAATCTGAATATTCCTGGCCTTGCCACTTAAAATGCTCCCTCATGGAATGCAGAACTTCCCCAAAAGACATATCCTCAGGAGGAGAAGCCGAGGGGATAGAGTCCTCTGCATCTGAATCCTCATAGGTCTGGAAGGGCTCTTCCTGGCTTTCGGAGTGAACAGAGTCCTCAGAATCTTCATCTGTGGGAAGAGGGTCAGGGGGTTCAACCCTGGGCCTCTTATCAGGAGTCGTCTGGGATCCTCTCTCAGGATGGGCCTGGGAACCTCTGATCAGGGAAATTAAATCTGCGGCCATAGCCATGATTTGAGTTTCAGGAGTAGGCTGAGGTAAGGTTTTAGCAGAAAGATGCTTGGACTTGCTGGCTGCCTTGGCACGTGTGTAGGCCTTGATAGACATGAACATGGGAGGCCTAGCCACTCCACGTGCAGGAGTGACCTTATCCACAGCAATGGTCTCGGGCATTTCCTCTGTTTCAGTATCCGGAGGAAAGTCAATAACTGGCGTCGGAGTGGCCTCCGGTATCGGTAATGCGGTGTCTTCGGTTCGCAGCGGTGGAATAACCGCCTCAGAGGGAACCGGAGCACTCGAGGTTAGTTTTGGCGTGGTGTCGATGGAAGACGCGGGCCGAGGATGTCGGTCCCGGTCTTTTCATTTCTTAGGAGTCTGCGTTGTTGGTTGTTCCGACGGCATCGTATAATCAAATTTATCGCCGAAAAAGTCTTCAGCGAACTCCGCCCGGCGCCTGAGAGTGCGCTTGTTGAAGCGAGCACAGGCGGCACAAGCCGAGACGTCGTGGTCTAGGCCAAGGCAAGGGAGGCAGTAAGAATGGAAATCCTTATGAGGTATTTGTTTACCACAAGACAAACAATTATTTACTTTTTCAGTAATTTCTGACATCGGCTGAGGCAAGAAAAGGTCCCCAACGGGGTACTTAGCTTTTTTTGATGACTTCGGATTCGAAGAATACAGGAGCTGACCGACCGGCACTTGCGAACTGCTTCTGCTTCGGGCACCGCGCGGCAAGAAAGACTGAAGAAGATGGCGTCGGCTGATGCTTATGTACTCCAGCCACTCTGACGGAGAGAAATGCGACATCAGCCGACGTCGGACCCAGACTTTGGAATCCGGCCGACCGAGGGCTGCCTGAGGCAGGACAACCCATATGTTATGACTGCAGTTGCATTCTTGAAGGACATCAGTGCTGTTATTTGTGAGTCTTGATGCAGTGAAAGCAGAGTAAGCTGGGATTTTATGAGCAGAGCAATGGAAGCATTTACATTTCCTGATACAATAATGTTAATTATAAGGATATGTGAGGGATCGAAAACAAAAAAATCAAAGTGGCAGGGTTCCTCTCTGGTAAGTTATGTCTGAACAGAGGAACCAGGAGGGGGTGTCATCTTTCCCTTTTATCATTTGCATTACATTTAGCACCACTGGCAAAGGCTACGAGGGACTCAAATTCAAGGATATAATTGGTACAGTGCTCAAGTAAAGTTAGCTTTATTTCTAAATATTATTTTGCACCTGAAGGAACTAGAAAAGTACATCTCAATACTGTGGAATATTCTGAGACCGTTTAAGTGTTTTTTCAGAAGATGAGACTAATGAAGATAAAAAATATATAGCTATAAACTATGCATCCATACACAAATTGTTCTAGCAATGTCATTAATGGGGACATGATAAAATGCAGATTTTAGGAGTAGGGACTAAAAAAGATTCAGTTACTGCAGCTAAAGATATATGGGAAGGGACTAAAGATAATATAAAAACTGAGAAATGCGGTAGCTGTTGCCAATGAATATGGACAACAAGATGAGAAGCAGTAAAACTGTTCTTAGTCCCTTAATGCCTTAATGAGATAGAAAGGTTAGGGAGCCTGGCTATGGTTGGAATCAGAGCAACCAAGCTGTCAACCTGAGGGAGGGGTGGAGCTTCCCTGACGCAAGGGTCAGGAGGTCCAAAACTGGATCCAGGATCCACGGTTCTTCCTGGAGATGAGGCCACAGGAAGGGGAACCAGATTTGACGAGGCCAGTATGGGGCAACAATTATTACGTTCTTTCCCAGGTGACTGGCTTTCTGAAGAAACTTTGGGATAAAGGGAAAGGAAGGAAAAGCACAGAGGAGATCCGATGGCCAAACGTGAACAAGTGCATCCCTTGGTGACTCCCCCAGAAAAGGGGGGGGGATCAGGGCAAAGTAGCTGCTGCATTTTGTATTCATGAATGTGACAAAAAGGTCACAGCAAGGCTGGCCCCACTTGCGGAAAATCTCTTCCACTTCCTGTTTTAGGGACCACAAGTGAGGCATCAGAATCCCTCTCCTTTGTCTGCAATCCCGTTGGATTTCCCCGGGATGTGTGTCATCAGAAACCGCTGGAGGAGAGTGCCCATTGCCTTACTCTCGGGGCCTGCCAACAAAAGGGCTAAAATCTAGTTCCTCCTTGTTTATGTACCATACAACAGACATGTCTGTCTGTACTGCAATAGTTCCTAGCGGAAGACAGTCCTGGAATGCTTCCAACGCTAAAAGCACTGCTCTCATCTCTAACGCACTAATGTGCAAATGGGCCTTGCGGTCCTGCCAAGTGCCTTGAACTGTCCTTCCTAAGTAATGTCTCTCCCACCTTATCTGGGAAGCATCCATGGCCACTGTGGCTAAAGGTTTGGGGGGGACAACTTAATGCTACATGAGTGGAGTTAAGCCACCAACGAAGGCCCTTCTTGCAGGATTAAGTTATCAAAATTTGGTGGAACAGGAGTAGATTCTGCATGGACCACTGAGTGACCAGTAACCACTGAAGTATTCTCATGTGTAGGCGTGCCAATGGAATCAGAGTAACTGCAGCTGCCATGGTTCCCAGTACTCTGAGGAATGTTCTTGACTGTACTTTTCCTTTGGAAAGACGGTTTAGGACTTGGGATCATAGTACTTGAACCCTTTCGGAGGGAAGCTTTAACACCATATTTCTTGTGTCTAGATCTGCTCCTATAAGACAATATGCTGAGATGCCAACAATGCAGATTTCTCATAGTTTATTGCGATTCCCAAGTGACAGCTACGGTGTAACGTGGCGTCTCACTTTGGATAGTAGATGCTCGGTGGTGGCGAAAAGGACAGTCATCTAGGTATGGAAACACACTGAATCCAAGGCACTCTCAAGTGAGCCATGACTACTGCCATACACTTTGTGAACACTCTGGGGGTCTATACTGAAACCAAAGGGCAGAGCTCGAAACTGGTAGTGACTGGCTCCCAGCCGAAAGCGCAAATGACTCCTGGATCGCCTATCCATCTTTATGTGGTAGTATGAATTCTGGAGGTCTACAGAGCACATCCAATTGTCTTGTCCCAGAAAAGGAAGTAGTGACTGTAGTATTTGACTTTCTTACGGATTTGTTTAGTCTGCTGAAACCAAAGATTGGTCTCCGGTCCCCTGTTTTCCTTGGAACTAAAAAGAACCTTTAGTAAGTTCTGGATACTATTTGGTCTGCGTGGACTGTCTGGGTGACAGTTTTCTAGCAACTTCTGTATTTCTAGGGTTGCCTGTTCAGTTTGACTGGGTGGAACATCCGGGATTTTTTTTTATGTTTGGGACAAAGAAATAAAAGGGTATGTAGTAACCTCTGGATACAATGTTTTGTACCCATTTGTCTTATTTTTAGCCAGGCTTCTGGGTACAAAAAAAAGTGACCCCCAACTGTCTTAAGAGATGGACAAGCGGGCCTCCTTTCATGGCTTACCAAGGAAAGACTCCCTATCGCCCCAACTCTGTGGATCCACACTGCCACATGGCCGGTGTCTTCCGTTACTGCTTTCCCCTCAGCCCCTGGGGGAAGAATCACCATGTGTGTCCTGGAAAGCTCTCTGGGATGTTCGGAAACCACATTTTTCCTACCTTTTGACCCTTAGGATAAGGTCTGGTAGGTAGGGAAAAACGGCTCCTATGGCAGAGAGTTTTCTTCTTCTTGTTCACAGCTGGTTAGTGCATCTATCATTTGGCCCAAACAGGGATGAGCCATCGAAAGGGACATTCACACAAAAGATTTAAAGGGTTCACAAATTCACACAAGTGCATCTATGAATGTCGCCTTAAGGAAATTCCTGAACCCGCTGCCCTAGCTCCATCAGCTGTATTGGAAATGAGGCTCATGGAGGAGTTGACCAATGAATTTAGGATAGGGAGCAGAGTCGAAACTTTCTTTGATACCCCTTCAGCTACTGAACCTTGGAGAGCATCTCCTAGCTCTTTCAGGAGATCTCTCTGAAGTCTGGTGAAGTGGGTGAGATAATTCCATAATCTGAGTACAAAGAATGCTGAAGAAAAGGCGCTCTTTCCTTATCTGTCCATCGTACGAGACTCCTTGTTTGGAGGGACAGAAGAGGATAACTCATTAAGTGCCTTTTTGGTGGCCGCCTCCACCACCATAGCATCTACTAGGACACCTTTCATGAGAAAAGTCTTATCCATGGGTGAAGTTATGAATTTGTCCTTCGTGGAACAGGCTCCACTGAATCTGGAAACTTTCATGCCTTTCGACAAACAAGGTCGATCAGTTTGTCAAAAGGCAGAGATACCAAAGTGGCGGAAGGGGGAAGACCCAAAAGCCTTCAGGTATACAGACTCCTCAGAAAGGTTGATGGACTTCCAGCCAACTCTCTGCTTAATCTCCAGGATGTCTGCGAAGGAGACATCCTGATAGGGCGTCCGGGGGGACCCTTCTGATAAATCTAGGTTTCTATCAGATGTGATAGACTCCTCAGGGGAGTCAAAATGCTTCCTCTTGCATAGTCTCTTCCAAGGGACCACTTCAGAAGGGTATTCTGGAGAGGTTTCGAAGAGACAGGTTCACCCAATAGGACATCCTGATGCTTTGGGTCTCCACGTCTGTGTGGATGCAATGGTGCCAAGGCAGACACTGGTGCCTTTGGGGTAAGAATGTCTGCACCAGAGTGGAGCTGCCTGTTGGAGAAAACACTCTCCTCACCACCGCCCCGATCCAAGGAAGCTCCCGACTAAGAAACAGCAGAAGACATCCCCAGAACTAATTGAGTTGGCTCTGAGGCTAATGTTGGAGTCGAGCTCACCCACACCGAAAGCCCCGAGAGGCAAGGTCGCATCAGACAACTGTACAGACTCTCCTCCCCAGACCCAACCGGAAAGCATTGGCTCCTAGACCCCCCCCCCCCCCCCGACTTCAGACGGAACTGAGAATGTCAGAGCTGTAGTCTGGCCCAAAGATCATGGTGTAGGTCTCGGGTCTGATGGTTCCACTACAATCTGCTCTAGACACACCGGCTCCAAAATCCCAGATCAAATAAGGAATAGATGGAGGAAGAGTAGTCTTGCCCAGTTCCGAATCCCTCTGGGTTGGAGCAAGCAGTATGGCCAGCACCGGTGTCCTTAAAAGTCTCTGTACCACACGGTCCACATCAGACAGGCTTCCTGGAGGATCGACAGGAGAGAGGAGATTTAACTGGTTGAAGCAAGAGTGATCTCAAAGTCGGAGAAACTGACTCCAAATCTGGGGACCAGCTCTGTAGGTGAAACTCCATCAGCACCAAAACCACAGGAGGAACAGAGGAAGTAGGTTTTTTGGGCCCAACAGTCTTTGGGTCTAAAGAGGACTCTTCCGCTAATTATTCTGTCAGCTCCGAATGAGCACTGGCAGAGGATGACCTTTTCCCCAGACTTCTCTGATCTGGAAGACAGGGATTTTGACAATTTAGAAGTACCCTGACCTTCTTTAATTGCCTCTAAGAAGGGGGACTTTAGTAAAACTCTGTATCAGCTTGTTTTTTCTCTCAAGCAACACTCTGAATGAATGGCAGATGGCACATGATTCCTGTAAATGGACTGCGCCAAGGCAGTATAGACAAACAGTGCAACCATCAGTCAATGACATTTTCTGGTTACATTTTCACACTTCTTGAACCCAGAGGGTTTAGTTTCCTTGGGTTCCTTGGACATTTTGGCTTACAATACCAGTAACAAGAACAAAATCTACAATAGCTTAAACACTATTAATTATTTTCTTTTTTAAACAAGAATCAACTTAGCACACAAGAATCAACTAAGCACTACAGTTTAGCTAGAGAGAAAAAAAAAACTCTCTAAACAAATCTGCCTAATATAAAGGAGGAAAAGGCCATCTAAGTTAAACAGGCCAACGAAGAAGCTTACCAGGCAAATATAGAGGGAAAAACACCTTCACTTTATAAAGCTCTCTAACTTAAACGAGGTAACTAAGGGAATCACTCTACTCAAGGGGGCTTAGAAAGGTATAACTTTAGCTGGGACAGGGAAGGGAAAAAACCTAGAGAAGGAAACTATGGTCAACAGCAAACAAACAGAAGCGAACACACTAAGTTCAAACAAGCTTATTAAACACTAGAAAACCTTCTAATTATTTTAACAGTTAATCAAAAGTAAGGGGAAAAAAATTCCACTTAGCCAGAATGATAGCACCCGCACTTATTTGGCAGCAAACATGATATTGGGAACTCTCCAAGAGCATCATGGGATAGGGTTTAGCCAGGAACTAGTGGAAGAACTCTAGCTTTGTATTATGCCAATTTGGAACAGAGGGATCAGTTCCAAACCCAACCAGTAAAGAATGAAGGCGAGATAGGACTTCACATTGTAAATTTGCCTATGTCAAGTGATAATTAAATAAAAAAAAAAACATTTTAATGGCAAAATACCACCAATAAGCAAAACTGAGTGGATAACAGCACAGCTTTCTTTCAATCTTTACATAATGCACCATTAAAAAAAAAAGATATTTGAGTCAAGTGCAACTTACACCACTGCTCATCTCAATGCAGCAGTTTGGTGCACACTAATGAAGGGAGCATTTAGTTATAACTGAATATAGCTTTCCCACTGATCCCTCAATCCGGCAAGCATTCCTATTACTCCAGCTCTACCATATATGTCAGTCTCAGATACTCACTGTCACAATCAAAATCTAGTAGTTCCTCCTTCACCTACGCTGCTCAGTAACAGACTACTACTCCACAACTTCTACCCATCACCTGCTAATTCCCACCAAGTCCCAATTCTAATTGGCATTCAACCCTTACATTACATCAGTAGTTGTTCTTTATTCAAATTTTATACTTTGCCAGCACAGATGGCAAGATCTTCTGTGCACTTTGTCTAATTTGAACTATGTACTTTTCTTAGTATAGAAATTCCACCTTTTAAAAATCATACTTCAGTGAGTGTATCCTGCAGCAATTTAAATTTTCAGCTTACAATGAGGAGCAGCTTGCTCCAACTGCTACATGCCAGATAGTTTAGTTACGAAAACTGAAATTAGTTGGCTTCATGATAGGGAGATGGAGCCCAGATTATGACACAGCCAGGCCAAGCTCATCTGGCAGCTAGGGAAGTGGGTAAAGTAAGTCAAGAAGGGAAAGGAATGAGAAAACAATGCCCAATCACCTTTCACAGCAAAGTTAAGGGCCATCTCACAAGGTTTATTGCCTGGTAACTTACCGCTGGAGGACAATGGAGTTCAAACAGAAGAAGCTTACTCAATAGGAAAGAAAAAGAAAACTGACACGAGTTCACAGGTTCATAGACGGATACTATCAGTTTGCAGACTACTGCAAGCTTAGCTGATAACCAGAGGTCAGAATCGAACACTATACTTTGTAAAGACCTTAACCATTATGCCATCCCATGGTATCAAACTACACGAAGACAGTCTCGTGCTGCATTAACTGCATACCAAACCAGCATGTGCACAGTATGTACTGAGCAGTAAATGATTAGGAACTTTAGCAAAAATCTCACCAAGGAAGCAGATTTTACCTGATAGAAGAACAAATATGGGCACAGCCATCATCAGCCACATGGACCAGCAGGAGCTGCAACACCCGCCCAAACCAAAAAAACAAATACATAACTATTATACATTATTCCAAACAGAAAAAAATTGAGTATTTTATCTACTCATTCTGTCAAATTATAGCAGACTACAGTTTGGGTCAGATCCATTAAACCAGTTAAAATCATCAACTAAATACATGAAACACTAATAAATGCACACTGGGGCAACCAGTTTACAAGCAGCAACCCTGTTTGCAAGCTCAACTGTCTTCTCAAACTCAAACCACCATGTGGTACTTCTGTTTATGTGGAGCAGGGCTGGTCTTTCACCATTACTGCAGCCCTCTTCCTGTAAGCAATAAATGAAAATTATGTACTTACCATAACAATAAATCGGTGTTGTCTGCTTCCGTCCTTCAATGAATGCATTACCCTATCAGTCTTGGATCAGACTTCAGCCACACACTCAGACTTCGGATCCAGTGCTCAGGCTCCTCTCCTTACCCATTACTCAGTTTGTCCCATATGGGGTGGGGGTAGAGACAGGAGTTGCCCCCTCATCTGAAGGACAAAAATCATATACTAAGAAATACAGCAGTCAATCCAAGAGCTTGAAAAGTACACAACCAAGCCAAAGGAGAAAACTTTTAAGGGGAAGGGAAGTTGAGGAAGGGTGGAAGCAACTACAAAGACCCATCATTTTAAAAAGTATACAAAGTTACCCGATGTTGTTTCTTCCTCCTGTACCTCAGTGGAAGGAACAGAGTTCCCAGCTACTAGTACACTTGGGAGTTCTCATGGAGGAATATTTTGGAGCACAGATGACCCAAAGGGGGCTCTCGACCTTCACAGTAAATCCAATTTACAGCGAGATATGAAGGTATGAACAATGGACCAGATAGCAGCAGATGTCATAAAGAGAGATTCTGGATATGTAGCCACAGATCTACTTGAGCGAGGCTTAGGAGGTTCGGACAAGGTTAAACCTTTCACTTTGTAAACATGAGAAATACAAATCAGATAACCTGGTGGGAAAGTGTCAATTAAAAAAAACTTTTTTCAAGTTCTGCCGAGTAAAAAAAGGGGAAAAATGATCAGACATTCAGCTCTACTGGAGAAATTAGGAAAGAAAACTGAAAAGTTGATAAACTGATTAATAGCTGCCTCAGAAACCACCTTTGGAAGGAAGGATTAGACATTATTCACAATGATTACTGCTGCAGTAGCCCAAGCTATACATGTTATAACCTGCAAGGATATCATCTGGCCAGCTTCCAAAGCTTCAGGGTACTTCCCATGTGTCCAGTTAGTCAAGCTCAAGGTTTGGGCACAGAGCCCTTTCAGTATTTCTTGTGATGGAAGAGTAAAGCTCCTCTGAGGCTTTCAAGGATAGTCATTTGACTTGCATGGTTCCTCTGCCGGGCAGTAAAGTCCCCTTCCTATTTAAAAAAAATAACACTCCTGTTCAGGAACTTCATTTTAAAGTAAGCGCTTGTGTTTTAATATCCAGTCACAAGACTGTACTGTATCTTAAAATGGGAGAGCTCTTTTTCCTGTCAGTTTAAAAGTTGTTTAAAAGTATTTAAAAAAAAATATTTTGTGTGTAAAAATTGTGTTTTACATTTTTGGGGCTGAAAAGGTGACTTTTAAAGACTTTACATTTTTAGTGTCTGTTGTTGCTTCTTTTCTCTGGGAAACGGGTACCCTTACCAGCATGATGGAACAAATTGTTGGACCCACAGTTGGTCTGTCTTCCAGCCACAAAAAGAAAAAGTTAAGCAGACTTTGCCACCATAGCAGGCAACTAAATTTGCCTCATGTCACAGGTAGGCGACACTGCTGTGGCTATTAGTTGCACCTCAGACCACTCATTTTCTACCATAGACTGCTCTGCTGTAATAATCTTCAGATACTACAGACTGGGGTTTAGCCACATCCTCCACAGCTGTTGGGGTTCCCTAGCTGAGGGCAAAGGAGAGCCACTCCTTCCCATCTTGATTGAGAGAACATGAAATGCTTTGCTGTTTTGTCAGAACGTTGTACCCCTCCATGGGGAAGCTGCTGGTGCCATAACTCAGTTCACCACATTTTCCCTGTCAAAAACAAAACTAAAAGCGTATCTAATCATTCTCAAATTTCCTTGGGCATGACAAATCTGAGTCTGGTTCCTACAGCTGCTAAACATTTAGCCAATTCCAACCCTACTCTAACAAGGAAGTGAAGATTATTGATAAATGTAGGAAAAAAGTATATGCTTCTGCAATTTTGATCTTCACAATTTTGAATGGTCAGACTCTTATGTAAAGGTTAGTTCTGACTCAAAGTATGAGGAATGTTTTGTCTGCAAATTCTTCTTGTGAGAATAAAAAATCTGCTTCAAATATCATCTATGGCACAAATCACTACTCATTGTTTATACTGTGATAGTATGTGTATGACTCAGATGATAATTCTTCAAAAGCTCTGGACACTGGTACTGTAGCGAGGTGGTTTGCACAGCTGCATTCTCAGAGCATCTCAGATATGTTAAAAATTAGATTTTAAATGCTCTTTTGGATACAGATTTAGCTCTTGGCCTCGCTGCTGCACGAGTGATCAAAATGTGTAATCAGAGGGATAAGGTGATGCAGGGAATCTATCCAATTAACTAGATCCTCCTGCTACAAATTTAAGGGATTCTCTACCCACTCATCCAGTTTTGGCAAAAACTGGTAAACAGGAAATACAACCCTAGGATCTAACCTGTACCCTGATGGACAGGGGAAACAGGTGCTGACTTTGTGAGAACATGGGCGAAACTCTTGGCTAGGCTTATAAGGGCTTCCAGGTCAATAGCCTAGTACTGTCCTATGAACCTATCCATCTTGAATAGGAACCTGGATGACTGTATGGGATGGGATGGAAAGGAAAAAAAAGATTCAAAATGCAGATAAGCAGTCATTTAAGGGATAAAAGGTCAAGGGAGTTCCAAAAACAATTCAGACCCCATCCCCACAAACAAAGGACAATCCAAGTCAGAATGACTACTTAAGCGACTGTCGCACCTTTGTACTCTGGTAGTCTAGTCCCCTCTATAAAGTCTGAATCTCCACTTTTCTCTTTGGCAACAGATAGTTTCAGACAAATGGGTTCTGAAGATCATTCATCAAGTTTACAGAAGGCAACTGGAGGAAATTCATCCATTACAGGACGTAATCCCTCATCCACCGAATCAGACTCATTTCAAACTGTCCATCACATGCTTTCCCAAGCAGTGACAGAACCAACTCCTATTTCCCAGGTGGGAACAGTTTTTATTCAAGGATATTTTTATTGAAAAAGAAAAAGCTTGATCAGGTCTGGATTTTTTTTCCCTAAACCTCTTTTATAATAGTGACCAAGTTCCAAATTATATAATTCCCCAACCAGTTACCTCTTCTTCCTCATTCAAGTTTCCTAGTAAGTCTTTATTTAAAAGATGATCATCACATCCTTATTCATCCATATTTATGCATTTAAGGCTGTGCGTGTCTGAATCACATTCAGTTCTCTGCCTTACCACTTGAACTATCAAGCATTCATAAACTGTCTAGGTCCAGTTATAGCTCATTGCAGGCTACCAGGTATCCAAACTTTGATATTTAGAGAATTTGCTCATCTTTGCAGAGACTTTTTTCCAAGTGTCAGAAATCTCTTGGGTGAAAGATATTGCAAAAAACTGGGACTCTAATGAAACATTAGTCTTTTTTTTTTTTTATTATGCAAGCTGCATTATAATGGTGGCATAACTGGTTCCATTGTGAGAGATGCCAGGAAAATCAGAATGGCTTGAAGCCCAGAAAACAAGTCTTTGTCACTTGCTTTTATGGATTGTTCTAGTAGAGAAGTTTTGGCGAAGAGGTCAAAATGTGAGTAACTAGGAGTGAAAGCCTGGATGGGCTATCCATCATTGGAGATGGAGAAACCATGGATGTATATTGGGGTTAAGCAACCCAGACAGGTGAGAGAAGACCTGGGGCTGGCCCCAGCACTTAGGGAAGGTAAAACAGATGAGACCAGAAGAAGGGAAACCACACCTGTCAAGGTCAAAAGAAAACAATGAAGATCACTATGGCCCTTTCTCGTCAATACCATCTGAAGAAATTTCTGCATGACAGGGTTACAAAGAACCAAGTGAGCCAAGTGCGGACAACAGCATTCCTCAGAGACTCCCCCCTCCTGGGGATAAGGGCAAAATAGCTGTTGCATATAATGATATACGGGGAGGCAAACTATCACAGTAAGCTTGGCCCAACAGCTGAAAACATGATGGACCTGCTCAACCTGTCTGCTAGAACACTGGATTTCACTGAAATGTGGAGTTACTATGAAAGCATCAAGAAAACTTTACCTATTGCCATGCTCTTTTGGCCTCGCAACAAAAGCGGAAGGACAGTGTTCCTCCCTCTTTGCTGATGCACCAGACCACAGATATGCTGCTTATCTGTACAGAGATGGCATTTACTGGGAGAACATCCTGAAAGGCCTGCAATGCTAGGACTACTCTGATCTCCTGAACGTTTGTGAAAACTGGCCATGTGCCCTGGATGTTTTTTCTTAAGAAATGCCACCCGCCCCAGTGCAAAGCATCCGTGATCACTGTCGCTTGCAAAGAAGATAGTAAAAAGGGACAGCCCTGGAGACTACCAGGGATTCCAACCACCAGTGGATATGAAGCTTGCAAATCCTTTAACAGAGACTTGAAAAATTCATGGGTTTAATCGCACACATCCAATCGCCCTTTCATAACTGCGGTAGAAGAAACTGAACAGTGAATATCCAGAACTTTTGAGTATCTTACACACTGATGTAGTTTGCCGAGTTCCAGAAGGGGTCTCAAGTCCCCGGTTTACTTTGGCACTAAAAAGACCCTTGAGTAAATTCTGGATCCTATCTAGTCTGAGGGAACTTTCTGGATAACTATTCTAGCAGCTTTCTTTCCAGAGCTAACATGTCCCTCTGACTGGGTGGAAGATCAGGGAGCTTCCTCATTTTTATAGGGAAAAATTGAGAAAACTGTACAAAATAGCCTCTGGAAGTGATCCTCTGCACCCAAAAATCGTGATGGAATCCCAGGTTTCTAGGTGCAGAGAAACCCCCCACCTCCACTGCAGTCTCCAAAGAGAAAGAGCCAAGCAACCTTTCAGGAATCCCTGGTTTTGCAGGCCTTCTCTGCCACGACGGCTACATCTTCTGCGAGAGATCCCTGTCTGCATCTCAAACAGCCATTTCCTCATGACTTGGGATTTACAAAACCACATTTTTCTACCTCTTAGTTGATTCTGTGAAGAGAGTTTCTGGGGGGTATAGAAAAGGATCCCAATAGAAGATAAGGTCTTTCCTTCCGGCTCACTTCTGTAGTGTGTTTCCTACACTTCTGGGCCGAACAGGGAAGATCCATCAACAGGGTACTAATGAAGGAATACCTGAAGAGCTCCACAAAGCCACACAAGCAAGAATTGTTGGCAAATTCAAGAGGTTAGGTATAAACCTGTACGTCACCCAGTGGCTAGCCAAATAGCTCACAGACAGGACCCAGGAAGTTAGAATTGGGGAGTCCAACTCTACAAAGAGGCCATTCACAAGTGGAGTCCCCTCAGGGATCAGTTCTTGGACCAGTCCTTTTTGGCATTTACTTCTCAGAAGTAAATACATATGTCACTGGTCTGACTGACTAAATCTGCAGATGATTGCAAATTAGGAGCCATCACTGAATCTCATATTGACACAAATGTTCTCCAGGAAAGGCTGACAGACAAAACGGATGTCAGAGGCATGGACTAAAACTAAATGCCATGAAATGCTTAACAATATTCAATCGGAAGTCCTCCATCCCTGGTAACTTTCATATTAACACACCCCTTAAGTTGATCCAGTAGTCAGGGACTTAGGGAGACATGTAGATGGTAATCTAGCCCTCAATTATTGTGTGTCTACAGGGGTTAAGAAATCACTATGCTGAGCAACTTATAAATAAAGGTATGGCATCTAAGTCAAGGGAAGTCACTGTTCCACTGTATACAGCATTCATCAGACCTATCGTTGAATACAATGCCCCCCTTTGGGATGTACCCAAGTAGGCATATCGAAGAGTTGTAATGTTTAGAGTTTCCTCAATAAATGAATACAGGGCGTAAGTAAAATGTCCTATGCAGACTGCTTCAAGGCCCTATCCCTGTATTCAGTCTCCTACAGGCCTTAGAGGGGAGATCTATGCCTGGCATACAGAGCATTGTCAGACCCCACTGTGATGGACCTCCTGCATATCCACAAAACAAACAGCACCAGAATTACTCATTCTAAATACACTTAAGCCTTGCCTGTGATATAAATAGGACCTGCTGAAGAGATAGGTATGTAAACCGGAGACTACCCCCAACTATGGAACAGGCTCTCCATCCACGTGAAGCAGAGTTACTCCCTAACCCAAATTAAAGGGCAACTTGAACAACTGGAAGGAAAAAGTACAGTTTTGTACCTACCACAAATGTAGATGTTAGAGTGTTCACACTGCTGCAGTCATTACACTTGGGTTATCCTGCCGTCAGGCGGTCACACAGTCGGCCAGAGTTCCAAAGTCTTGGTCCGGCGTCGGTTGCTGTCGCTTCTTCCCTGACGTCAGTGCGCCAGGGGTATACAAGATGCATCCGACACCATTTTCTTTAGTTTTTCTTGCCCCAGATGTCAGGTGCCCCCAAGCAGGTAGGCAATACATATTGCTAATCAAAAATATATATATAAAATAAAAACAATACCTTCAGTTACAAGTAAATACACCACACAGGTTGTATAGGATAGAAAGGTATAGGTAAGTACAGCAAGTTCAGAAGGGATGGAGGGGGGTAACCTGGACTGCAGCAGGGTGTACACTAACATCTACATTTATGGTAGGTACAAAACTGTACTATGTTCATCGTGTTACACTGCTGCAGTCATAACACTTGGGTAGAATCCCACAACTAAGGTTGGGTGGCTGGTCTATAAAGAGTTAGGATTGGCTATGAGGCCCTGCAGAAGTGCAGTGGCAAATCCTGCTCTGGATTTAGAGTAAAGAGGGAGGTGGTAATGCTTGATAAAGGTGTGCACTGAACTCCAAGTTGCAGCCTCCAAAATTTCCTTGGTAGGTACTCCTCTGAGAAAGGCTGTTAAAGTGGTTGTTGCCCTGGTGGAATGTGGCCTAATGTTATTTGGGACTGATTTTCCATGCTGTGTGTAGCAGTACCGAATGCAGTGTCCTATCCATTTGGACATGGTCTGCTTTCAGATAGCCTTGCCCTGTGATCCTGCAGCATATGCTACAAACAGTTGCTCAGTTTTCCTGAAAGCTTTTGTTTTGTCCAAGTAGAAGCGTAGCTGCCTGTGTAGGTCCAAAGAATGCAGAAGTTTCTCCCCTTTATTCTGGGGGTTTGGATAAAAAGTTGGCAAATGGATGGTTTGGTTAAAAGCCACACTAGATACCACCTTTGGCATAAAGGTAGGGTTTGTCCTTAAAGATACCTTGCCCTGATGAAAGATTATAAAAGGTTCCACTGCCATTAATGCCTGTAGCTCTGAGACTCTGTGCTGAAGTTACTGCCAGCAGCAGAGCTGTTTCCCATGATAAAAATTTTAGATCGGCTGTATTGGCTGGCTCAAAAGGTGGTAGGGTCAGTTTTTCCAAAACAAAATTGAGGCCCCAAGTTGGTGCACTCCAGGGCGGTGTTATGTTTTTAGCCCCTCTGAGGTACTGCTTTAGCAAGGGATGAGAGAATAAAGGAGGATCTGTGCTGTAATGTGCTGAAATGGCAGAGGCGTGGATCTTAATTGATGAGAAGGATAGGCCTCTGTCCAGCATCTCAGTTAAGTATTGTAAAATCTGAGTAATGTTTGGAACAAGAGCGTCAAGGCTTTGAGCCTGGTTCCAAGCACAGAATCTCTTCCATTTTCCTGAGTAAACTTTCCCGGTGCTAGGCCTCCTGGACTCCAAAATGACATCCATAACAGCTTTAGAGAGAGGTAATGCCTATTTGACTAATGTATCTGCCATGCAGCCAGGTTCAGGGTTTTGAGCTGAACGTGCAGGATCGGATTGTTTTGTTGAGTCAGAAAGTGTGGAATTTGAGGCAAAATTCATGGTGGGCCTTGAGCCAAGTTCCTTAAGATAGGGGACCAGTGCTGGCGTGGCCAGTCTGGAGCATTCAGGATCATTTGTGTTTTTTCTTGTCTGGCTTTTAGGAGTACCTTTGAAAGGAGAGGCAGTGGCGGGAAGGCATAAACTTTTAGGTTTTTCCAGCTGAACAAAAGAGCATCCACTTTCCATGCTTGTTTGTGATAAGTCTTTGTGCAGAATTTTTGTAGTTGGCAATTCAGTGGGGAGGCAAAAAGATCTATGCCTGGGCATCCCCATTTTTGCGTTACCATGCTGAAGATTTGTGGATTCAATTTCCATTCGTGAGGGTTCAAGATATTTCTGCTTAAATCGTCTGCCAGAGTATTTTTCTTTCCTGTCAAGAATTGTGCTTGCAGGTGAACTTGATATGTTACAGCTGTGTTCCACAAGGTCATGGCTTGCCTGCATAGGGGATAAGAAGGAGTGCCCCCTTGCTTGTTTATGTACCACATTACTGTGGTGTTGTCTGTCTTTAGTAATAATTGTCCTGGATGAAGAAAGTCCTTGAAAGCTGTTAGGGCATTTTCAACAGCCAACATCTCTATTTGATTGATGTCAAGATGCATTTGGTCTGTGGTCCACTTGCCTGAATGCATTTTCCTGCCATGTGTGCTCCCCAGGAGTAATCCAAAACATCTGTTGTTAGAGTCTGCCTGGCTGTGGGTAGGGTAAAAGGCTGACCCTTGTTTAGCTGACATGCCTGTGCCCACCATCGAAACTCCTGTTGTAGGCAGGGAATCATTGGTATTACTGCTTCTAAACTGTGAGAGTGTTGAGTCCAAACACTTTTTAGGTACCATTGTAATTTCCTCATATGCAGTCTGGCATATGGTATTAGTAGTATGCAGAATGCCATGAATCCGAGGGCCTGCAGAATTTTTCTTGCAGGGAGATGGGACTTTTTTGCCAGTAACTGAAAATACTGTGTTAGTGTAACTTGTTTGTCTGGCGTGAGGAAAGCCATCTGGGTCGTTGTATTTCAGTTGGCACCCGGGAATATAATCTGTTGCGAGGGCACTAGTTTTTACTTCTTTTCGTTTAATGTGTACCCTAGAGAAATTAACAACCTTTTTACAAACGCTAGATGCTGTAGAAGAATGTCCTTTGTCTCTGCTTGAATGAGGCAGAAGTCAAGGCATGGATATATTTGAATTCCTTTTTGTCTGCAAAATGCAATTACTGGTGCCAGGCACTTTGTGAAGACCCTGGGCGCAGTAGATAAGCCAAAGGGCAGTGCAGAGAATTGGTAGTGCATTGTACCAGCTTTGAATCTGAGGTATCTTCTGCAATTTTGTTTGATAGGGACATGCAGGTATGCCTCTTTGAGGTCCAGAGTAACGAGCCAAGCCTTCTTGCCTAGCATGGGTAGAAGCTGCTGTAATGTCAACATTTTGAATTTCGGAATATCCAGTTAAGTATTCAGAACTGAAAGGTCTAGTATGGGCCTCCAGGCCTTGTCCTTGCTGGGGACCAGGAAGAGTCATGAGTAAAATCCTTGTCCTTGTTCCTGTTGTGGTAATTTTTGAATAGTTCTCATGTCCATGAGGTCTGAAATTTGTTTTTTGTGCCTCTGCCCATTGATTTTGTGGCAGGTCTGGCATTCCTTTTAGCCTTGGTAAACTATGAAAGTGGAACCTGTAACCTTGAGACACAATATTCAGAACCCACTTGTCTTGGGTGATCGTTTTCCAGTTTCGAGAAAAAAGTGCTAGTTTTCCCACTAAGGGGGCTTCCAAAAGGGATGTACTTGGCGTATGAAGGGGAAAGTCAATGTGACTATTTCCTGTAAGGTTGAGACTTGTCCTCACCTCCTTTTGGGGTAGAGGTGCCCCACTGTCATTGTCTGTTTGAGCCTTGGGGTTGAGATCTGCTTCTTGGGCGTCTGTATCTGCCTCTCTGTGGCCTGTCTGACACTGGAAAAGACCAATTCTTTGCTGGCCAATTTCTGCTAAACCGAGGTGGCTGTACCTGTAAGAAATCCTTGACTGTTTGCATAGATTAAGCTTTATCCTCCATTTTCTTTAACACCAAACAAGGTATCATGCTGTAAAGGAGCATCCAATAATTTTGCCTTAACATGATCAGGTAAACTCTGTTCTTTTAACCAAGCATGTCTTTGAATCACAGAACCTGCAACTGCGGCTCTACAAGAGGCCTCTAAAGAATCAAAACCACACTACAGAGTACATTTGCCCACATGTTCAACTACATGCAATAAATACTGCATTTCTTTACAATCAGGAGCTTTTGAGCTTGCAAGCATTTTCTGTTTTAACTGAGCCATTAAATATTGTTGGTACTTAAACATGTGAAACTGGCAATTTAAAGCTCTTACTGCTAAAGTTGCAGAAGTTTATATTTTCTTCCCCCATCTATCCAAAGCTCTGGAATCTCTGTCAGAGGGTACTGAATATTTTGCAATGGAAGCCTTAACCCCTTTTGGACCCTGGGAAATGGTTTCTGGATCAGCAGAAGGGTTTTTGTAAAAAAACTTGAGAGTCAGGGACTCTATAATATCTGTCTGGCTTGGCTGGAGCAGGGGGCAAAGAATCAGGAGATAGGCTGGATTCAGATAACACATCATCCACAATATCTAGCACAGGCGGAATAGCCAGGGGCCTGTGCTGAGGCAATAAAAGGAAATCCCCTGAGCCTTTTCTTGGATTCTGAGTAATCCTGACTTTCCCAATGGAAATGCTCCCTCATGGTACGTAAAGATTCCCCAAAAGAATAATCCTCAGGAGGAGAGGCTGAAGGGATTAGATTCTTCAGCATTAGAGTCCTCATAGGGGGGTAGAGAGTATCCCTGGGTCTGAAGAAGAAACAGAGAAAATGGAAACCTGATCAGAGGAATCAGTCTGTATCCTGCCTAGGCCTTTTCTCAGGAGGGGGATGGGAACCCCTGATTAGAGTAATGAGTTCTTCGGCCATTCTAAGCATCTGTTTAGGAGTGGAGGACTGTCCAGGACAATGCTGTACTTGTTTCTTTGTCTTTAATGGTACCTTTGTCTTGGCTGTTGTTTTAATGTTAAGTTGTGAAGGTCTGAAAACACCCTCAGAAGCCGATGCCTGCTCAGCGGCTCCGGACCCATCTGAGGGATTAGCTTCCGTAGGCCCAATACCTTGAGTTTCCAGAGGCCTAGATGTCTCCACGTGGGAGTCGGAAGCGGCCTGTGGCTCTGAGGTAGCGGGTGTCAGGGGCTGCGAAAGCGCCTCACTGAAAACAAGCAAACCGGCAAATGGCCTAGAAGAGGTTTCGTCGTCGGTTTTGGACCTCGGATGCCTGTCTTTATCCTTGTCTTTGCGTTTTTTCGGTATTGAGGTCGTTGGTTGAACCAACAACAAAGTATAATTAAACCTTCGGCCAAAGTAGAGCAAAGCAAAATCAAAACGTCTTTTTATAGTGCGTTTGTTAAATCTAGCACAAAACCGACTAGTGACATCGTGATCAGGGCCTAGGCATGGAATACAGTAAGAGTGGAAGTCCTTATGAGGTATTTGCTTACCACAAAAATACAATTAACTTTTTCTGACATCGGTCTGAGGCAAGGAAAAAGTTTCCCCAACGGGGTACTTAGCTTTATTGAAGACTTCGGATCTGAAATTCGACTTTGAAAATCTCAGGAGTTAGCAGACAGGCACTTGCGAACTGCTTCTGCTTCGGGCACCGCGCAGCACGAAAGACTGAAGAAAATGGCGCCGGATGTATCTTTTATACCCCTGGCACACTGACGTCAGGGAAGAAGCGAAAGCAACTGACGCCAGAGCAAGACTTTGGAACTCTGGCCGACTGCGGGACCGCCTGACAGCAGGATAACCCAAGTGTAATGACTGCAGCAGTGTAACACGATGAACATCAAGAAATTCATCCCTGGTTTGGCACCTATATCTCAAATGAACACAGGTAACCTGTAAATGGTTCATCACCAAGGCCCATTGCTTGCACTTATGATGGGTATCACAACTTGACAGATTTGGGATGCATAGCTAGGCTTAAAAAGGCCCTTCTGACTGTTAGCCTAGCAAACACCTATGAATCAGGCATGTCTTGACAGCTATGCTCAAACTCGCTGCCCTTGTGGTGCCCTGTGCAGCATGAGAACTCAGCTCATAGATGCATTAGATCTGGAATAAAGGGTGGCCAGTTATGAAGAAACCTTATTCTGGCCCTGAATGAACTTAGACCTAGAAAGAGATCTGGAGAGTTACTTTATCAAATCTCCCTGCATTCTGGTAAAATGTGACAATTTAATGACCTCAAGGTAAAAATCATGGAGGCGTAGATGAGCTTCCCAAACCTATCCAAGGCCGTAGACTCCCTGTTAAGGGAATGAACAGATGAGCTCCGCAAGCTCTTTTCTGGTGGCTGCAGCCACTGCCATAGTATCTAACGGGACCCATTTACTACAGTGTGATCTGTCCTTCAAGGAGGTGGGCTAAAAATGTATCGGGTCACTTGGGAAATGGCTCTACATTATCCAGTTCCTTCCATGCACAGCGTGAGACCAGATCTATTACCTCATCGGCTAGACAGGTGTCAACCAAGACATAGATGAGCCAGACACAAAAGCCTCTAGAAACGCCTACTTCTCCTCGGGAGTTTAGACCACCACCTACTTTTTTGATTTAAAATTTCTAGTATTTATCCAAAGGAAGTACCCTCAATTGAGAGCTGGGGGACTCTTCTCACTGAAGACACTGATTTTGATGAAGGGGAACTTGCCGAGGAAAACCCAGGGGTCTCCTGCTACAAATCTTCTTCTTAGGGAACTCATAAGGATGGTCTGGAGAGGTACCAGGAGTGGTAGGGGAGTCCATAGGAACTGACTGGGGGGGGGGGGGGGGCTATCAAGAAGGTTTGTCCAGGCAGAATAGAGGTGAGAGGCTCAGAACTTATGATGATGGAATACAAGCAGGATCCAAGGGGGGCAAAGGTGCCCTACCTCTAGGTAGAGAGAGCCCTCTCCACTACCTCAAAGACAGAGGGTCTATGAGAAACAGAAGTCCACAGTGCTGAGCTCTGAATTCCCCCAGAACTCCACCTTGAAAAAGTTTGATCCAAGTTGTCCAGAGTTAAAGCCTCTAGGGCCAAAGACGGTTCAGAAAACTTTGGAGTAGACTACATCACTTCAACAGGAAAGCTATTCAGAAAGTAATTTCAAACATTGAGGATTGCCAACTTAACACTCTCAAATTTGGAGGAATACAGGCATTTATTAACACAGGAAGGGTGACAACAGATTCACAGATCGAGAGTACTTTCCTCACAGGCAATGGCTGAGAAAGTTTCATTTTGGCAGTGGCAGCATTCCTAAATAATCCTTGCCCTCTCCTTCCAATTGCAGTACCTTGGGAAGAATGGATGGAAAGCAGTCCCCTGGTCCACATGACTTTGAATTAATTTACTGCAAAAGTTTCCTTGCATGCATACCTGGAAAAAATCTAACACTGGTGGATGACCTGGATATCACGCAAATCTACAACTGGGACTCTGCATTTATGAATTTCTTATCTGCTTTGCTTCTGTTATTGTTGGTTGGATGCGGACTTGGTTTGCCAGTTCTGGTTTGAAAAGCAGTAGCTGGCCTGCACAAGAACCCCCTAATCCCAACGTCACTTTGCAAGTCATCACCAATCTACACAGCCGATTTGAGGAAGTCTCTCTGCTTGTTCACAGGTGTACACTACGCTATCAATGACCAAGACCTTTTTAAACCTAGCCATGTTCATAGGTTAGTACTAAGCTAACTGCCCTTGCGAGCCATTTTAAGCCTAGCCAATTATCCCTTGTGAGACTCAAACCCTGCATCTTGTGTTTGTAAGGCAAACACTTTAACCATTAGGCCACCCTCTCAAATCACTGACAAGTTCTGGTACCCTTGATAAGTTTAAGTAGAAGCTTGGGAAATTAACCTTTACAAGCAAGGGCCTCATGCATGAACCATTTACAGGATGCCCGTGTCCATTCGAGACACTGGTGCCAAACCAGGGATGAACTTTGTGTTCCCCATCCATCTGTCCAATTTTCAATTCTATTGGGTCATGGATATGGAGCCAGTTACAGAAAAAGGGGTAGTCTCTGGAATCCATACCAGTCTCTCCAGCAGATCCTATTTAAATCATAAGCAAGGTTCAAGTCTTTAGAACCGGTATTTCTGGGGCTGTGCATTTACTGGATAAGCAGCAGGTCCATCAGGGTGGAGACAGAATGCCTTCTATGCCATTCACAGATCCTCCAATGAGAGGCTTCAGGAGACAGAATACAGAAAGGTTGAGTGTTGCACTTTCTCCAGTGGGAAGAAAAATCGTTTGCCTTGATCACCAGTACTGGCACACTGTTGACTAGCCACATTCCAGCAGTATTGTCCATTACCACTTACAGAGTGAACAAGCTTCTACATGGATTTGCAAATCTTAAAAACAGTAAAATGAGAGCATTACCTTGACCTTTACATGATTATACTACATACAACATTCCTTTGGCATTTCAGAGGGTCTGCATTAGTGTCTAAACAAAATCAGAGGCATCCTTGTACAGGGTCTAGAAACCCACAAAGGGTTAAAACACCATCCTGCACTGGGATATACCATTACCCATCATACGAACTGTATACAGAGAATATTTCGCATTGTTTCCTCCACAGATACTTCAGGTAAACTCTTCCACATGTAACACGGCTAAAGGGTGAAATCTGATATGCAAAGTACAGTTTTCAGAAATTATCTGTAAGCATCATGCAAGTTTTCTTGCCATAAACATGCTAGCCAAACCTTGCTATCAAACAAATACTCCACTACACTTTGTAAACAAAGTTAAAGCACTGGGCTTTCTCCAGTGGAAAGGAAAAACTGCTCAACTTGATCAGCACTATCCCCTAGAAGGGCCTTGGTACAGGCTGGCATATCACTGGATTACTGCTTATTCAGAAAAACTGCCAAGCTGGTCATGCAATGGCTGCATTTTAGAAGGCTGTGGAGCCAAGCTGGGATTTGACATGGAACAGGAAGCCCCTCCAAATAAAGACAAATATGGCCTCATATGGAAGCTGATAAATGCTGCAGTCAAGCACTGTGGTAAACACTGGGAAATACTGGCTAACCCAGCAGGTGAGGAGGTAAAAGAACTCTTCCTAATCAGAGAATGGGAAGAAAGTACAGTTGTGTACATTTACCATAAATGTAGATGTTAGAGTGTATTCACTGTTGCAGTCATTACATTTGGGTTATCTTCTTGCAGGTAGCCCTCAGACGGCCTGATGAACAAAGTCTTGGGTCCTGCGATGGTTGTTTTCCCTTCTTCCATGACGTCATGTCATCAGGGGTATAAAACATGCAGCCGATGCCATTACATCATTTTTTCTTGCCCCAGATGTCAGGTGCCCCCCTAATGGGGATCAATTAAATATAAAATTACAATGAAATACCTCCAACAAAAAAGCAAATACACCAAAAAGGCTTTTACACTTTTTACACTAACATCTACATTTATGGTAAGTGTACACAATTGTACAAATTTCTTTCTGTTTCACTGTTGGTCATTACATTTGGGTAGATTCCCAAAGCTATGATTGGGAGGAGGAATTCAGATAGCATTAGGACCAGCTATAAGGCCCTGCAAGACTGCAGTGGCAAAGCCAGCTCTGGATTTAGAGAAAATTGGCAAATAACGCTAGGTGAAAATATGCACTGAACTCCAGGTAGCAGCTTCTAAGATGTCCCTGGTAGGGACAACTCTGAGAAAGGCTATAGAGGTAGATGCAGCCCGGTGGAGAGAGGTCTGATCCCCTGGGGGAAAGGTTTTCCATGGTGCTTATAGCAGAAATGAATGCGATGGCCTACCATTTAGAAATGGTTTGCGTTGAAATAGCCTTCCCCTCTGCCCCTACAGCAAATGCCACCAGCAGTTCAGATTTCCTTGAGGTTTAGTCCTGTCCAAGTAGAATCTAAGTAGTCTGTGCACATCTAAGGAATGCAGTTTCCGTTCTCCTTTGTTCTGTGGATTGGGAAAGAAGGTTGGCAAATGAATAGACTCATGAAGAGCCACAATGGATACCACCTTGGGCATGAAGGATGGAATGAAGGATGGACTGGTTCCGAGGGACACCCTGTACGCATGCAAGATGATGAAAGGCTCCACTGCCATAAGGGCCTGTAACTATAATACCCTTCTAGCTGAAGTGATAGCTAAAAGGAAAGCTGTTTTCCAAGAAAGAAATTTTAAGTCTGCAGTAGCAGCTGGCTCGAAAGGAGGTAGAGTGAGTTTCACTCAAAGTTAAGGTCCCAGGCTGAGGTTGGAGCTCTCCTGGGTGGTCTCAAATTTTTGGCCCCTCTGAGGAAATGCTTTATCAGTGGATGAGAGAAGAAGGGAGGTTCTGTGCTATAATGAGCTGAAATGGCTGAGACGTGGATTTTAATGGAGGAAAGAGACAAGCCCTTGTGAAGCATCTCAGTTAAGTATTGTAAAATCGGAGGTAAATTGTGCGCTGCTGTGCTCATCCCTTGAGACAGGTTCCAGGCACAGAATATTTTCCATTTTTCAGCATAAGATTTTCTACTACTAGGCCTCCTTTTGTCTAAAATTATATCCATCACAGGTTTACTGAGGGATGGTAGAGGAGAGATTATGCAATTAGCTAGGCTGCAAGGTTCAGTGTTAGTAGCTGAGGGTGCAGAATCTGGTTCTCCTGCTGGGACAACAGGGAAGGAGTCTGAGGCAGGTGCCATGGGGATAACCGTGACTGTGCAGGAGGGGGTACCAGTGTTGGCGTGGTCAGTCTGGAACAATCAAAATCATCCTTGGTTTGTCCTGTTTGATTTTTAGTAGTACTTCTTAAAGCAGAGGCAGAGGGAGGAAGGCATAGACTGATAGGTTTTTCCAGCTGAAGGACAGAGCATCCACTTTCCAGGCTTGCTTGTGGGGAGTTCTTGTGCACAATTTCTCCAATTGGTAGTTCTGGGGAGAGGCAAACAGGTCTATATCTGGGCTCCCCCCATCTGCATGTCAACATGTTGAAAATCCTTGGTTCCAGCTTCCAATCGTGTGGGTCAGTGAGGTTTCTGCTTAGTCCGTCTGCCAGTGTATTTAATTTTTCTGGCAGGAATTGAGCTTGTAGGTTGCACTTGGTAGATCAAGGCTGTGTTCCACAATGCCATGGCTAATCTGCAGAGGGGGTAACAATGTGTACCCCCCCCTGCTTGTTTATGTACATGACAGTGGTGGTGTTAGTCTTTACCATAAGTTGTCCTGGAAGAATTTGATCCTTGGACTGTCAGAGCATTCTGTACAGCTAACATTTCTTTTTGATTGATATGCAGGTGCATTTGACTTGGGTTCCATTTGCCCTGAATGCACTTCCCTGCCAGGTGAGCCCCCCATGCATAGTCTGATGCGTCTGTTAGGGTTTGGGCGGCAGGGGGTGGTGTGAAAGGTAGTCCCATGTTTTGGTGGCAGACCACTGTCCACTAAAGGAATTCTAGGTGCAGTCAAGGTATGATAGGAATCATTGCTTTAAGATCCTGAGAATGTTGATACCATAGGCTTTTTTAGATACCACTGTAGTTTCCTCATATGCAGTCGTGCATATGGAATTAGAAGAATGCAGGAGGCCATGAACCCCAAGGCCTGCAGTATTTGTCTGGCAGATAGCAGGGGTTTTTGTGGCCACTTGTTTCAAGTAGGTTGTCAAATTAATTGGTTTCTCTGGCGTGAGGTAAGCCATCTGGGAAGTTGTATTCAAGCTTGCTCCCAGGAATATAATTTGTTGAGAGGGTACCACGTGTGAATTTGTTTAGTTTATGGTGTACCCCAGACAAGTTAGAACCCTTTATACAAATGCCAGATTATTCAAAAGTATGTCCTGGCTTTCTGCCGGAATTAGACAATCGTCCAGGTATGGGTATATTTGAATATTTATTTGCCTGCAAAATGCAATAACTGGAGCTAGGCACAGTAGATAAGCCAAAGGGCAGTGCAGAAAAAGTACAGTTGTGTACACTTACCATAAATGTAGATGTTAGAGTATCTTCACTGTTGCAGTCATTACTGTAGGGTTCTTCCTGCCGGCAGGCAGCCCTTGGTTGGCCAGAATCCCAAAGTCTGGGTCTGGCGTCGGCTGTGTACTCAACCTCCCTGACGTCAGTGCGCAAGGGGTACAAGCTCCCAGCCTACGCCATGTTCTCCAGTTTTTCTTGCCCCAGATGTCAGGTGCCCCAAAAGTAAAGGCTAAAAGTAAAACAAAAATGTAACATACAACAAACCCCATACCCTGTAGCAAATACACCTCAGAAGGGTGAAGCAGGGAACCACATTAATAAAAGTATAAGAGGGGACAGGAGGGTGGGTAACCCAGACTGCAACAGTGAAGACACGTGAACATCTACATTTATGGTAAGTGTACACAACTGTACTATGTTCATCGTGTTTCACTGTTGCAGTCATCACTGTAGGGCTGAATCCCAAAACTGAGATAAAGGGTGGTGGTTATTGAGTAGAACGGGCGGCTAGAAGGCCTTGCAAGACTGCAGAAGCAAAGCCTGCCCTGGACTTAGAATAAAGAGGGAGATTACAGTGCTTAGAGAAAGTATGCACTGAACTCCAAGTTGCAGCTTCCAAAATATCTTTGGTAGGTACTCCCCTGAGAAAGGCAGCTGAAGTAGCAGCAGCTCTGGTAGAGTGAGTCCTAATTTTTCCTGGGATTTGCTTTCCATGACAAGTGTAACAAAATCTGATTCCATGAGCAATCCATTTAGAAATGGTCTGTTTTGAAATAGCTTTGCCTTGGGAATTTGCTCCATAAGAAACAAACAGTTCTGTTTTCCTGATATCCTTGGTTCTGTCCAGGTAAAAGCGAAGCTGCCTGTGCACATCCAAAGAATGCAAGATCCTCTCCCCCTTATTTTGTGGATTAGGGAAAAAAGTTGGCAGGTGAATAGTTTGGTTTAAAGCCACTTTAGAAACCACTTTAGGCATGAAAGTAGGGTTGGTCCTCAAAGAAACCTTATCTTGATGAAAAATAATGTAAGGTTCAACAGCCATGAGCGCTTGTAACTCTGAGACTCTCCTGGCTGAAGTTAAAGTCAGTAGGATAACAGTCTTCCATGATAAATACTTTATATCAGATGTGGCAGCAGGCTCAAAAGGAGGTAGAGTAAGTTTTTCCAGGACATAATTGAGGTCCCAGGCAAAAACGGGTGGTGGCCTAGGGGGCCTTAAATTCTTTGCTCCTCTGAGATATTGTTTCAGAAGTGGATGTGAAAAAATTGGAGGATCTGTATTATAATGTGCAGAGAGATAGCCGAGGGATGTATTTTTATGGAGGAAAAAGATAAACCCTTATGCAACATATCTGTTAGGTAATGTAAAATCAATGGAATATTTGCAAGGAGAGGATCCGATTACTGAGCATGCATCCAGGTGCCAAATCTCTTCCATTTACCTTCATAAGATTTCCTAGTGCTAGGCCTTCAGGCTTCTAAGATAACATCCATGACCTGTTTGGAAAAGGTAGGATTAATCAGACCCTGAATATGCCAGGCTGCGAGTTTTGATATGAGAGTGCAGGACCTGGCCCTAATGTTGAGACAAAAGATTTGGAAACCGAGGTAGAATATCCAAGGAGGTTCCTGGGATAGATTTATCAGTGTTGAGTACCAAAATTGTCAAGGCCAATTCGGGGCTAGTAAGATCAGCTTTAGTTTGTCCCGTTTTATTTTTAATAACGCCCTTGGTAGAAGAGGTAGTGGTGGAAAGGCATACCCAGAGAGGTTCCTCCAACTGAATGAGACAGCATCCACTTTCCATGCTAGCTTGCGATAGGTCCGTGTGCAAAAAAAGTCTGTAAATGGTAGTTGTGGGGAGATGCAAACAGATCTATGTCCGGGCAGCCCCATGCTTCTGTAATCATCTTGAATATTTGGGTGTCTAGCATCCACTCGTGTGGGTCTGACAGGTTCCTGCTCAGGCTGTCTGCCAGAGTGTTTTGTTTCCCTGGCAGGAATTGAGCTTGTAGGTCCACTTTGCAAGCTAGTGTTGCGTTCCATAGAGTCATGGCTAGTCTGCAAAGGGGGTAGGAGTGTGAACCCCCTTGCTTGTTTATGTACCACATAACTGTGGTGTTGTCTGTCCGTATCAGTAGCTGCCCCGGCTGTAAAAGATCCCTGAAAGCAAAGAGGGCATTCTGCACAGCTAACATCTCTTCTAAATTGATATTGTAGATGCTTCTGATCCTCTGTCCAAAAACCTTGCAAGCCTTTCCCTGCAAGTGGGCTCCCCATGCCTAATCCGAAGTGTCCGTGGTTATCACTTGATAGGCTGGAGGTAGACTGAAGGCTTTCTCTTTGTTTTAAAGACATGCCATGGCCCACCAATGGAATTCCTTTTGCAGGCAAGGCAACACAGCAATCTCTGTTTCTAGACTGTGACAATGCTGGGACCATACGCTTTTTAGGTACCATTGTATCTTCCTCATATACAGTCTTGCATATGGTATGAGTAGGATGCAGGAGGCCATGTAACCTAAAGCCTGCAGGAATTTCCTTGCAGTTAGCTGAGACATTAAGGCCAGGCTTTTGAAAGTTAAACCAGCTGTAGTTGTTTTTCTGATGTCAGGAATGCCATCTGGGTTGTTGTGTTTAAAAGAGCACCCAGAAAAGTTCTGTTGAGTGGGTGTCAAATTTGACTTTTTTACGTTCACAGTGAATCCCAGGTACTTGAGTAGATTCTGAACAAATTCCAGGTGCTGGAGTAAAATGTCCTTGCTGTCTGCTTGAATAAAGCAGTCATCCAGATAAGGGTAAATTTGAATTCCCTTGAGTCTGCAGTAAGCTACTACTGGTGCCAGGCACTTGGTAAAGACCCCGGGCGCAGTAGACAAGCCAAAGGGCAGCGCAGAGAATTGGTAATATTTCGAGCCTGCCTTGAACCTGAGGTATCTTCTGCACTCCTGTCTGATAGGAATGTGTAGATAAGCCTCCTTTAAATCCAATGTCACCATCCATGCATTTTTGCTCAACATTGGCAGAAGCTGCTGCAGAGTAAGCATCTTGAACTTTGGTATCTCCGGGAAAGTACTTAAGACGGAGCAATCCAGGATGGGTCTCCAAGTATTTTGATTTCTGGGAACTAGAAAGTCTTGAATAAAAGCCTTGTCCCGTCTCTGAATTTGGAACCCGTTCTATGGCCCTCAGCCATGAGGGACCTCACCTGTTTTAATGCCTCTGCCCACTGAGTTTTTGGTAGGTCTAGATCCATTTAGTTTTGGTAAGGTGTGAAAGTAGAATTTGTAACCTCTTAAAACTACATCCAGAACCCACTTGTCTTGGGTTATGCAAGTCCAATTTCGGTGAAAAACAAAGTTTTCATCCCAGAGGAGCTTCCAGGAGAGAGGTTCCTGGAGCCATGCAGGGGCAGTCATTGAGCCTGTTTCCTATAAGGTTGAGACCCATCTTCTCCACCCCTGGGGGTGGAAGCACTCCACTGTCTAGGTCTATAAGAGGTCTGTGCTTGGGCCCTCCCTCTGGGATGCCTATATCTACCCCTCAGATGCCTGTCCGAGCTGGGAAAGGACCAATTTGTAGCTGGCCAATTTCTGCTAAATCTAGGAGGCTGAACTTGTAAGAAATCCTTAACCGTTTGCATGGATTTTGCCTTATCCTCCATTTTCTTTATAACCTCTTCAGCCTTAGACCCAAACAAAACATTAAGTTGAACAGGAGCATCGAGTAACTTTGCTTTCACTTGATCCGGCAAATTTTGTTCCTTTAACCAAGCATGCCTTCTAATGACCGTGCCAGTGGCAGCCGCCCTGCAAGAGGCTTCCAAAGCATCAAAACAACAGTGTAAGGTATGTTTCCCCACCTGCTCAGTAGCATGCATCAAATCATGTAATTCCTTATTGTCTGCACATGCAGAAATGGTACCCAGTTTTTGTTTCATAACAGACAAAAAGTATTGCTGATATTTCAGCATATGAAATTGACAATTTAAAGCCCTAATAGATACAGTAGCAGAAGTGTACACTTTTTTGCCCCATCTCTCCAAAGCTGTAGAATCCTTATCTGACAGAATAGGGTTCTTAGCAGTGGCGGCCTTGACACCCTTAGGACCCTGAGAAATGGTTTCTGGATCAGCAGTAGGATTTTTATAAAGAAACTGGTGTGAGTCAGGGACTAATATCTATCAGGCTTAGCAGGGGCCAGAGGAAAGGAGTCAGGAGTTAGGAGTTAAATTAGACTCAGAAAAGACATCATCCACAATATCCAAAACAGGAGGAATAGCCAGGGGTCTGTGTTGGGGAAGAAGGAAATCCCTAAGCCTTCTCTTACAGTCAGAGTACTCCTGTCCTTCCCAGTGAAAATGTTCTAGTGTCCTGTAAAGTTTCCCCAAAAGAATAATCCTCAGGAGGAGAAGCTGAAGGAATGGATTCCTCAGCATCAGAATCCTCATAAGGAGGGAAAGTATAATCCTGTTCAGAGGAAGACACTGAAGAGATAGATGCCTGATCAGAGGATTCATAATCCAATTCTTGTCTTGGCCTTTTGTCTGGAGGGGGATGTGAACCCCTAATCATAGTTAGCAAGTCCTCTGCCATTTTAAGCATTTGTTTTTGAGATTTAGTTCCTGGATCAGAGGAGGCCTAGGCTTGAGTCTTTGTTTTAGGAGTCTTTGCCTTTACCTGAAGCTGCGTAGGCCTGAAACCCCCCTCGGAAGCCGGAACCTGCACAGCAACTCCGGACCCATCGAGGGAGCATTATCCGAAGGTCCTGCACCTGGAGTATTTGAAGGCCTAGTTGGCTCCTCGTGGGAGTCCGTTTTGGCAAGCGGTTCTGTAATGGCCGATGACAGGGGCTGCGAAAGCGCCTCACTGACGACGGCCGAACTGGCAGCTGGCTCTGATTGTAAACTGTCATCTGATTTGGACATCGGAGGCCTATCCTTATCCTTGTGCCTTTTATGAACTCCGGTAGTCGGAAGCGTGTCCGACATGTTATAATTAAATTGCCTCCCAAAGTAATGAAAGGCAAAATCGTATCTCCTTTTAATAGTACGTTGGTTAAATCTAGCACAAAACCGACAACTAACTACGTCGTGGTCAGGGCCTAGACAAGGAATACAGTAAGAGTGAAAATCCTTATGAGGTATTTGCTTCCCACATGAAATACAATTAACTTTTTCTGACATCGGTCTGGAGCAAGAAAAGTTTCCCCAACAAGGTACTTAGCTTTGAAAAGAAGAATGTCTTTGGTATGAAGCACCAAACATAAACAGGAGTCAGCCAACCGGCACTTGCGAACTGCTTCCACCATGCGGCAAGAAAGACTGGGGAACACTAAGTCGGCTGGGAGCTTTGTACCACTGGCGCACTGATGTCAGGGAGGGTGAGTACACAGCCGACGCAGGACCCAGACTTTGGGATTCTGGCCGACCAAGGGCTGCCTGCCAGCAGGAAGAACCCTACAGTGATGACTGCAACAGTGAAAGACGATGAACATCTGATAATGCATGTAGCCTGCTTTGAAGCGTAGGTATCTTCTGCAAGATTCCCTGATTAGGATGTGCAGGTATGCTTCTTTTAAAACTAGTGTTGCCAACCAGGCATCTCTGCTTAGCATATGAATTAATTGGTGAAGAATCAACGTCTTGAAATTTAGAATTTCCAAAAAGGTGTTTAGAGTAGACAGGTCCAGGATAGGACGCCATGAATGGTCTTTTCTGGGTACCAGGAAAAGTCTTGAGTAGAAACCTTGTCCCTTTTCACCTTCTGGTATCAGTTGAATAGCCCCCATGCTTAAGAGAGAAAGTACTTGTTTTTGGGCCGCTGCCCAATGACTTGGGGGTAGGTCCAGCCACCAGTTTGGTGTTGGCAACGTGTGTAAGTGAAATAAGTATTCCTGGGAAACTATATTAAAAAAAAAAACATTTATCCTAGGTAACGAGTTCCCAGCTCTTTACATGAAGAGCAATCCTTCCCCTCCCAAAGGGGCAGTCAGTTTATAAGTGCTTGGAAATCTTAAATGGAAGTCAGTGAGACAGTTGAGGGGAGTCTTGTTACTCCCAGAGTTGGAAGTGGAGACCCCCCACTGCTTAGTCCTGTGTGTCCCCTGGGACTGAAACCTGGAGCTTTTGCTGTGTTTGGGTTTGGCTTGAAAAGACCTGGAAGGAGCTGGAAAGGACTATTTCTTAGAAGGCCAGTGCCTACTAAATCTAGGAGGCTAAACTTGTAAGAAATCTTTTAACAGTTTGCATAGATTTAGCTTTATCTTCCATATTTTTAAGAACTTCCTCTGCCTTGTTGCCAAACAGGCGGTCTTGATTTAAGGGAGCATCCAACAATTTAGCTTTAACATGATCAGGCAAGGACTGCTCCTTTGGCCAAGCATGCCTTCTGAGCACAGACCAAGTAACAGCAACCCTGCAAGAGGCCCTAAAGAATCAAAACATTGCAAAGTAGGTTTTCCAACTTGTTCAGCAGAATGCATTAAATGCTGTAATTCTTTCTTTTCCACACAGTTAGGAATCACCATCATTTTCTGTTTAAGCAATCCAATAACATGCTGCTGATACTTTGAGGTATGAAACTGGCAGTTTAAAGCCCTAATGGCCAAGGTTGCAAAAGTGTAAACCTTCTTATCCAAACTATCCAGCGCCCTGGAGTCTCTATCAGAAGGGGTAGGATTTTTAGCAATAGAAGCCTTAATGCCCATGGGCCCCTGTGAAATAGTCTCTGAATCCGCAATTGGATTTTTAAAAAGGAACTTGTGTGACACTGGGACTGTGTAGTATTGGTCAGGTTTTCTGTGAGCAAGAGGCAAGGAATCAGGGGCCAAACTAGATTCCGAAAAAGCATCAACAATGTCTAGTACAGGAGGAACAGCTGAAGGCCTATACTGAGGTAGGAGTAAAAAACCCCTAAGCCTCTATTTTAAATCAGAAAAATCCTGGCTTTCCCAGTGGAAATGCTCCCTTACATTATGCAAGGTTTCCCCCAAAAAAAAATCCTCTGCAGGGGAAGCAGAGGGAATTGAGTCCTCTGCATCAGAATCCTCATAACTAAATAAGGGCAAATCCAGATCATCAGAAGAATCAGAAAAAACAAAATCCTGGTCAGAAGATTCTTGAACAACTTCAGTCCTAGGCCTATTAGAAAGGGGGGGGGGGGGGATGGCTAACACAAATTAGTGTTATTAAATCTTCAGCCATTCTCATTTGTTTTTTTAGGCATAGAGGCCTGAACATGTGGCCTGGGCATTGTTTTTTTAGGCATGGTTTGAGATTTAGGACCAAATGAAGAAGGAGGCGCCGGTTTAATATGCAAGTCCGTAGGCCTGAATACACCCTCAGAAGTCGGTGCCTACACAGCAGCTTCGGACCAATCCAAAGCAGAGACATAGTACAGTTTTGTACCTACCATAAATGTAGATGTCCGATAGGTATGCATCTGCAGTCCTAACATATGGGTTGTCCTGCCTCAGGCAGCCCTTCCGTCGGCCGGATTCCAAAGTCTGGGTCTGGCCTCGGCTGATGTCGCACTTCACCCGACGTCATAGCTGCTGGGGTATAAAGGCATCAGCCAACGCCATTTTCCTCAGTGTTTCTTGCCCCAGATGCCAGGTGCCCTCTAGGAAGGCTAAATTTGGATAAATGCAAATAATTCCAAAACAGTAGATTCATAAATAATATATATAGATATATAGATATATAGATAGATAGATATATAGATATATAGATATATATATACACACATACAAACAAATACACCATAATAAATTCCCCCAGCTAGCTAAAAGAGGGGTAAGAACCCTAGGAATACCACAGAGGGGAAGGAGGGTGGGTAATCCTGACTGCAGATGCATACCTATCGGACATCTACATTTATGGTAGGTACAAAACTGTACTATGTCCTTCAAGGATGCATCTGCAGTCCTAACATATGGGTAGAATACCATAGCCAAACTGGGGGAGGAGGCACTAAGATAAAGATGGTGTAGTCAAGATCCCTTGCAAAACAGCAGTGGCAAACCCTGCTCGGGATCTGGAGTATAAAGGAAGATTATAATGCTTGGCAAATGTATGCACGGAGGTCCAAGTAGCAGCTTCTAAAATGTCTTTGGTAGCCACTCCTCATAGGAAAGCTGTAGTGGTGGCTGTAGCTCTTGTGGAGTGAGGTCTGATATTTTCAGGAGTTGCTTTTCCATGAAAAGAGTAACAAAATCTAATGCAATTTCCTATCCATTTTTAGATTGTCCGTTTAGAAATTGCTTTTCCTTGCGTTCCTGTTGCATATGCTACCAGAAGCTGGTCAGTTTTTCTGTTGGTCTTAGTTCTGTCCAGATAGTAGCGTAATTGTCTGTGCACATCCAAGGTATGTAGTAGTCTTTCCCCCCTGTTCTGTGGGTTGGGGAAGAATGTAGGTAAATGAATGGCTTGGTTCAATGATACTCTGGCGACCACTTTTGGCATAAAAGTAGGGTTAGTTCTCAGAGACACCCTATCCTGATGGAAGATAAGGAAGGGCTGTACTGCCATTAATGCCTGTAACTCAGATACCCTACTTGCTGAAGTGATCGCTAGCAGGAAAGCAGTTTTCCAAGACAAGAACTGTAAGTCTGCTGTTGCTGCTGGTTCAAAAGGGGGAAGTGTTAACTTTTCCAGCATAAAGTTGAGATCCCATGTAGGTAAAGGTGGCTTCCTTGGAGGCTTTACATTTTTGATTCCCCTCAAGAACTGCCAGAGTAGAGGATGAGAGAAGACAGGAGGATCCATGTTGTATTCTGCTGAAATTGCTGATGCATGAATCTTAATGGAGGAGTAGGACAGGCCATTGTGGAACAGTTCTGCTAAGTATTCCAGGATGTGTGCTATGTTTGCCAATGAGACAATTTCGCCCCTTGCTGCACTCCAAATGAGGTATCTTTTCCATTTGGCTGAATAAGTTTTCCTTGTGGAGGGTCTGCGTGCCTCCAGGATAATGTCCTTAACCCTCCGAGATAAATCTGTTTTATTTTGTTTTATGCAATATTCCAAGCAGCTAGCTGCAGTGTTTTCAAGTTTGGATGTAGGATCTTGTAGTTGTTCTGTGTTAGAAGTAAGGGACATAGAGGTAGAGGCCATGCGTGTGTCTGAGACGTGCTTCGCAGTAGCGGGTACCAATGTTGCCTTGGCCAATCTGGAGCTATCAGGATTACCCTTGGCTGATCCTCTTTGATCTTCAGTAGGACTTTGTACATCAAAGGAAGAGGTGGGAATGCATATGCTGTCAGGTTTTTCCAGCTGAAGGAAAGGGAGTCCACCCTCCAGGCAAGTGGGTGGTATGCTCTTGTGCAGAATTTCTTCAATTGGTGGTTGTGTGGGGAGGCGAACAGGTCTATCTCTGGCAGTCCCCATTTTTTTGTTATGGTTTTGAAGACATCTGGATGCAGCATTCATTCGTGGGCATCCGTGGTAGTTCTGCTTAAGGTGTCTGCTAGTGAATTTTCTTTTCCTGGTACAAATCCGGCCTGTAGTTGAATGTTGAGATTCAGGGCCACATTCCACAGGTCCATTGCCATGCGGCATAGAGGATATGAGTGTGTACCTCCCTGTTTGTTGATGTACCACATGACTGTGGTATTGTCCGTCCTTATCAGCAGGTGACCTTGTTGAAGGAGTGGTCTGAATGCCTGGATTGCATGTTTCACTGCCATTATCTCCTTTAGATTTATGTGTAGATTCAGCTGGTCTTGGGTCCATAGGCCTTGTATACACTTGTCCACTATGTGCGCCCCCCAGCCTAGGTCTGAGGCGTCCGTGGTGATGGTCTGGCTTGGATGTGGTTTGTGGAAAGGCAATCCTCTGTTCAATTGACAGGCCTGAGCCCACCACAGGAATTCTTGTTTCAGGCAAAAAGGAATTTTTAATTTTT
>NC_056743.1:817729412-817864412 GCF_019279795.1 Protopterus annectens
ATTGTCCAAAGAAAGGTTATTGTCAACCTGGGTCCCCAGATCCCTAATAACCTCTTCTGTGCTTAGTGGATTTCCACCTATATGGTAACTAGGGGTAACCTTGTTTTTCCCGAAGGGTATTACTATGCATTTTTTGGCGTTTAACTTTAGGCCATGGCTCTGGCACCAGTTATCCGTTTCTATGAGACCCTTCTGAAGGATATCTGTGTCAGATGGGTTTTCAACTTTGGTGCCCAGTTTGCAGTCATCTGCAAACTTTGTCAGCCATAATCCTCCTGTGTTTGCTTGTACTTATGAAAAGTAGATGCCGAACAAGAGTGGGCCCAGGACTGAGCCCTGTGGGACACCACTTTTGACAGGCTTGGAGTCTGACATGGCGCTAGCATTTCTGACCCTGTGGGTTCTGTCACTTAGCCAGTTTGCAACCCATCTTGTGACATATGGGTTTAAATTTAAGCTGGTGAGTTTTTCAATGATACCCGAGTGGGGTATTGTGTCGAAAGCCTTTGCCAGGTCAAGGTAGGCTGTGTGGACTGCCTTGCCCTCGTCATTGGCCTTGGTGACTGTTTCGAAAGTCAACTAAGTTTAACAGGCATGATCTGCCCTTGACAAAGCCAAACTGGGTTGGATCCAATGTCTGCAAGTCCCCTATGTCTTTGAGTTCCATTATGATCCTCTCCATAGCTTTGCAGACCAGGCTTGTCAAGCTGATGGGACGGTAGTTTCCGGGGTCGGTGGAGGCACCTCCTTTGTGAAGTGGGACTACCGTTGCCGTACGCCACTCCTTGGGTACAAATCCTGAGGTGAGGTTAAGATTAAACAGCTGCCCTAACTGCGGGTTTAATTCATCATTGAGTTCGTGGAGCACACAACCGAGGACACCATCTGGTCCCATGGATGCTGTGTTTTTCGCGTTGGAGAGAGCAGTTCTCACCTGAGCATTTGGGATGTTTGGGGGGCTACAGTCCTCTGATATAGATATCTCTCCTTTTGGGGGGGGAGGGGGGTGAGAAATTTGCACTGAACCTGTCAGCCAGTATGTTGGCAATGTCTATAGGTTCAGTGATTTTTCATCATTTTGAACTAGTTCTGAGCATATCTGGGAGTTTCCTCCCAGGTTTCTAACATAGCTAAAAAAGGCCTTATGATTGTCTTTTGAGTCCTTAGCGATTTTTCTCTCAAAATTTGCGTTGGATGCTTTTATGAGAGATCTTAATTTTTTACTTATAATGATCAAGGGTGTCTTCCCTTTTACGGATTTTGCTCTATCTTGTAGTAGCTTCTTCCTTTTGTTGTAGAGCTTGTTTATGGCTGTGGTCCACCAGACTGGCCGCTTGCCTTTGGTACAAAGAGTCTTTGTTTTGTTTGGGATTGCCTGGTCCATGCAGTCCTGGAGGTGCTGGTAGAAGGCATTTGTAAGTGATTCAGCGGTTTGAGTAATGGTTTCCGCTGTCTCGGGGGCCTTGAAAGAGACCACACCAGTCTTTAGAAGTGTGAAGTCGGTTTTTGAGAAGTTCTTCACTGTGGTCTTTTTTATCTGGGGTGGGGGCAGGATGTGGACTTCCAGTGAGATTAGTTTATGATCTGATCTCACCAATGAGGGGTATACTTCTGGTGTTGAACATTGTGATTACATGTTCGTGATGATGAGATCTAGTATGTTTTCTCCTCTTGTGGGGATGGTGACTAGTTGTTCCATGGCATTTGAGTTTATGAACTCTAGGAATCTTTGGGCTACAGTGTTTGGGCTTGAGTAGTGATCCCAGTCTGTATTTGGATAGTTGAAATCACCCAGTATGATGGTGTTTGGAGATATATTTATCCCCACCAGTGTTTTCAGGAAAGCTGTGTGAGGTTCCTGAGTTTGAGAGGGTGGCCTGTAACATGCTACAAATTGCAGAGCAGTCTTGCTTACGGTTAATTGTACCTGAATGGTCTCCAATGCATCGTGCGTTGCCACCAACCTGGAGGTGAGGGTGTCCTTCATGAATATGGACCCCCCCCCCCTCTCCTTTCTTGGTGTTGTCCGGGTTTTGTGGCCGGAACGCATGACATGAGGTAAAACCTGATAGTGCCGGGGTGCTCTCAGGAGCCTTGAACCAGGTTTCAGTCACAGCACAGACATCGATGTTCTCCATACTGAGAAGGGCTTCGAGTGCGTGCATCTTGAGGTTGAGACTTCTGGCTTTAAGCAGCATTACCCTTAGTTTTTTTTCCTTTTTTGTGTTCTAGGGTGGTAGGTTTAGAATTTGAGCCTTGCCTAAAAAAGGCACTATGGGGGTGGCAAGAGCCTTTGCCAAAATCCGAAGTCTGGGTGACAGGTGCAAGCCCCTTGCGAAGCAGCGTGGCTTGTCCAGCATGTCATCCCAGGCAGACAGACATTGGATCCCCTTTGAATGACACCATAGTTTAAGCCAATTATTAAAACTGATCATCTTGTCTCTGTATTGTGGCATCATTCTTGGTGAAGGTAGGATACTGCTCAAGGTCAGGGTCATACCTGCATGGGCTACATAATCAGAGAGCTCCTCTGTCTCTTTTCATGTAGTCCAGGGAGGTACGTCTCAGGTCGATCACACCAGCATGGACAATGACGGAGTCATACTTGTACCTGCAGTTGAGTGACCTGAGTGCATGCGTTGTGGTGGATTCTAGCGCTCGATAGGCAGCTTACTGTGACCTTCTCCTTACTCAATCTGGTGAGCGGGACGTCAGTGTGTCTGACTATGGAGTCACCTATGACGAGTGTGTCAGGCATTGTGTTTGGCCTTAAAGGCTGTGACTGTTTGGCACACTGACTCCGTGGTCTGTGTTGCATGTGCTGTGCCCTGTGGTGGCAGTTGTTTGGGTGTCTGCTTTGGTGGCCTCCGCTGTTTTGGTAGATTTTTGATCAGAGCCTCCGAGTATGTCTTTGTGTGTTTATGTGTATGATTTGAAGTTGTGATAGTGCAATGTGAGACTGGGTTTGTGGTGTGTGTGGTTACCTTCTCCTCCTGTCTGGTCTTGCCAGTCCTGTGTTGAGAGAGCTCAGCCTCCAGTTTGGCTATATAGTTGCATCTCTCGCATGTATTTGTGTTTTGTGGGAGAAGGAGAGGGTTGTTCAGGTACATGAGGCAATTATAACATTGCCTCAATATTCCCAGATTCAGCAGCTGAGCATGAGAGGACACTAGCAACTGATCCCTCGACATGCTAGAAGGAATAGACAAAAACTTTATGTAGATGAGTTGAAAAAGACTTCGGGGGACGTGGTGATCGAAAAGGGGTTTTTAGGCTGGTGGGGTACTATGTATAATAAAAAGTGCTATATCAGAGTAAAAAGTACTTTAGGAGCAAGTGCTAGGCTTTACAGATAGAGAATAGTCTACTTAGGGATCAAGTAGAGCTGATCTTTTTAGATGGAGAATTGGCTGGTTAGATTAGCAGTACAGTTCACGAAGAGCTGTTCTAAGGGAAAAAATGAAGAGTTGACTTTAGGTAGCCTGAATAGTTTAACCGCCGCTGCTCCTGTGGCAACTCCCCACTAAAGCGCGCCAAAGGGTGCTTTATAGCAGGGGGCTTGTAAAGGCAGGAAATGACCCAAAATGGCCAATAAACTACAAGTTACTGTCTTAAACCACTCCTCTGAAGACAAACAGGCAGCTCAGTACTCCCCGCTCTCACTGGTGAGTAAAGAAACTTCCCCCTGACCAAACAAGGAAAATTGAGAAGCACAGGAACCAAGACAAAGCCCAGGGATCAGCAAAATCTGATCACTGGAACAAACTATTAGGAAAGTATGGAAAACAAGAATTTTTTTTTTGTTTTTTTTCAAGTTTTTTACACAGATAGAACAGAAAACACAATAAATGCTTTGCTTTTCGATTAATTGCTGTCAAAAGCTAGTACACTTGAGTGTATTAGCCTGTAGTTTAACTTTTAAGCAAACTTAAACTAGGAAGTGCAACAAACAATTCAAGCTTATAAAAACAGGAAAAACAGGTAATTCAATAAAATAGGCAGAAACTGTCGTCGAAAGGCACAAAAGGTCATAAATGCAGAAAAAAATACTTAGAATCTGGAAAGTTGTCTTTTCTGGTCTCTGCTGCTCTAGGAACTCTGCTGGATACCACGAGGAGCTGTGCGGAGTTCTCTACAGCCAGAAAAGCCCGCCAAAGCGTGCTTTATAGCAGGGGGCTGGAAAAGGCAGGAAATGACCCAAAATGGCCAATAAATTACAAGTTACTGTCTTAAACCACTCCTCTGAGGACAAACCGGCAACTCAGTACTCCCCACTCTCACTGGTGAGTAAAGAAGCTTCCCCCTGACCAAGCAAGGAAAATAGATATGTATGTGTAATATATATATATATATATATATATATATATATATATATATATATATATATATATATATATATATATATATATATATATATATATATATATATATATATATATATATATATATATATATATATATATCTATATATATCTATATATATATATATATATATATATATATACACGTATCTATACATATCTATATATATCTATATATATCTATATATATATATATATATATATATATATATATATATATATATATATATATATATATATATATATATATATATATATATATATATATATATGTATATATATATATATATATATATATATATATATATTTTTTTTTTTTTTTTTTTGCTCCCCATTTTGGGAGGCAAGAAAAACTGAACAACATGGCATCGGCTGCATGTTTTATACTCCTGACGACCTGATGTCATGGAAGAGGAGACGGCAACCAACGCACGATCCAAGACTTTGTTATTCAGACCTACTGAGGGCAACCTGCCAGCAGATTACCCAAATGTAATGACTGCAACAGTGAATACAATCTAACATCTGCATTTATGGTAAGTGTACACAACTGTACTCCCTGCTGAAGGTCAATTCAGCCTGTTCCTGCAGAACATATAGGTGATGGGGTTTTATTCCAGACTTTTCCTGGTACACCGAGATAAGGGCACTTGGTGCCAAATCCTAGATCTTTCAATTATAAACACCTTCCTGGTGGTGCCAAAATTCTGACCCTTCAGCAACTTCTTATGCTGTCCAAAGATGCCTGGTTAGCAACCCTAGACCTAAAAGAAGCCTATCTGCACATCCCGATCAGGTACCCATGCAGGAATTATCTACGTTTCAGGGCAGGATCTATGCATTATCAGTTCTCTGCACTTCCCTTTGGCTGATCTACTGCTCCCAGAGTTTTCACAAAATGCCTGACTCCAGCCATTGCCTATTGCAGACAGAAAAAGATTCAAATATACCTTTACTTAGACGATTGCCTGATTCAGGCAGACAGGAAAAGTTGTTGCAACACCTGACATTTGTAAAGAACCTTCTAACCTCCCTGGGGTGTACACTATCAACGGAATCAAATCAAAACTAGTCCCCAGTCAAAAAATTGTAGTCCTGGGAGTAAGTTTGGACACAGCATCCCAGATGGCATTCCTTACTCCAGAAAAACAAGCCTATCTAAAAGGCTACTTCCCTCAAATGGCCACCAGAACCCGGCTATCTGCAAGGAAAATCCTGCAGGCTCTAGGGTTCATGGCCTCTTGCATTCTACTAATTCCATATGCCAGACTGCATATGAGGAAACTTCACTGATACTTAAGTCTTGGGTTCCAGCGTTCTCAGGAACTGGAAACCTTCATACCTGTCATACCTTGTCTAAGGACAGAGTTTCTTTGGTGGACATCAACATGCGTCCACAAGAAGGGACTTCTGTTTGCACAACCCCACTCCACCCAGACCCTAACCACGGACTCAGACTATGCTTGTGGGGCACATCTGCACAAGTGCATTCAGGGCCACTGGAGCCCAAGCCAAATTCATCTGCACGTCAACCAAAAAAGGATGATAGCTGTTAAGCACGCTCTGACAGCTTTCAGATCCCTACCCTCACCAGGACCCCTGCTAATAAAAACAGGCAACACCATAGTTATGCTGTACATCAACAAGTGGTTGGGGGACATGACCCCATGAAGCATGGCCTTGGACATGCATATTCATCTGCAAGCTCAATTCCTGCCAGGCAAACAAAACTGTCTGGCAGACTACTTAAGCAGAATCCTCTTAGACCCACATGATTGGCAATTAGACCCCGGCACTTTCAGCCTTCTTACCCAGAAATGGGGGACCACGGAGGTTGACCTTTTTGCCTCCCCCTACAGTCACCAGATCAGCAAATTCTGCTCCGGGACACCTCACAGTAGGGCCTGGAAAGTGGATGCCCTATCCTTCCAGTGGGTAAACCTCTCAGTCTGTTTTTTCCCCCTCTCCCTCTTACAAGAATATTACTCAAGGTAGGACAAGACAGACAAAGGGCAATCCTGATTGCCCCAGACTGGCCATGCCAGCACTGGTACCCACTTCTTTGCAGCCTGTCACCAGTGCCACCATGGCACCTACCCCAGATCCCAACCCTCCTCACTCAACAGGATGGACAGATGTTGCATCTGCAACTGCAAACCCTGAACCTTGCAGCCTGGCTTATTCCTTTAACTCTGCCCCAGTGACCAGCCTAAGCAAGCAGGTGCTGGACATCATTCTTGAAACCAGAAGACCCAGTACAAGGAAATCCTATGCTGAAAAGTAGAAAGGTATTGTTCCTGGATTTAATGTAAAGGAGCGGATACGGCACTGCCCTCCTTGCCTCTAATCCTTGATTTACCTAGCAGATGTACTCCACAGAGGCCTATCATTCTCTTCCATTAAGATCCATGCCTCTGCCATCTCTGCTCATTACAACACTGAGCCAACTCTCTTTTCTCACCCTCTCAAACAGTTCCTGAAAGGGGCAAACAACTTAAGGCCACCAAGGCAAGCCCCCACCCCTGCTTAGGACCTTAACTTTCCACTGGAAAAGCTCATGCTACCTCCCTTTGAGCTTGCAGCTTCAGCAGAGTTTAAATTCCTCTGTTGGAAACCAACCTTGCATCTGGCCGTCACTTCAGCTAGAAGAGTGTCTTGAGCTTACAAGCACTTATGGCTGTGGGACCCTTCAGTAGTTTTCATGTGGACAGGGTCTCCCACTGGTCTAAACCTACTTTTATGCCTAAAGTGGTGTCCAATGCAGCTCTCAACCAATCTATATATTTGCCAACCTCTTTCCTTAATCCTCAAAATAAAGGAGAAAGGATCCTGCACTCTCTAGACGTGCACAGACAGCTCAGATTCTACCTTGACAGGACTAAGCCTTTCAGGAAATCTGACAAGTTACTAGTGAGATGTTCTTCGTGTTTCACTGTTGTAGTCATCACATTTGGGTTATCGGCCTGCAGGTAGCCCTCAGCTGGCCTGAATACCAGAGTCTTCGGAATTCAGCATCTGATGCTGTCTCTTCTTCCATGACATTAGGTCATCAGGGGTTTAAAACATGTAGCTGACGCCATTACATCAGTCTTTCTTGCTGTGCGGTGCCCGAATCAGAAGCAGTTCGCAAGTACCGGTCGTCCGTCTCCTGAAATTTTCATTTTCGAGTTTCAGACCCGAAGTCTTCAAAAAAGATAAGTACCCTGTTGGAGATCACTTTTTCTTGCTCTAACCGATGTCAGTAAAAGTTAACAATTGTCTTGCTTATGGAAAGCAAATACCTCATAGAGATTTTCATTCTTAGTGCATCCCCTGTTTAGGCGCAGACCACGACATCCCTTGCTGTCAGTTTTGTGCCTTGTTCAATGCTCGTACTATTTGTTGTCGGGCTATTTTTGTAGCCAAATACTTTCATTCTTGATGTTCGTGTTTCACTGCTGCAGTCATTACACTTGGGTTATCCTGCCGTCAGGCGGGCCCGCAGTCGGCCTGAGTTCCAAAGTCTTGGTCTGGCATAGGTTGTTGTCGCCTCTTCCCTGACGTCAGTGCGCCAGGGGTATATAAGTAGCCGCCAACCCCATTTTCTTCAGTCTTTCTTGCTGCGCGATGCCCGAAGCAAAAGCAGTTCGCAAGTGCCGGTCGGCCGACTCCTGAGATTTCAAATTTGATTTCAGAACCGAAGTCTTCAATAAAGCTAAGTATACCCCATTGGAGAAAATTTTTCTTGCCTCAGACCGATGTCAGTAAAAGTTAATAATTGTATTTTTTGTTTGAAGCAAATACCTCATAAGGATTTTCATTCTTACTGTATTCCATGCCTAGGCCCAGATCACGACATCACTAGATTTAACAAACGCACTATAAAACGTCTGTTTGATTTTGCTCGCCATTACTTTGGGCGTGGTTTAATTATACAATGCCGTCGGAGCAACAGACGACCGGAATGCACAAAAAACACAAAGATAAGGAAGGGCATCTGAGGCCCAAAACTGACAACGAAGTCTTTTCTGGGCTAGTTGCCTGTTTTTAGTGAGGTGCTTTCGCAGCCCCTGACACCTGCTACCTCAGAACCACAGGCCGCAACAGACTCCCACGTGGAGGTGCTTAGGCCTCTGGATACTCAAGGTGTTCGGCCAACCAAGATTAACCCTTCAGATGGGTACGGAGCCGCTAAGCAGGCATCGCCTTCTGAGGGTGTTTTCAGGCCTAATGAACTTACCATTGCAACTACAGCCAAGACTAAGCCTACATTAAAGACAAAGAAGCAAGTACAGCGTTCACCTGGACAGGCCTCCATGCCTAAAAAACAGATCTCCAAGATGGCTAAAGACTTGATAACTCTGATCAGGGGTTCCCATCCCCCTCCTGATAAAAGGCCTAGGCAGGATACAGACTATGATTCCTCTGAGCAGGTTTCACTATATTCGGATTCCTCTTCAGACCAGGGATATTCTTTACCCCCCTATGATGATTCTGATGCTGAAGAATCAACTCCTTCAGCCTTTCCTCCTGAGGATTACTCTTTTGGGGAAACTTTACTTACCATGGGGGAGCATTTCCATTGGGAGGGCCAGGATTACTCAGAATCCAAGAAAAGGCTCAGAGACTTTCTTTTACTGCCTCAGCACAGGCCCCTTGCTATTCAACCAGTGTTGGACATTGTGGATGATGTGTTCTCTGAATCTAGTTTTAATCTCTGATTCTTTACCCCCAGCTCCAGTCAAGCCAGACAGGTACTACAGAGCCCTGACTCTCACAAATTTCTTTATGAAAACCCTGTTGCTGACCCAGAAACTATTTCACAGGGTCCCAAAGGGGTTAAGGCTTCCACGGCTAAGAATCCGGTTCCCTCAGATAGGGACTCTAGAGCATTAGACAGATGTGGAAAAAAAGTTTACACCTCTGCAACTTTAGCAGTGAGGGCTCTAAATTGCCAGTTTCACATGCTTAAATATCAACAATACTTTGTCATTTGAAACAGAAAATGAGTACAAGTGCAGAACAACCTGATTATAGTGAAGTGCAGGATTTATTGCATGCAGCTGAACAAGTGGGAAATCATAATTTGCAATGTGGTTTTGATTCATTAGAAGCTTCTTGTAGAGCAGCAGTTACAGTATCTGTGATTCGAAGGCAAGCTTGGTTAAAAGAACAAAGTTTACCAGATCATGTTAAGGCAAAATTATTGGATGCTCCTTTGCAGCAAGATAATTTATTTGGTATTAAGGCAGAAGAGGTATTGAAGAAAATGGAGGATAAGGCAAAATCTATGCAAACAGTGAAGGATTTCTCACAGATACAGCCGCCATGATTTAGCAGAAATTGTCCTACAAAGAATTGCTCCTTTCCAGTGTCAGACAGGCCACAGAGGCAGATACAGATGCCCAAGAGGCAGATCTCAGCCACAAGGCTCTTCCAGACCACTACAGTGGGGTGCTACAAACACAAAAGGAGGTGAGGACAAGTCATAGCCTTACAGGAAACAGATGTCCTTCAAGGATGCATCTGCAGTCCTAACAAATGGGTTGTCCTGTCCTCAGGCAGCCCTTCGGTTGGCTGGATTCCAAAGTCTGGGTCTGGCCTCGGCTGATGTCGCCCTTCACCCGACGTCATAGCTGCAGTTCTTCGGGTATAAAGGTATCAGCCGACGCCATTTTCCTCAGTCTTTCTTGCCGCGTGGCACCCGAAGCAGAAGCTGTTCGCAAGTGCCGGTTGGTCAGAACCAGAGATTACTACTACCGAAGACTTCTAAAAAGCTAAGTACCCTGTTGGGGACTCTTTCTTGCCTCAGCCGATGTCAGAAAAAGTGAATAACTGTTTAACTTGTGGGAAACAAATACCTCATAAAGATTTCCACTCTTACTGCCTACCTTGTTTAGGCCCAGACCACGACGTAGCAGCTTGTCTAGCCTGTGCTTTTTTCAACCGACGGACACTTAGACGTCGGTCGGAATTTGCTGAGGAGTTTTTCGGCTCTGCTTTTGCTTACAACATGCCGTCGGAAACTCCGACTTCGCAATTAACTAAAAAGCGCAAGGAAAAGGACCGACACTCGCGGTCCGCGGTTTCGGCCGAAACCGCGGTTAAGTCAACCGCTAGTGTCTCGGTTTCGGCTGAAACAGAGTCCTCGGTTCTTCCTTTGGCCGAAAGCTTGCCTCCTACCGAGGCCTCATCCAGCATGGCTGAATCTGCTACTGAAATCCCACCTGCTCTTGCAGGTTCACAGGATTTATCTGATACTATTCCTTTAGATATATCTACTCCTGCACATGGAGCTGCTAGGCCCCCTGCATCCATGTCGATTAAGGCTTTTGCCAGGGCTAAAGCAGCAAAATCAACCAAGACTGTGCCTGCTAAGACCCCCTCTCACAGGTCTAGCTCTAGTACTCAAATGCTTAGTCTAGCAGAGGATCTCATTTCTTTGATCCGGGGATCCCAACCTCACCCTGACAGGGCCTCTCACCCACCTCCAGAGAAGAGGCCTAGAGCAGAGCCCCCTGAGCCAGTTTCTTCAGATTACTCCTCTGGTGATTCAGAAAATACAAACCCTCCAGAGGGCCCTTATTCTCCTTATGAGGACTCTGATGCAGAAGACTCCATTCCTTCTGCCTCTCGCCTGAGGAATTTTCTTTGGGGAAACCTTGCATGCTATGAGGGAACAATTTCAATGGCAGGGCCAGGATTTTTCAGACTCTAGGAAAAGGCTTAGGACCTTTTGCATTTGCCACAGCATAGGCCTTTAGCCATTCCTCCAGTACTTACTGTTGTGGATGATGCATTTAATGATGCTTGTACTGCTCCTGATTCACTTCCCCGGCCCCTGCTAAGCCCGACAGGTAGTACAGGGTTCGGACACACATTATCATTTGTATAAGGCTCCTTTGCAGATCCTGAAACTATTTCTCAGGAACCCAAGGCAGTAGCAGCTACCTCTGCCAAAACCCTCCCTCTGAAAGGGAATCTAGGGCCTTAGAGAGATGGGGTAAAAAAGTTTATACTTCTGCTACTCTTTCGGCTAGGGCCTTAAACTGTCAATTCCACATGATTCAGTATCAGGAATTTGTTAGATCAGTTAACTAAAAAACTGTCCTCGCCTGAACCATTAGACAAAAAAATCTCTTCAGGAAATGGTACATAACATTCAGCAGGTCAGTAATCCTTCCTTAAAATGCGGCTATGATGCACTGGAGGCTTCCTTTAGATCAGCTATGACTGGTACAGTGATCAGAAGGCATGCATGGTTAAAAGAGCAGTCCTTACCAGACCATGTTAAATCAAAGCTTCTAGATGCTCCCATGGATAAGCTCAATTTGTTTGGCTCCCCTGCACAGCAGGTGCTGAAGAAGGTGGAAGAGAAAGCAAAATCTGTCCAGACAGTCAAGGATTTCTTACAGGTCCAGCCTCCAAGGTTTAGTAGGAACTGGCCTTCCAAGAATTGGTCCTTTCCAGACACCACCAGAGCACAGAGAGGCAGGAATAGGCGCCCAAGAGGCAGGGGACAATCCAGAGGTGCCTACAGGGGATGTCAGTGGCAGCCTAACAACCAGCGAAGTACTGCCACAGATCCAGCCACTACCACTTCCACAGGACAATCACAGTGACTTGGCTCTGAGACCGCCTACCAGGGAACAACTAGAAGCACCCTTAGGCGGAAAGCTAGCCTTATTTTCAGTAAACTGGCATCACATCACAGGAGACAAATGGATTTTACAGACAATAGACCAAGGTTACAGGTTTCGCTTCCATACTCTACCAAGGAAGAGAGGAATGCCAAACCTACCTCCAAATCAAAAGACAAAAGGTCTAGAACAAATAGACCACTTAAGGATGAGAGCTATAGAAAAGGTACTGTCTATGGAACAAGGGCAAGGATTTTACTCCAGACTTTTCCTGGTGCCAAGAAAAGAAAACCAATGGAGACCTATTCTCGACCTGTCCGCTCTAAACACATATCTCATTGTTCCAAAATTCAAAATGCTGACCCTACAGCAGCTTCTTCCCATGCTGGGCAAGGAGTCTTGGCTGGTAACTCTAGATCTCAAGGAGGCATACCTGCACGTCCCCATACGACCAAATTGCAGAAGATACCTCAGATTTCTTGCAGGATCAGAGCATTATCAATTCTCAGCATTGCCCTTTGGCTTATCTACTGTGCCCAGAGTATTCACGAAATGCCTGGCATCAGTAATTGCTCATTGCAGGCTTCAGGGAATTCAAATTTACCCTTACCTGGACGACTGCCTGTTACAAGCAGACAACAAAAACAAATTAGCAAAAGATTTAAAAAGGTCATTCATCTACTGCAAGCCCTGGGATACACAGTCAATATAAAAAAGTCAAGGCTGATACCATCCCAAAGGATAACTTTCTTGGGTGCAGAACTGGACACATCAAATCAAATGGCATCTCTCACAGCAGAAAAGCAGAAGCACCTTCCTCTCTATTTCATGACATTAACAACGCAGAACCAGCTAACAGCAAGGAAAGTCCTGCAAGCCCTGGGTTACATGACATCCTGCATAATATTGATTCCACATGCCAGACTACATATGAGGAAGTTGCAATGGTACCTAAGGAATTTATGGTCTCAGCACAAGCACAGCCTAGAAACACAAATTCCAATAATTCCATGCCTGAAGCAAGAATTCCAATGTTGGGCTCAGGCCTGTCAATTGAACAAAGGACTGCCCTTCCACATCCCTCAACCAAGCCAGACTATCACCACGGACGCCTCGGACCTCGGTTGGGGGGCACACATGCTGGACAAGCGCATACAAGGCTTATGGACTCAAGACCAGCTGAACCTACACATAAATCAAAAGGAGATGCTGGCAGTAAAACTGGCAATTCAGACCGTTTCTTCAACAGGGTCAATTGCTGATAAGGACGGACAACACCACAGTTATGTGGTACATCAACAAACAGGGAGGCACACATTCATACCCTCTATGCTGGATGGCAATGGACCTCTGGAATGTGGCCCTGAGCTTCAACATTCAGCTACAGGCAATATTTGTACCAGGAAAAGAAAATATACTAGCAGATATCCTAAGCAGAACTACCACGGATGCCCACGAATGGATGCTGCATCCAGACATCTTCAAATCCATTACAAGGAAATGGGGACTACCAGAAATAGACTTATTCGCATCCCCACACAACCACCAATTGAAAAAATTCTGCACAAGGGCATACCACCCACTTGCTTGGAAGGTGGACTTCCCTATCTTTCAGTTGGAAAAACCTGACAGCATATGCATTCCCACCTCTTCCTTTGATGCACAAGGTGCTATTGAAGATCAAAGACCACCCAAGGATCATCCTGATAGCTCCAGACTGGCCAAGGCAGCATTGGTATCCATTACTGAGGAGTATGTCTCGGGAACAAATATGGCCTCTGCCCCTAGTTTCCTTACTGCTAACACAGAACAACTTCAAAACCCTGCATCCAAACCTAAAAACGCTGCAGCTAGCTGCCTGGAACATTGCATAAGACAAAATAACCCAGATTTATCTCAAAGGGTTAAAGACATTATCTTGGAGGCTCGCAGACCCTCAACAAGGAAAACTTATTCAGCAAAATGGAAAAGATATCTCATTTGGAGTGCAGCAAAAGGAGAAAATGTGTCACTGGTAAACATAGCTAACATCCTGGAATACTTGGCAGAACTTTTCCACAATGGACTGTCCTATTCTTCCATTAAGATTCATGCATCAGCTATTTCAGCAGAATACAACATGGACCCTCCAGTCTTCTCACATCCTCTACTCGGGCAGTTTCTGAGAGGAATTAAAACCACCAAGGAAGCCACCATTGCCTGCATGGTACTTGAACTTTGTACTAGAAAAGTTGACACTCCCTCCTTTTGAGCAGCAGCAACAGCAGAATTACAGTACTTATCATGGAAAACTGCTTTCCTGCTTGCAATCACTTCAGCAAGAAGGGTTTCTGAATTACAGGCATTAATGGCAGTACAGCCCTTCCTTATCTTCCATCAAGATAGTGTCCATGAGAACTAATCCTACTTTTATGCCAAAGGTGGTCTCCAGGGTATCTTTAAACCAAGCTATCCACCTGCCTACATTCTTCCCCAACCCACAGAACAGGGGAGAAACACTATTACATACCTTGGATGTACATAGGCAATTGTGCTACTACCTGGACAGAACCAAGAGCAATAGAAAAACTGACCAGCTACTGGTAGCATATGCAACAGGAATGGAAGGAAAAGCAATTTCAAAACAGACAATCTCTAAGTGGATAGGAAATTGCATAAGATTTTGTTACTCTTACCATGGAAAGACAACTCCAGAAAACATCAGACCTCACTCCACAAGGGCTACAGCCACTACTACAGCTTTTTTACGAGGAGTGGCTACCAAAGACATTTTAGAGGCTGCTACTTGGAGCTCCGTGCATACATTTGCCAAGCATTATAATCTACCCTTATACTCCAGATCCTGAGCAGGTTTTGCCACTGCTGTTTTGCAAGGGATCTTAACTACACCATAATCTTATTATTACCTCCTCCCCCAGTTTGGCTATGGTATTCTACCCATTTGTTAGGACTGCAGATGCATCCTTGAAGGACATAGTACAGTTTTGTACCTACCATAAATGTAGATGTCCGAGAGGTATGCATCTGCAGTCAGGATTACCCTCCTCCTTCCCTCTGTGGTACTCCTAGGTATTTGCGCATCTTCTAGCTAGCTGGGGGAATCTATTATGGTGTATTTGTTTGTATATATGTATATACATGTTTATTTTTATTTGCTCTCTGTTATTTGGAAACTTTTACATTTATCCAAATTTAGCCTTCCTAGAGGGCACCTGGCATCTGGGGCAAGAAACACTGAGGAAAATGGCGTCGGCTGATACCTTTATACCCGAAGAACTGCAGCTATGACGTCGGGTGAAGTGCGACATCAGCCGAGGCCAGACCCAGACTTTGGAATCCGGCCGACCGAAGGGCTGCCTGAGGACAGGACAACCCATTTGTTAGGACTGCAGATGCATACCTCTCGGACATCTACATTTATGGTAGGTACAAAACTGTACTTTCCAGTGACTTCACCCTTCCAATGCCAAACTCTTCCCTTTTGGCAGCTCCCTTAGGGGGAAACTAGCACTTTTTTCTCAAAACTGGCAAGCAATCACCCAAGACAAATGGATGCTGAATATTGTGTCTCAAGGTTACAGGTTCCACTTTCACACTTTTCCAAGGCTAAAAGGAATGCCAGACCTGCCACAAAATCAATGGGCAGAGGCACAAAAACAAATTACAGCTCTCATGGACATGAGAGCTATTCAAAAAGTACCACAGCAGGAAAAAGGACAAGGATTTTACTCTACTCTTCCTGGTCCCCAGAAAGGACAAAGCCTGGAAGACCCATTTTGGACCTTTCCACTCTAAATGCTTACCTGGATGTTCCGAAATTCAAAATGCTGACACTACAACAGCTCCTTCCCATGTTGGGAAGAAAGCTTGACTTGTTACTTTGGACCTCAGAGGCATACCTGCATGTCCCTATCAGACAAAATTGCAGAAGATACCTCAGATTCATAGCTGGTTCAATGCACTACCAATTCTCTGCATTGCCCTTTGGCTTGTCTACTGCGCCAAGGGTCTTTACCAAGTGCCTGGCACCAGTAATTGTATTGTGCAGAGGAAAAGGATTTCAAATATATCCATAACTGGACATCTGCCTGATTCAAGCAGAGAGCAAGGACATTATTCTACAGCATCTGGTGTACATAAAAAGATCAAGTTGCCTAGGGTAAACAGTAAACGAAAATAAATCGAAACTAGTGCCCTCACAATAGATAATATTCCTGGGTGCCAGCTTAAATACAGCAGCCCAGATGGCTCTTAAGCCAGACAAATAAGGACAACTGAATCAGTATTTTCAATTGATGGCAACAAAATCCCAACTCCCTGCTAGAAAAATTCTGCAGGCCTTGGGATTCATGGCATCCTGCATACTACTAATTCCATATGCAAGACTGCATATAAGGAAATTACAATGGTACCTAAAAAGTGTTTGGTCTCAACATTCTCACAGCTTGGAGACAGTAATACCACCAATTCTCTGCCTACAACAGGAGTTTCGATGGTGGGCACAGGCATGTCACCTCAACAAGGGTCAGCCTTTCACTCTTCCCACAGCCAGGCAGACTTTAACAGACGCCTCTGATTACACCTGTGGAGCACATGGCAGGAAAATGTATTCAGGGCAAATGGACCACAGACCAAATGTATCTTCACATCAATGAAAAAGAGATGTTGGCTGTACAAAATGCCCTTACAGCTTTCAAGGGTCTTCTACATCCAGGACAATTACTATTAAAGACAGATAACACCACTGTAATGTGGTACATAAACAAGGGGGCACTCTTTCTTACCCCTTATGCAGACAAGCCATGACCTTGTGGAACGCAGCTCTAACCTATCAAGTTCATCTGCAAGCACAATTCCTTCCAGGAAAGAGAAACACTCTGGCAGACGACTTAAGCAGAAATATAATGGATCCTCACGAGTGGAAATTAAATCCACAAGTCTTCAGCATGATAATACAAAAATGGGGGTGCCTGGATATAGATCTTTTTGCCTCACCACTGATTTACCAACTACAAAAATTCTGCACAAGGACTTCACACACAAGCATGGAAAGTGGATGCTCTTTCGTTCAGCTGGAAAAGCCTAAATGTTTATGCATTCCAACCTCTGCCTCTCCTTACAAAGTTATTTTTATTTTATTTATTTAACATTTGTTGACCGGGAATGTCCGACTAAGTTCCACAGAGCCTGTTTTCAGCGGAGGCCCAGGGAGAAATGCTCCAGATGCATGTCTTTGGAATGTGGGAGGAAACGGGAGTACCCGGAGGAAACCCACGCGAACACAGGGAGAACATGCAAACTCCACACAGAAGGCACCCCAGCCGGGAATCGAACCAGAGAACCGCTTGCTGTGAGGTGACAATGTTAACCACTGCACCACTGTACAGGTACTAGGTTTTAGGTACTCCTAAAAGCTAGACAAGAAAAACCACAGATGATTCTGATTGCTCCAGACTGGCCACGCCAGCATTAGTACCCAATCTTAAAGAACTTAGCTCAAGGCCCACCTTGGATTTTGCCTCAAATTCCACACCTTCTGACTCAGCAAAACAATCTGATACTGCACAGTCAGCTCTAAACCTTAAACCTGGCTGCATGGCAGATTCATTAGCCAGACAACTTCTCTCTCTAAAGCTGTTATGGATGTCATTTTGGTGGCCAGGAGGCCTAGCACCAGGAAATCTTATTCAGAAAAGTGGAAGAGATTCTGTGCCTGGAACCAGGCTCAAAACCTTGATCCTCTGGTCCCTAACATTCCTCAGGTACTACAATACTTGACTGAGATGCTGGACAAAGGTCTATCTTTCTCATCCATTAAGATTCACGCTTCTGCCATCTCTTCTCATTACAAAGCAGATCCTCCGATTTTCTCTCACCCATTGCTAAAGCAGTACCTCAGAGGGGCTAAAACATTTAAGACTGCCCTGGAGAGGACCAACACCAACTTGGGATCTCAATTTCGTTTTGGAAAAGCTCACTTTGCCTCCTTTTGAACCAGCCAATTCAGGAAAGTTAAAATATGTATCATGGAAAACTGCTCTTCTTGCAATAACCTCAGCACGAAGAGTCTCACAACTGCAGGCACTAATGGCAGTGGAGCCTTTTATAATTTTCCACCAAGACAGGGTTTCTTTAAGAACAAACCCCTAACTTTATGCCTAAGGTAGTATCCAGTGTGGCTCTTAACCAAACTATTCACTTGCCAACATTTTATCCAAATCCCCAGAATAAAGGGGAGAGACTTCTACATTCCTTGGACATACACAGGCAATTGCGCTTCTACTTGGACAAAACAAAAGCTTTCAGAAAATCTGAACAATTGTTTGCATCATATGCTGCAGGATCACAGGGAAAGGCTATTTCAAAGCAGACCATTTCAAAGTTGATAGGACACTATCCGGTTCTTCTACACACAACATGAGAAACCTGTACCTAGTAATATTAGATCACATTCCACTGCCACTTCTACTGCCTACCTTAGGAGTACCTACCAAAGATATCTTGGAAGCTGCAACTTGGAGTTCAGTGCACACCTTTACCAAGCATTACCATTTGCCTCTTTAGTCTAGATCCAGAGCTGGCTTTGCCACTGTAGTGCTGCAGGGCCTCATAGCCACACCAAATCCTCTATAGAGTCAGCCACCCAAACTCAGCTTTGGGATTCTACCCAACTGTAATGACTGCAGCAGTGAAACACTATGAACATAGTACAGTTTTGTACCTACCATAAATGTAGATGTTTGAGTGTCTTCACTGCTGCAGTCCAGGTTACCCACCCACCAGCCTTTCTTTCTTATTTGGGACTAACCTATACTACCTCTGTGGTGTATTTGCTGGTTACTGAAGGTTTTATTTTTACCTTTTTTGTATGTTTTATTAACAATATGTATTGCCTATTATTTTTGGGGGCACCTGACATCTGGGGCAGGAAAAGCTGCAAAAAATGGCGTCTGCTGCTGCTTATATACCCCTGGTGCACTGACGTTAGGGAAGAGGCGACAGCAACCGACGCCGGACCAAGACTTTGGAACCCAGGCTGACTACGGGCCTGCCTGATGGCAGGATAAACCCAATTGTAATGACTGCAACAGTGAAGACACTCTAACATCTACATTTATGGTAGGTACAAAACTGTACTATCTCTGCACTCCGAAATGGTTTCTTTAAGCCATCCGACTACCGATCTTCTGAAAAAATAAGTATAAAGACAGACTGCATAGGTCTAAAACTGCCGACGATGCTTCAGTTAAGCTAGTCGCCAGTCTGCCGGTACTCAGTGAGGTGCTTTTGCAACCCCTGATACCCGCTACTACTGATTCGCAGGCCTCTACTGAGACCCATTCGGAGTCTGGCATACATCGAGATTCTTCGATGGAACCTGCAGATGTCTCTACCTTGGATGGGTCTGCAGCTGCTGTGTACGCACTGGCTTTTGTGGGTGTATTCAGGCCTACAGACGATATTATTAAACAGATGCCATCATTTTTATCCAGAAGTACCAAATTCCTCAGGCCAAATACTCGCACTACGCCTAGAAAACAGACAACCAAATCACAGACTCAGGCCCATATGCCTCAAAAACAAATGCTTAGAATGGCTGAATACCTTATTACCATAATTAGCGGAAGCCAGCCTTCCCCCTCTGAGACCTAGAACTGATTTTCTTTGATTCCTCTGATCAGGAATCTGATATCTCTGCTCCTTCTTATTACCAGGATTTGCCCTTACCTACTTTTGAGGATTCTGCTGCAGAGGATTCCATTCCCTCTGCTTCCCCTCCAGAAGATTTTTCTTTTGGTGAAACCTTGCTTACCCTTGGGGTGCATTTCCGCTGGGAAAGCCAGGACTTTTTCAAATCTAAAAAAGAGACTTGGGGAATTCTTACTCCTGCCTCAACACAGGCCTTTAGCTGTCCCTCCTGTTCTGGACATTGTAGATGATGCTTTCTTGGAATTTAGCCTTACCCCCCAGACACTTTACCTCCAGCTCCCAGAAAACCTGACAGGCACTGAAGCGTAGCTGACTCTCAAGTTCCTCTTCAAGAATCTTACTGTGGATCCAGATACCATTTCCCAAGGACCAAAAGGCATTAAGGCTACTGCTGCCAAAAATCCTACCCCTTCTGGTAGAGATTCTGGAGCTTTAGACAGATGGGGTAAGAAGGTATACACTTCTGCTACTTTGGCCATTGGGGTTTAAATTGCCAGTTTCATATGTTTAAGTATCAGCAGATTATTATGGGACTACTTCAACAGAAAATGATGCTGATTCCTGACTCTGCTGAACACAGACTTGCAAGATTTAAAGCATTCTGCAGAACATGCTTTGCAGTGTGGTTTCGATGCTTTAGAAGCATCTTGCAGGGCTGCTGTCACTGGGTCTGTGCTTAGAAGGCATGCTTGGTTTAAGGAACAAAACTTGCTGGATCATGTTAAAGCTAAATTATTGGATGCTCCCTTAAACCAAGACCACCTTTTTGGCAACAAAGCAGAAGTTCTCAAAAGGATGGAGGAAAAAGCTAAATCTATGCAAACTGTTAAAGATTTCCTAAAAGTACAGCCTCCCGGATTCAGCAGACATTGGCCTTCAAAGAACTGGTCCTTTCCAGTCCTTTCCTGGCCTCCTCAGTCCAAACCCAGGAGCAGCAGACCACCAAGACTAAAGTCTCAGGCTACGCACAGATCTAAGCAGTGGGGGCTCCCACTTCCAAAGCAGGGAGTAGTAGGCCACACCCCCCTTTGGAAAAATGGCATAATCACTTATCCTTAACCCTTCTAAGCCCTGCTCAACTACCTGCTCCCTTAGGAGGAAAGCTCGGCCTGCATGCAGACAACTGGGAACTCATTACCCAGGACAAATGGGTTTTGAACAGTTTCCCAAGGATACCGATTCCACTTCCATACTACCAACCCCATATGATTGGCCAGACCCCCCCCCCCCCCCAAATCAGTGGGCGGAGGCCCAACAGCAGGTTCTCTCTCTTCTCCATATCAGGGCTATTCAACCTGTCCCAGCAGAACAAAGAGGACAATCTTTTTATTCAAGACTTTTTCTGGTACCCAGAAAAGACAACCGACGTCCTATCCTGGACCTGTCTATTCTCAACACATTTCTGGTGGTTCCAAAATTCAAAATGCTAACTCTTCTAACAGCTTCTTCCTGTGCTAGCCAAGGATGCCTGGCTGGCAACCCTAGACTTAACGGAAGCTTACCTGTGCATCCCAGTAAGAGGATCCTGCAGACAGTACCTACGTTTCAGGGCGGGCTCCATGCACTTTCAGTTCTCTGCTCTTCCCTTTTGCTTATCTACTGCGCCCAGGGTGTTCACAGTGTCTAGCTCCAGCCATTGCATTTTGCAGGCAGAGAAATATTCAAATTTACCCATACTTGGACGATTGCCTGATTCAGGCAGAAAGCCAGGACTTGCTATTACAAAACCTGGCATTCATAAAGAAACTTCTAACCTCGCTGGGGTACACCAACAAAAAGAAATCTCACCTAGAATCCCTGCCAACAGATTGGATTTCTGGGAGCAAGCTTGAACACAACTTCCCAGATGGCATTCCTCACTCCAGAGAAACAAGTTTGCCAACCTACTTCAAACTATTTGCCACAAAAACCCACAAAAACTCTATCTGCAAGGAAAATACTGTAAGCTCTGGGGTTTGTGGCCTCTTGCATTCTGCTAATTCCATATGCAAGACTGTATATGAGGTAACTCCAATGGTATCAACTTTCTCAGGACCTGTAAACAAAGATTCCTTTCATTCCTTGTCTAAGGACAGAGTTCCTGTGGTGAATAGAAGCCTGCTACCTCAACAAGGGATTCCCTTTCACTGTACGCTTTGCCGCCCAAACCCTAACAGATGCATCAGACTATGCATGGGGGGCTCACGTAGCAGGACAATGCATTCAGGGCAAATGGAACCAGAGACAGATGCACCTGCATATCAATCAAAAAGAAATGTTAGCTGTACAGAATGCCGTCAAGACTGTACTCTTCCCGGACAAACACCACACTTAGGTGGTACATAAACAAGCAGGGTGAACCCACTCCTGCCCTCTCTGCAGACTAGCCATAGCTCTGTGGAACACAGCCTTGAGCTACCAAGTACACCTACAACTATAATTCCTACTAGGCAAACTAATTTCACTGGCACTCAACTTAAGCAGAAATCTCATGGACCTACACAAATGGAAACTCGAACCCAAAATATTCAACCTCTTGAGGAACAAATGGGGGGACTCCAGAGGTAGACTTGTTTGCCTCCCCTCAGAACTACCAATTGAACAAATTCCCACAGTCAAGTTTGGAAAGTGGATGGCCCTGTCCTTTACCTGGGAAAGCCTCTCGATTTATGCCTTTCTCCCTCTGCCCCCTCCTCTCGAAAGTTCTACTAAAGATCAAACAGGACAAGCCAATGACAACACTGATTGCACCAGACTGGCCACGCCAGCACTGGTACCTTTCTTGCACAGTATGACACTGCTACAACCATGGCACCTGTTTCAGACCCCTTCCCTGCTGTCCCATCAGGCTGGCCAGATTCTGCACCCTCAGCTTCAAACCCCTGAACCTTGCAGCCTGGCTAACTCCTTGAGTTGTCTTTTAGCATCCCTCAGTAAGCAGGTGCTGGATGTCATTCTGGAGGCAAGGAGGCCTAGTACTAGAAAATCCTATGCTGAAAAGTGGAAAAAATACTCTTACTGGAGCCATGCTCGGAGGATGGGCATAACTGTGCTCAGCTTATCTCATATTCTAGAGTACTTAACAGAAATGCTCCACAACGGCCTATCCTTCTAGTCAATTAAAATTCATGCCTCTGCCATTTCAGCACATAATAATACTGAGCCACCCCTCTTCTCTCACTCCTTGCTGAAACAATTCCTTAGAGAGGCCAAAAATGCAAGACCCCCCAGGAGAGCTCCCACTCCAGCCTGGAAGATTACCTTTCTATTGGAAAACCTCACTCTTCCCCCTTTGACTCAGCTGCGACAGCAGAGTTGAAATTCCTTTCTTGGAAAACTGCCTTCCTTTTGGCCATCACTTCAGCGAGAAGAGTGTTTGAATTACAGGCCCCTAATGGCAGTGGAACCCTTCATTATCTTCCATGCGGACAGGGTTTCTCTCAGGACTAACCCTTCCTTTATGCCCAACGTCTCTAGTGTGGCCCTAAATCCAGTCCATTCATTTGCCTACTTTTTTCCCTAATCCACAAAACAAAGGGAAACAAATACTGCACACTCTGGACGTGCACAGACAACTTGGTTTCTATTTGGACAGGACTAAGACTCTCAGAAAATCTGAACAGCTGCTAGTTGGCTTTGCTGCAGGGGCAGAGGGGAAGGCCATTTCAAAGCAAACCATTTCCAAATGGATAGCCCATTGCATTCATTTCTGCTACATCCACCATAGAAAACCTACTCCACAGGGGATAAGATCACATTCCACCAGGGCTGCATCTACCTCTACGGCATTTCTCAGAGGAGTCCCTACCAGGGACATCCTGGAAGCTGCTACCTGGAGCTCTGTACATACCTTCACCAAGTATTACCACATGCTTATCTTTTCTAAATCCAGAGCTGGATTTGCCACAGCAGTCTTGCAGGGCTTAATAGCTGGCCCTAATGCTGTTTAACTACCTCCTCCCTTCTTTAGCTTTGGGAATCAGCCCGTGTGCGATGACTACAACAGTGAAACACGAAGTACATAGTACAGTTGTGTACACTTGGCATAAATATAGATGTTAGAGTGTATTCACTGTTGCAGTCCTGGTTTCCCACCCTTCAGCCCCCTTGTCTCTCTCTCTCTATTACTCACCCTTTACAGGCCTATTGGTATTTACTTTTTACTGGTGGTGTTTTTTCCACTATAACTTGGCTCCCTTTTTGGGGGGCCTCTGACATTTAAGGCAAGAAAAACTGATATAATGACGTCGGCTGCCTGCTTTTTTATACCCCTGACTACCTGATGTCAGTTCTGGAGCGACAGCAGCCGACTCAGAAATACTAAGTCTCTGGGATTCGGGCCGACTTAGGGCTACCTGCAAGCAGATAACCCAAGTGTGATGTCTGCAACAGTGAATACACTTGAACATCTACATTTATGGTATGTGTACACAACTGTACTTTCTTCACTGAATCACAATCTCCCTGCACAATGTCAAACCCAAATGCTTGAATTAAACTACCCACTCGCTGTAGTGTAGTCGATACATTTTGGTTCAACATTCTGCTGACTTGAAAACTGCAAGTTGAGCACATGCCAGTCGACCAATGCAGTTTCAAGGTTTTCAATGTAAACTGGTTATGTGTTAGCAACTGGCTACTACTTGTGCTTTTATGGGAAGCTCTTACACAACTGTACCTTGCTGCAATTTCTGACTTTCACCAGAGCTTTCACAGCTGCTTGCTTGCTTTACTAAAGATCTTGTACCTTCTAGATTAGGCAATCACTTCTAAATAAGATTTAAAATGTTTGTGTTGGAGAAGAGACCACCTGCTAGCCATTACCTTGGGTAAAAGGAGCTGAAGTTGCATGCCATGTGTGTAACACCATGACCTTGTTTTTACCCCAAGGATAAAGTCATTGGAAATGAGCCTTTCCTTTGTACTTGGGCAACTACAGAAAGAAATTTTAGTCTTTTTTTTTTTTTTTTTTTTTTCCCCAGCTGTCTTATTTGTGCCCTCATGTTGTAGTCTGTGTCGGTAGGTCTAAATCAGTAAGGAAGGATTCTTATGTTTACTTTTCTTCCAAGATACTAGACTGAACTGTCCAAAATCAGTATGTATAGGTGGCTGTCAGAGTGCATCTATGAAAATTATAGCCAAACTTTGCTAACTTGACCTATTGCTCATTCACCCAGACTAGCGGCTTCTCTCTGGCTTTTTTCAGGAATTCTTGAATAGTTGTGATGCTGTGATGTTGGCTTCTGAATGTTTTCACAGTACTCTACTTGCAGGATTGGAAGTGCAAGTCTTTCTTTTCCATCGAAACTGTGGTGATCCGAAATTTCTGTTGAGGTGAATCCAGCAGTTTGAGCTTCGACTTGTTTCATACTGGTTAATGAAACTAGACTTCATTTCAGGTGTGAAAGATGTATACTTAACAGATTGTGATGATTAGGGCTGTTTTCATCAGCTTACCCAGCCTCTGGTGAGCATGGATTGGGGGTAGCTGCATTTACGTTTATGTTGATTAGTCTTTGTTTTTTCATTTTTTTGCTATGTTTAGTTTTCATTTTTTCCATTTGAGATCTGAAGGAGTAGACCGGAGTGTGAGGAGCTGTAGCCTTGAAAGTTTCAGATGCTGAAGTGATTGGAAGACTGCAGTTTCAATACTGCTTCTTAATGATCTTAGACTTTTATCATCCAAATCTGTTTTGGTAAGTGCATAACATTTGTTGTAATTTTATATATCTTAGTAGTTCAGTCAGCTAACGTTTTTTTTCTGTTAGATTTCAGGAAGTCTCTTTGGGAGGTTTCTTTTTAAGCTGCTTTTTCATTATTCCCTGTGTATTGTATTCTTGTCCAGCTTTCTACCCCATCTTTCTGGAACAAAGCTTTTTTTCCATTTAGTTAATATAATTAACTCTCTTGGAAAAGACCTAGTTGTACCTTCACTTTTAACATTAGGAAAATAATTTTGAGATGAGTAATTTATAACATTTTGTATGTTTTAATTTAGGAAGTGAAGTCCTTGTTTAAAAATGAGAACTGTCCAAAAGTGATAGCCTGTGAATTTGCACACAACAACAACTGGTACATCACATTCCAGTCTGACACTGATGCACAGCAGGTAAGTACTGCAGAGTAATTTTCTTTTGCTTTGTGCGAGTACACAGGTTGCACTTAACGTTCTTTTTTGCTCCAACTGTTTATTTGTCAGCTTCCAGGGCTTTCAGCGGTCTGCCTTTCATCCAGGAGAATTGCTGATTTTCTACGTGTTTCGCTGTTGCAGTCATTACATTTGGGTTATCTGCTTGCAGATATCCCTCACTCGGCCTGATTAACAAAGTCTTGGGTCCTGCATCAGTTGCTGTCCCTTCTTCCATGATGTCAGGGGTATAAAACATGCAGCCGATGCCATTACATCAGTCTCTTTCTTTCCATGCGGTGCCCGAAGCAGAAACAGTTCGCAAGTGCAGGTCGGCCGACTTCTGAAATTTTCGTTTTCGATTTTCAGAACCGAAGTCTTCAACTAAAGCTAAGTACCCCATTGGGGAAACTATTTCTTGCTCCTTACTGATGTCAGTAAAAGTTAATAATTGCATTACTTGTGGAAAGTAAATACCTCATAAAGATTTTCATTCGTACTGTATTCCTTGCCTAGGCCCTGACCATGACGTACCTTGCTGTCGGTTTTGTGCTTTTTTTAATCGGCGCACTATCCGTCGTCCGTATATTTTCGCCTCTAAATATTTCGGTTCTCGGTTTAATTATCCAGGAATGTCGGTTAGCCATCAGACTACCGTGATTCCGAAAAAAACGCTAAGGTAAAAGACCGAGACTAGCCGCAGAGGTCCAAAACTGCCAAAAACGCTTTTCCTAAGCCAGTCGCCAGTTCGCCGGTACTCAGTGAGGCGCTTTTGCAGCCCCTGATGCCCGCTACTTCTGATTCGCAGGCCTCTACTGAGACTCATTTGGAGTCTGGTATACCACGAGATGCTTCATCTATGGAACCCCACGGATGTATCTACCTTGAATGGGTCCAGAGCCGCTGTGCAGGCACCGGCTTCTGAGGATGTATTTAAGCCTAAACTTGCATTTTAAACAGACGCCTCCTTCTTTACTTAGGCATAAATCTCGATCCATGCCTAAAAAAACGATTCCCAGGCCACATACTCAGGCCTCTATGCCTAAAAAACAAATAAGAATGGCTGAAGATCTAATAACTCTAATCAGGGGTAGCCAAGCCCCCCGCCCCCTTCCTAGAGTCCTAGGATTGAAGTTGATTATAAATCTTCTGATCAGGATTCTGTTTTTTTCTGATTCTTCTAATGATCTGGATTTGCCCTTATCTACTTATAAAGATTCTGATGCAGAGTACTCCATTCGCTTTGCTTCCCCATCCTGAGGATTTTTCTTTTGGGGAAACCTTACATACTCTAAGGGAGCATTTCCACTGAGAAAGCCAGGATTTTCCTGACTCAAAAAAGAGGCTTAGGGATGTTGTTCATGTTTCGCTGTTGCAGTCATTACATTAGGGTAATCTGCTGGCAGGTTGCTCTCAGTCGGCCTGATTAACAAAGTCTTGGGTCCTGCGTCAGTTGTTGTCCTTTCTTCCATGACGTCAGGGGTATAAAACATGCAGCCGACACCATTACATCAGTCTTTCTTGCCGTGTGGTGCCCGAAGCAAAAACAGTTCACAAGTGCCGGTCGGCCGACTCCTGACATTTTTGTGTTCATAGGTTGGTACTAAGCTATCAGCCCTAGGGCCTATACAAGCCTAGCCATAACAATTCCCTGGCTATTTCTTCCCACATTATTTACTTTCCTGGACCCCTGTCCAGCAGGGCGACTGACGTGATCCCTGGGGTGAATTTCCTTTCTCCCATCCAATCATCAAGGTTCCTCTTGAAGAGGTCCAAAGAGGCACTCTGCTTGACATGTATGGGCAATCTATTCCAGAGTCTGGGGAGTCTCTGGGTCAGGAACCTATCCCTCCAGCATGTTTTGTTTATTGTGATGACAAGGTTTAGATCCCTGGAGCGTGTAGCTCTGAGGGATTGGGATTTCTTTAAGTGTAGCATGTCCAACAGCTCTGGGTTTGACATGGCCTTGTATGTTAAGCAGAGATCGCCTCTGAGTAGACGATATGTGACAGAGTATAGCTGGAGTTTTTAAGGCGGTCAGCGTAGAGCATCTGCTTTAGGCCTGTGATTCTTTTAGTGAGATATTTCTGAGGCCTTTCCAGTTGTTGCAGATGTCTTGAGAGGTACATACCAAATGGGGCGTTGTATTCTATAATGGGTCTAATGAGGGATGAGTACAGTGGGACAATGACCTCCTTTTTTCTGGATGAAAAGCCCTTCGTGATGAGGTGTGCCACATAGAAGGATTTCCTGACTGTTGTGGCAATGTGGTTATCGAAGGTGAGACCACTGTCCACCTGTGTCCCTAAGTCTCTTATCACACTTTGTGTTTAGTGTACTGCCACCTATATGGTAATTCATGGATACATGTTTTTTCCCAAAGGGGATAACAATACATTTCTTGGCATTGAGCTTGAGCCCATGGCTCTGGCACCATGCATCTGTTTCTGTAAGGCCCTTTTGTAGAGTATCCACATCATTTGGGATTCAATAATGGCTCCCAGTTTGCAGTCATCTGCAAACTTTGTTAGCCAGAGTCCCTTAGTGTTGACCTGTACTTCAGAGAAGTAGATGCCAAACAAGAGCGGCTCCAGGACTGAACCCTGAGGTACTCCACTTGTCTGGAGCTGGATTTGGAGTCGGCTACTTTTACAGTGTGGGTTCTATCAGTAAGCCATTTAGCAACCCATTGGGTGACATAGGGATTAATGCCCAACTTAGTAAGTTTATCTATGATTCCAGAGTGGGGATGGTGTCAAAGGCCTTGGCAAGGTCTAGATAGGCTGTGTGGACCACCTTACCCTTGTCCATGGCTCTGGAGACTGATTCAAAGAAGTCAATCAGGTTCAGGAGACAAGATCGGCCCTTCACGAACCCAAACTGGGTGGGGTCCAGTGTTTGAAGGTTGCCAATGTCTTTGTTTATAAGTTCCATGATAATACGCTCCATGGCTTTGCAGATAAGGCTTGTCAGACTGATGGGACGGTAGTTTCCGGGATCCAAGGTGGATCCCCCCTTGTGGATTGGGATAACTGTAGCTATGCGCCACTCAGTGGGCACGAAACCTGAGGTGAGGCTATGATTAAACATGACACTTAGGTGAGGTGCCAGTTCATATTGTAGTTCATGTAGTACACAGCCCGGGATGTCATCTGGTCCCATGGATGCTGTATTCTTGGCTTTAGAGAGTGCTTTTTGTACCTGTGTGTCCGTTATTACTGGAATTTGGCAATCTTCCGGTATTGAGATGGGCCATTTAGGGGGTGAGGGGGGGTGAAGTTGGCACTGAATCGATCTGCCAGGATATTGGCAATATCCTTTGGATCAGTATATTTAATGCCATTCTGTTTTAGCTCGGAGCAGATCTGAGCATTGCCATTTAGATTCTTGACATAGTTATAGAATGCTTTGTGGTTGTCTTTGGAATCTTTGGCAATTTTATTTTCGTAACTAGCTTTGGAGGATTTTATGAGGCATCTCAGTTTCTTACTGAGGCTAGTAATGGAGTTTTTTGCATCCTGAGATTTTCCTCTTTTCTGCAAAAGTTTCTTCCGTTTGTTGTAAAGTTCGAGTTTCAGAACCGAAGTCTTCAACTAAAAGTTAAGTACCCCATTGGGGAAACTTTTTCTTGCTCCTTCCCGATGTCAGTAAAAGTCAGTAATTGCATTACTTGTGGGAAGCAAATACCTCCATAAGGATTTTCATTTCTACTGTATTCCTTGCCTTGGCCCTGACCACAACGTGCCTTGCTGTCGGTTTTGTGCTAAATTTAATCAACGCACGATTAATCATTGGTATATTGTTGCTTCCAAATATTTTGGTTCAAGATTTAATTATCCAGAAATGTCTGTTAGCAAATCAGACTACTGGAATACCTAAAAAACACAAAGAAAAAGACAGACCCTCGAAATCCAAAACCGATGACGCTTCTCCTAAGCCAGTCGCCCATTCGCCGGTACTCGGTGAGGTGCTTTCGCAGCCCCTGATACCCGCTGTTTATGATTCGCAGGCCTCTACTGAGACGCATTCTGAGTCCAGTATGCCGCAAGATGCTTAAATTATGGAACCCGCGGATATCTCTACCTTAGATGGGTCTGGAGCTGCTGTGCAGGCACCGGCTTTTGAGGGTGTTTTCAGGCCTACAGATTTGTATATTAGACTGATGCCATCTTCAAAACTAAGGCCAAAATCTAAATCTGTGTCTACAAAAAGACGCCTGGGCCACATGTGCAGGCCCCTATGCCTAAAAATCAAATGATCAAAATGGCTGAACATTTAATTACTCTGATCAAGGGTAGCCAACCCCCACCTCCTACGTGGCTTAGGCAAAACATTGATTATGAATTTTCTGAACAGGATGCTATTTCTTCTGACTCTTCTAATGAACAGGATTTGTCTATTTATACTTATGAGGACTCTGATGCAGAGGATTCCATTCCTTCTGCCTCCCCCTTGAGGATTTTTCTTTTGGGGAAACTTTACATGCCTTAAGGGAACATTTCCACTGGGAAAGTCAGGATTTCTTTGAATCTAAAAAGAGACTTAGGGATTTTCTTCTACTTTCTCAGCATAGGCCTTTGGCTATACCTACTGTTCTAGATGTATTTGTTTTTTTCAGAATCTAGTATGACTCCTGATTCTCTGCCTCTGGCTCCTTGTAAGCCAGACAGATACTACAGGGTTCCTGACTCCCACAAATTCTTTTTCAAAAACCCTATTGCTGATCCTGAAACCATTTCTCAGGGTCCCAAGGGTATTAAGGCCTCTACTGCCAAAAATCCTACCCCTTCTGAAAGAGATTCCAGAGCGCGCTGGGTAGTTGGGGTAAGAAGGTTTACACGTCTGCAGCCTTAGCAATCAGGGCTTTAAACTGTCAATTTCATATGCTTAAATATCAACAGAATATCATGGGGTTACTTAAACAGAAAATGATGTTAATCTCTGACTGTGTGGAAAATAAAGAATTGCAGGATTTATTGCATTCAGCTGAACAAGTTGGAAAGCATACTTGGCAATATGGTTTTGATTCCTTGAAAGCCTTTTGCAGGGCTGCTGTAACTGGATCTGTGCTAAGAAGGGGACCTGCATCCATGGGACCTGACGACATCCCAGGCTGTGTTCTACATGAACTACAGAACGAACTGGCACCCCACCTAAGTACCATGTTCAGTCATAGCCTCACCTCAGGCTATGTGCCCACTGAATGGCGCACAGCGACAGTTATCCCACTCCACAAAGGACAATGAGCCTCGTCTGCAAGGCTATGGAGCGTATCATCATGGAACTTATAAACAATGACATTGGTAATCTCCAAACTCAGGACCCCACCCAGTTTGGGTTTGTAAAAGGCAGATCATGTCTCCTAAACCTGATATACTTCTTTGAAGCAGTCACCAAAGCCGTAGATGAAGGTAAGGTGGTTCACACAGCCTATCTAGATCTCGCCAAGGCTTTTGACACCATCCCCCACTCTGGAATTATAGATAAACTCACTAAACTAGGTATAAATCCCTACGTCACAAGATGGGTTGCCAACTGGCTCACTAATAGAACCCACACTGTGAAAAGTAGCAGACTCCAAATCCCGTTTCAGACCAGTGACAAGTGGAGTACCACAGGGTTCAGTCCTGGGTCCTCTCCTGTTTGGTATCTACTTCTCTTAAGTACAGGCCAACACAGAAGGTCTTTGGCTAGCGAAGTTGGCAGATGACTGCAAACTAGGAGCCATAATCAAAACTCCAAAAGATGTGGACTTCCTACAAAAGGGTCTTGCTGAGACAGATGCCTGGTGTCAAAGCCATGGCCTCAAGCTCAATGCCAAAGAGTGCATCGTCATTCCTTTTGGTAAAAACTCAGTACCCATGAACTACCACATAGGTGGTAGTCTACTTAACACCGAAAGTGTGATAAGAGACCTTGGGACACAGGTGGAGAGTAGTCTCTCCTTTGATGATCACATTGCCACAGTAGTCAGGAAATCCTATGTGGCACACCTCATCACAAAAGGTTTCTCATCCAGGAAAAAAGAGGTCATTGTTCCCCTCTACTCGTCACTTATTAGACCCATTATAGAGTACAATGCCCCTCTTGGGTTGTACCTCAAGACATCTACAACAACTGGAAAGGCCACAGAAATACCTCACAGAGGATTACCGGCCTCAAAGAGATGCCCTATGCAGACCGTCTCAAATAACTGCAGCTTTACTCCGTTGCATGTTGCCTACTCAGAGGCGATCTCTGCCTAACACACAAAGCTATGTCAAACGCAGAGCTTTTAGACATGCTCTACTTAAAGAAATCCCAATCCCTATGAGCTACACACTCTAGGGACCTAAACCTCGTCACCACAATAAACAGAACATGCTGGAGGGATAGATTCCTGTCCCAGAGACTTCCCATACTCTGGAACAAACTACCTATCTATATCAAACAAAGCTCTTCATTAGCAGTGTTCAAGAAAAATCTTGATGATTGCATGGGAGATAGGAAATTCACCCCGGGGATCACTTCTGTGGCTCTGCTCGACAGTGGCACAGGAAAATAATTTTCTTGGGTAGCAAAAGCCAGGGTACCTTTGGCTAGGCTTATATAGGCCCTAGGGGCCAATAGCCTAGTACCTACCTATGAACCTATGAAGGCATGCTTGGCTCATAGAGCAATCTCAGCCTGACCATGTTAAAGCAAAATTGTTGGTTGCTCCTTTACAACAGGACCGTCTCTTTGGTAATAAGGCAGAAGTGTTAAAGATGGATGATAAAACTAAATCTATGCAAACTGTGAAAGATTTCTTACAAGTGCAACCTCCAAGATTTAGTAGGCACTGGCCTAAGAATTGGTCCTTTCCAGTCCCTTAGAGAGCCGCTCAGGTCAAATCAAGACATTCCAAAGGCTCCAGGTTTCAGTCACAAGGAACTTTTAGAACAAAACAATGGGGTGCCTCCACCTCCAAATCTGGAAGCAACAAGGCATCTCCCTATGGTAAACAGTCTCAATGACTTCCCTCTACAATCACCAAGCACTTGCCTCTTAGCCGCCCCTTTGGGGGGAAAACTAGAACTTCATGCACGAAACTTGCAACTAAGTACCCTGGACAAATGCGTTTTAAATATAGTATCCCAGGGATAGAGGGTTCACTTCCACACACATTGCTGATTCCAAACGGATGGCCAGATCTGCCCCCAAATTAGTAGGCAGAGGCCCAGAAACAAGTTATTTCCCTCATGAACATGGGGGCTATTCAACCAGTCCCAGAAGAGGAAAAGGGACAAGGTTTCTATTCCAGATTTTTCCTAGTACCCAGAAAAGACAAATCATGGAGTCCAATTCTGGACTTATCCACTCTAAACACATTTCTGGGGGTCTACCTGAGATGGTCGACAAGCCATTTGATAGACTTTCATTTGGTCGACAAGCATGTTATGTGGGGGGTTGTGCCCCCCCCACACCCCCCCTAACTATATATATATATATCAACTCCAGGGTTGCACAACATTGGGGAGGGGGGCAAATCTGCTTGTCGACCAAATGGCTTGTCGACCATCTCAGGTAGACCCATTTCTGGACATTCCAAACTTCAAGATGCTGACTTTTCAACAGTTATTACCTATGCTAAGCAAAGATGCCTGGTTGGTAACTTTAGACTTAAGAGGCTTATCTGCATATCCCAATCAGGGAATCTTGCAGAAGATACCTCCGCTTCAAAGCAGGCTACATGCATTACCAGTTTTCTGCACTGCCCTTTGGCTTATCTACTGCACCCAGGGTCTTCACAAAGTGCCTAGCACCAGTAATTGCATTTTGCAGCCAAAGAAATATTCAAATATATCCATACCTGGACGATTGTCTAATTTGGGCAGAAAACAAGGACATTCTTCTAAAGCATCTGGCGTTTGTAAAAAGGGTTTTAACTTGCCTAGGGTACAGCATAAACGAAAAGAAAATCACAACTGGTACCCTCTCAAAAAATTACATTCCTGGGTGCAAGCTTGAATACAACTGCCCAGATGACTTACCTTATGCCAGAAAAGCAAATCCAATTGATGACTTACTTCAAACAGGTGGCCACAAAAACCCTGATATCTGCAAGACAAATTCTGCAAACCTTGGAGTTCGTGGCCTTCTGCCTTCTTCTAATTTCATATGCAAGACTGCATATGAGGAAACTTCAGTGGTACTTAAAAGGTTTACGGAGTCAACATTGTCACAGCCTGGAAACAATGATTCTTATTATACCTTGCCTGCAACAAGAGTTCCTATGGTGGGCAGAGGCCTGTCACCAAAACAAGGGACTGCCATTCACTCCACCCCCTGCCGCCCAAACCCTAACAAATGCATCAGACTATGCTTGGGGGCTTCATCTGGCAAGGAAGTGCATTCTGGGCAAATGGAGCCCAAATCAAATGCACCTGCATATTAATAAGAAAGAGATGCTAGCTGTACAGAATGCTCTGACAGCCTTCAAGGACTACCTTCATCCAGGACAACTAATGATAGACAACACCACAGTTATGTGGTACAGAAGCGGGGGGTACACATTCCTACCCCCTATGCAGACTAACCATGGCATTGTGGAACATGGCGTTGACCTATCAGATGCAACTACAAGCTCAATTCCTGCCAGGAAAGCTAAATACTCTGGCAGACTAAGCAGAAATCTTATGGAACCACACGAATGGAAACTGGAACCGCAAGAGGTTATGTAGTCCAGTCTCGCCTACATTCTGACCTGTGGGTTTGGAGCCAAACCTCTGCTCCGACTAGGCCATACTCTAGCTCAAAGTCTTTCATTTGGCTGGACTAAGATATCCCATGCTGCACTGCTCCCTTTTCCCAGATCTGATTTGCCGCTCATAAAGCTCAGACGCGGTCTCACTCTTGGCTGTAGCGAAGTATAACTTTTCGTTGTCTTTGACCAAATTTGTTGCTCCAAAAGCTATCTTCATAGCTAGATGTATGTGTTTTTGGTTTGTGGAAGCTTTTTTGTGTGGCCTTTCGTGGCCTTTGTCTTGGTATCCCGTTAGCCATCTCCCAGCGGGCTAGGCCTGTTTCAGTTAGAGGACCAAGTCCTCCATTTGTTATCTGTTTCCCTGCTGTGTTCGTTTTTTTTAGGTACCCTATGCCTCCGGGCTAGGGCCATTTAAGTTAGAGGACCTAGTCCTTCCCTTGTTTACTGTCTGGGCCGTTTGAGTTAGAGGTCCTTGTGTGGTGTCAGTAGTTTGTTTAGAGTCTAGTTCCCACGCTTTGTTGCTGGTGTCTGTTTTGGCTGTTGTGTCTAGTGTCCTGCCAATCATGTCCAAGGATACAAAAGAACATAAGCCTTTGGGCTTCAAGAAGTGTAATAAATGTGGGTATAAGATGTCGATTACTGATGGGAAATCTGTGTGCGTTTATTGTTTGGGGGCTATCCACCTTCAGGAATCTTGTGCGTTCTGTCACGCATTCAGACCTCGTGTTCAAGAAAGGAAGAACAAACTAATTCTGAAGGGATTACTGAAACCCTCCGAGGAAGATTTGGAGAGGTCTTCTAATGCTAAGTCCTCTCCTTTTGAAAGAGACAAAACCTTCAAAGCAAAAAAACTATCTCTAGCTCTGTCGGTCTTATCGGAGCCTCTGGAGAATGTTACGAAGTCTACTGTGGCACCCTCGGCTCCACAGTCTTCAGTGCCGAAGGAATTTGGTGAAGCAACAGAACCTACATTGGCTCCTAGCCTCTCTGAGCCAATTATGGAGATACTAGTTTGGAGCCGGTCCCCAGATTTCCTTCAAGGATGCATCTGCAGTCATAACATATGGGTTGTCCTGCTTCAGGCAGCCCTTCGGTCAGCTGGATTCCAAAGTCTAGGTCTGGCCTCGGCTGATGTCGCACTTTCCCCGACGTCAGAGTGTCTGGGGTATAAAAGCATCAGCCGACGCCATTTTCCTCAGTCTTTCTTGCCGCGTGGTGCCCGAAGCAGAAGTAGTTCGCAAGTGCCGGTCGGCCAGCTCCTGTGATTCAGCTACCGAAGACTTCGAAAAAGCTAAGTACCCCGTTGGGGACTCTCTCTTGCCTCAGCCGATGTCAGATAAAGTAAATAATTGTTTAACTTGTGGGAAACAAATACCTCATAAGGATTTCCACTCTTACTGCCTCCCTTGCTTAGGCCCAGACCATGACGTCTCAGCTTGCTCTGCCTGTGCTTCCTTCAACCGACGAACTCTTAGACGTCGGTCGGAGTTTGCAGAGGAATTTTTTGGGGCTAATTTTGCGTATAAGATGCCGCCGGAGACTCCGACTTCGCATGTGGTTAAAAAACGGAAGGACAAGGACCGACCCTCGCGGCCCACGGTTTCGGCTGAAACCACGGTCAGGCCTACCGCGAGTGTCTCTGTTTCGGCTGAAACAGAGTCCTCGGTGTTTCCTACTACCGAATCCATTCAACCGACTACCTCGGCCACAGAGGCTCCGGCCGAGTTGGTTATTGAACTGCCTACGGAAACCGGTGTCCTGGACATGTCTGACACCATACCTTTAGAGAAGTCTACTCCAGCACGTGGTGCAGCCAGACCTCCTGCATCCATGTCCATTAAGGCCTTCTCTAGGGCTAAAGCTGCCAAACTTGCCAAAGCTTTCCCTCCCAAGACTACCTCTCAGAGGCCTTCTACTGGCACTCATATTCTCAGCCTAGCAGAGGATCTCATCTCTTTAATTAGAGGTTCTCAACCTCACCCGGATAGGGGCTCTCTTCCACCACCAGACAAAAGGCATAGGGTTGAGCCCTCTGACCCCCACTCTTCAGATGAGTCTACGGATGAATCTGTGTTGTTCGAACACCAGCAGGAGGCTTGTTCGGCCTACGTGGATTCTGATGCTGAAGAATCTATTCCTTCGGCCTCCCCTCCTGAAGAATTTTCTTTTGGTGAGACGCTGCACTCTGAGAGAACATTTTCAATGGCAGGGCCAGGAATTTTCTGATTCTAGAAAGAGATTAAGGACCTTTTTGCATTTACCTCAGCATAGGCCTTTAGCTATACCTCCTGTTTTGAATGTTATTGATGATGTGTACTCTGATGCTAGTACAGCCCCTGATTCTCTCCCTCTGGCTCCTGCCAAACCTGATAGGTACTACAGGGTCCCGGATTCTCATCTGCACCTGTACAGGGCCCACTCTGCAGACCCAGAAACCATCTCCCAGGGCCCTAAAGGGGTTGCAGCTTCCACTGCTAAAAATCCTCTTCCTTCTGAAAGGGAGTCTAGAGCTTTAAAGAGATGGGGAAAGAAAGTTTATACTTCTGCAACTCTTTCCATGAGGGCATTAAATTGTCAATTTCATATGATTCTGTACCAAGAGTATTTGTTAGATGAATTGTATAAAACGCTTTCCTCCTCTGAACCCCTTGACTGTAAATCACTTCAGGATCTGGTACATAACTCACAGCAGGTTAGCAACCATTTTTTGCAGTGTGGTTATGATGCACTGGAAGCTTCATGTAGGTCAGCTATGACAGGGGTAGTTATACGAAGGCATGCCTGGTTGAAGGAACAATCTCTACCGGACCATGTTAAAGCTAAGCTTCTGGATGCTCCAATGGAAAAACAAAAATTATTTGGTTCCACGGCTCAGGAGGTCTTAAAGAAGTTTGAAGAAAAGGCAAAATCTGTGCAAACAGTCAAGGACTTTCTGCAGGTACAACCACCGAGATTCAGCAGAAATTGGCCTACTAAGAATTGGTCCTTTCCGGACTCAGACAGATCCCAGAGAGGCAGGAACAGGCGTGCCAGAGGTAGAGGGCAAGCCAGAGGCTCCTACAGAGGCCGTCAGTGGCAGCCTCCCAACCAGAGAGGCAGTGCAGGAACGACAACTACTGCTACTCCAGGACAGACTCAATGACTTAAATTTGACTCCACCGACCAGGGCTCAATTAGAAGCACCATTGGGCGGAAAGCTTTCTTTATTTTCAGGAAATTGGCATTATATTACAAGGGACTCCTGGACACTGCAAATTATAGACAAAGGATACAGCTTCCATTTCCACACATTGCCAAAAAGAAAAGGAATGCCAGACCTGCCACCAAATCAGAGGGCAGAGGCTTTGAAGCAAATCACCAAATTAATACAAATGAAAGCCATAGAAAAGGTACCCGTTTCAGAACAAGGCCAAGGATTTTACTCCAGATTATTCCTTGTTCCAAGAAAAGAAAATCAATGGAGGCCTATTCTCGACCTGTCCGCACTGAATACTTGCCTCATTGTGCCAAAATTCAAGATGCTGACCATACAGCAGCTTCTTCCCATGCTGGGCAAAAGGAGTCTTGGCTGGTGACTCTAGATCTTAAGGAGGCATACCTGCATGTCCCTATTCGACAAAGTTGCAGAAGACACCTCAGATTTCTTGCAGGATCAGAGCATTATCAATTCTCAGCATTCCCATTTGGCTTATCTACTGCACCCAGAGTATTCACTAAATGCCTGGCATCAGTAATTGCACATTGCAGACTTCAGGGGATTCAAATCTACCCATGTCTGGACGACTGCCTGATACGGACAACAAGGAAAATTTGTTAAAGGATTTGAGCTATGCCATCAAACTATTGCAGGCCTTGGGATACACAGTCAACATCCAAAAATCAAGACTTTGTTCCATCCTAAAGAATAACCTTTTTGGGGGAAGATCTGGACACAACCACCCAAATGGCCTTCCTCACAGAAGAAAAACAAAAACAACTTCCAGATTACTTCAAGAATCTGACAAGACAAACTCAGCTGACTGCAAGGAAAATCCTGCAGGCCCTAGGTTACATGGCATCTTGCATAATTCTAATTCCACAAGCCAGGCTGCATATGAGAAAATTGCAATGGTACCTAAGGAGTGTATGGACTCAGCACAGCCACAGCTTAGAAACTTTGATTCCACTCATCCCTTGCCTTCAAAAGGAATTTCTGTGGTGGGCTCAAGCCTGCCAGTCCAACAGAGGGTTGCCTTTCAGCAAACCAAAAGCAAACCAAACCATCACCACGGACGCTTCAGACCGAGGTTGGGGAGCACACATGGAGGACAAATGTATCCAAGGCCTATGGTCTCAAGGACAGTTACGCATGCACATAAACCAAAAGGAGATGCTGGCTGTGATGCACGCAATCGAGGCTTTCAAACCTTTCCTTCAATAGGGTCACCTGCTAATAAGGACAAGACAACACCACAGTTATGTGGTACATAAACAAGCAAGGAGGCACGCATTCCTACCCTCTATGCAGACTGGCTATGAATCTATGGGAACTTTGCTCGAATCTCAATATACAACTACAGTCCCAGTTTGTGCCAGGGAAAGACGATACTCTAGCAGACAGCTTAAGCAGAACTACCATGGATGCACACGAATGGATGCTGCACCCAGACATCTTCTTACTCATAACACAAACATGGGGAAGGCCGGAGATCGATCTGTTCGCCTCACCCCACAATCATCAACTGAAAATTTTTTGCTCAAGTACATACCACCCACAAGCATGGAAGGTGGACTCTTTCAGCTGGAAAGCTCTAACAGTTTATGCTTACCCACCACTCCCATTAATGTCCAAGGTTTTACTGAAGATCAGGGCAGAACAGCCAAGAGTGATTCTGATAGCTCCAGACTGGCCAAGGCAGCACTGGTACCCACTGTTGAAGAGCTTATCACAGACTAAACCGTGGCCTCTCCCCCTAGGGCCACTTCTGACGCAGAACAATTTCAAGATCCTGCATCCCAACCTAAAAACCTTGCAACTAACTGCTTGGAGAATACCATGACTCCTACTCAGAACAACTTATCCCAGAGGGTAAAGGACATTATTATGGAAGCTCGCCGTCCCTCCACAAGGAAGGCATACTCGGCAAAATGGAAAAGATTTCTCATTTGGAACACAAAAGGCCTAGATGTGACAGTGATGAGCATGGCACATATACTGGAATACTTAGCAGAATTGTTCCACAATGGCCTGTCTTATTCTTCCATTAAGATACATGCCTCAGCAATTTCAGCAGAATACAATGTAAATCCACCTGCCTTTTTGCATCCTCTCAAGACAATTTCTCAGAGGAATCAAAAACATCAATCCTCCAAGGAGACCACCTTTACCTACTTGGGACCTTAACTTTGTGCTGGAAAAACTAACACTTCCTCCCTTTGAACCAGCAGCATCGGCAGATCCACAGTTTCTCTCTTGGAAAACTGCATTCCTTCTGGCCATAACTTCAGCAAGAAGAGTATCCGAGTTACAAGCTTTAATGGTAGTGCAGCCATTTCTTATTTTTCATCAAGACAGAGTTTCATTAAGAATCAATCCTACTTTTATGCCAAAGGTGGTATCTAGGGTATCCTTGAACCAAGCAATTCACTTGCCTACATTCTTCCCAAATCCACAAAATAAAGGGGAGAAACTTCTACACACTCTGGATATACACAGACAATTACACTACTATTTGGACAGAACTAAAAGTTACAGAAAGATTGACCAACTGTTTGTAGCATATGCTGCTGGGACACAAGGAAAAGCAATTTCCAAACAGACAATTTCAAAGTGGATAGGAAATTGCATTCACTTTTGCTACTCCTTTCATGGAAAGACTGTTCCTGTGAATTTTAGGCCTCATTCCACAAGAGCCACAGCCACCACTACAGCCTTCCTAAGAGGGGTGGCTACCAAGGACATTTTAGAAGCGACTACATGGAGCTCCGTGCATACATTTGCCAAGCATTACAATTTACCTTTATACTCCAGATCCAGAGCAGGTTTTGCTACTGCAGTCCTGCAGGGTATCTTAACTACGCCATCTTTTTCTTAGTACCTCCACCCCCAGATTGGCTATGGTATTCTACTCATATGTTATGACTGCAGATGCATCCTTGAAGGACATAGTACAGTTTTGTACCTACCATAAATGTAGATGTCCGATAGGTATGCATTTGCAGTCAGGTTTACCCTTCCTCCTTCCCCTCTGTGGTATTCCTAGGGTGCTTACCCCTCCATTAGCTAGCTGGGGGAATCTGTTATGGTGTATTTGTTTTGTATATTTATATATATGTATATATATTTTTGCATTATGTTTGGAATTTTTTGGCATTTTTATCCAAATTTAACCTTCCTAGAGGGCACCTGGCATCTGGGGCAAAAAAAACTGAGGAAAATGGCGTCGGCTGATGCTTTTATACCCCAGCCGTTCTGATGTCGGGGAAAGTGCGACATCAGCCGAGGCCAGACCCAAACTTTGGAATCCGGCCGACCGAAGGGCTGCCTGAGGCAAGACAACCCGTATGTGATGGCTGCAGATGCATACCTATCGGACATCTACATTTATGGTAGGTACAAAACTGTACTATTCTGTGCCTGGAACCAATCTCAAGGGATGAGCACAGCAGCACCCAGTTTACCTCAGATTTTACAATACTTAACTGAGATGCTTTACAAGGGCCTGTATTTTTCCTCCATTAAAATCCACGCCTCTGCCATTTCAGCTCATTATAGCACAGCACCTCCCCTTTTTCTGTCATTCACTGCTCAAGCAGTTCCTCAGAGGGGGCAAACATTTGAAACCACCCAGTAGAGCTCCAACCCCAGCCTGGGAACTTAACTTTGTATTGGAGACACTCACTCTGCCTCCTTTCAAGCCAGCTTCTACTGCAGAATTGATATTTCTTTCTTGGAAAACAGCTTTCCTTTTAGCAATCACTTCAAATCGAAGGGTATCTGAATTACAGGCCCTTATGGCAATGGAGCCTTTCATCATCTTTCATGCGGACAGGGTGTCACTCGGAACCAATCCATCCTTCATGCCCACGGTGGTATCCAGTGTGGCTGTCAATCAGTCTGTTCATTTGCCTACCTTCTTTCCCAGTCCACAGAACAAAGTGGAACGGATACTGCATTCCTTGGATGTGCACAGACAACTTAGATTCTACGTGGACAGGACAAAACCTCAAAGAAAATCTGAACTGCTGGTAGCATTTGCTGCAGGGGCAGAGGGGAAGGCTATTTCAAAATAAACCATTTCTAAATTGACAAGCCATTGTATTAATTTCTGCTATAAGCGCCATGGAAAACCTGTCCCCCAGGGGATCAGACATCACTCTAACAGGGCTGCATCTACTTCTACAGCCTTTCTCGGAGACGTTCCTACCAGGGACATCCTAGAAGCTGCTACCTGGAATACTGTACATACTTTCACCAAGCATTATCATTTGCCAATTTTCTCTAAATCCAGAGCTGGCTTTGCCACTGCAGTCTTGCAGGGCTTTATAGCTGGCCCTAATTCTATCTTAAGATCTTCCTCCCCAACCATAGCTTTGGGAATCAACGCAAATGTAATGACTGCAACAGTGAAACACTAAGAACATAGTACAGTTGTGTACACTTAAGATAAATTTAGATGTTCAGGTGTATTCACTGTTGCAGTCCTGGTTACCCTCCCTTCTACCCCCTAACTTCTTTTGGCTATACCTCTACTTTCCTTTACTATGCTTAAAAGCCTTTTTGGTGTATTTGCTTTTTTGTTGGAGGTATACCTTTGTGTTTTTATGTTTAATTGCTTCCCATTAGAAGGGCACCTGACGTCTGGGGCAAGAAAAACTGATGTAATGGCGTCGGCTGCATGTTTTATACCCCTGACGTCATGGAAGAAGGGACAACAACCGACACAGTACCCAAGACTTTATTAATCAGGCCGACTGAGGGCTACCTGCAAGCAGATTACCCAAATGTAATGACTGCAACAGTGAATACCCTCTAACATCTACATTTATGGTAAGTGTACACAACTGTACTTTCTCCCCCCATCCCCAGTGTGATGATTTAACTGGTAAGGTCAAATCACAAAGTAGTCTCCTTTGAAGTAAAGGTAAAACTAAACACCCACCTACCTCCAAAAACTTTTAAGAACTTTTCTAAGGCAAGCAACCCCCTATTAAATGATGGCATAGCTAGTTTCCAAGCTCCCCCAAACCCAGAAAACACAGAAGCCTATGCAGCAACATACACTTACACAGAAACATTGCGTGACCATATAAACAACTGCATAGAACACCGGTACCAGACGAAAAATAAGCCCAGGTCAAACTGTGCAAAAACAAGCCACCCTTGGTGGACCCGTGGTATTTAATAGGTTGTGTAGGAAGTAAGAGTGGAATGTGTGCAACAGAACAGAAAGTCCCTCATTATTCCAAATAAGTGAATCCAAGAACTAGTCAAGGATCTGAAAGCAGACTTTGAGGTAAAAATAACCTCCAAAGTTAAGGATAGCCATAAGATATTTTTCAGTTATGTCTGCAATTTTAAGGGCAGCATCCAATAATGTGCTCAATTAAATGAAACGACCACACTGATGGACCATAAAATAAGAAGAATGAAGGGCAACGTATCAAGTAGATATCCAGGAACAAACCACCATATAAATTAGAACAGCAAGTTTATTTGAAAATAATCTAAAATAATCTCCAAAGGATGAACCGGTTCGAATTTTCGAATACACTTGCTGTTCTAATTTATATGGTGGTTTGTTCCTGGATATCTACTTGATACTTTGCCCTTCGTTCTTCTTGTTTTCATGTGCACAATTAGTTGTGGGACGGCATCACCTATACTCAGCCAGAAGATATAGCAGAATTGTTTGCTGATGAATTCATGTCAGATTTCACCTCTCCATGACTTGTAGTTCTCCCCCAAGAAACACCCTCCACCACTCCTCCGCAAGATATCACTAAATAACAGGTTGCCTCTGTGTTCTCTAAATCTAAAAACATGGCTTCAGTGGGGCCCAACGATATACTAGGTTGCCTCTTAAACAGCTTGAATCAGGAGCTGTCAGCCATATTGGGAACTTGTACCGCAGCCTCCAGACTAGCCTTGTCCTAATAAAGTGGAAGGCAGAAACAGTCATCCCTCTGCTCAAAGAGGGACTTTCAACTGACCCGGGTGATTACAGCTGATACGTTTGACTAGTCTTGTGTGCAAGGCAATGGAAAGAATAATCATGGGTCTGATAAATAATGATGTAGCAAACCTCCAAACACTGGACTCAGCCCAATTCAGCTTTGTCAAAGTCGTGTCATGGTTACTTAATCTGGTGGACTTCTTTGGAAAAGTCACTAAAGCAATGAATGAGGGTAAAACAATGCATACCTACCTTGACTTGGATTAGTAATTTGACGTAATCTTACCTGGACAGGACACATTAAAGTGGATGAGTCAAGATCTAACAAGAGGACAGTAACTAGTAGTGTGCCACAGGCTTAGTGCTGGGACCACTCCAGTCTGGAATGTACTTCTAAAGTAGAGGCTAATGTGCAAGGCCTCAGGATGACAGTTTGCCACATACTGCAAGCTGGGAGCAGTCATAGAATTCCCCCAGTGATATCCTTCAGGAAGTTTTAATCAGACAAATGACTGGTGTCAGAGCCATGGCCTAAAACTAAATGCAAAAAAAAAGCATTATCATACCATTTGGGAAGCCAGAAACTCTGCAAGTTACAAATTAATAGCACACCCGTAAAAGAAGAATCAGAGGTGAGAGTGTTGGGTACACAGGTGGCCTGAAACTTGACTGCCATGTATTCATAGTGGTGAGGAATTCATTTTATGTGGTACAGCATAGAAGTAAGGGTATGGCATCCAGAGCTAAGGAAGTTAATCTCACTATACTCAGCCCTTGTTAGACCAATTATCGAGTAGTGTGTGCCATTTGGAGTGTAATTGACTATAGGCACTTGTGACCCTAGTTTCCTCACAAATAAAATACTGGGTGTTAACATGTCTTGTGAGGCTAAACTAAAAGCCCTATTACTTTACTGTCTCCTGCCAACTACTAAGGGCTGATAGATGCCTAGCCTACACAGCACTCACAAATCCAGCCCTGATGGAATGACTACACATCTGCAAGAAAAGCAGCATGCAAGTCACTCTGTCAAGGGATCTAAGTTGTCAGTGACTCAAGCAAAACATGCTGGAGAGACAGGCGTGTCACTAAGATTACCCCTTCTTTGGAACAGTCTTATTCACGTTAAGCCCTTGCTTAGCCCTCTTCAAATGCAGTTTGGGTTAATGGAATTGGAATTGCAAATTTACACCTGGAGTAGTGCCTGTGTCCATTATGGACAGGGGCAGTCTGTAAAATATTCAAGGCATATGCACAAACTTATGCCATCTTCTTGCCCCTAGGGGCTACATATTTGGTAAAATTGGGTTATACTGGATGTTCTTCATATTTCACTGTTGCAGTCATTACATTTGGGTAATCTGCTGGCAGGTTGCCCTCAGTCGGCCTGAATTCCAAAGTCTTGGGTCCTGCGTCGGTTGCTGTCTCCTCTTCCATTACATCAGGTTGTCCGAGGTATAAAACATGTAGCCGATGCCATTTTCTTTAGTCTTTCTTGCCGCGTGGTGCTGTAAGCAGAAGCATTTCGCAAGTGCCTGTCGGCTGACTACTGAAATATTCGAGTTTGAGTTTCAGAACAGAAGTCTTCACTAAAGCTAAGTACCCAGTTGGGGAAACTTTTTTCTTGCTTTTTACCAATGTCAGAAAAAGGTAATTGTATTACTTGTGGGAAGCAAATACCATAAGGAATTCCATTTATACTGTATTCCTTGCCTAGGCTCTGATTGCAACTTGCCTGGCTGTCGGTTTTGTGCTAGATTTAACCAACGCACTATTAAGCATCAGTATATTTTTGCATCTCTGTATTTTGGAAACCGATTTTAACTACCCAGAGATGCCGTCTGATAGCAATCCGACTTCCGGTGTACATAAACACAAAGAAAAGGACAGAGAAAGGCAGTCGAGATCAAAAACCGATGACAAAGCTTCTCCTAAGCCAGTCGCCGGTACTCAGTGAGGCGCTTTCGCAGCCCCTGATACCCGCTGCCTTTGAGTTGCAGGCCTCTACCGACACCCATGTGGGAGGCCGGCATGCCGCAAGATAATCAAGGTATTGGACCAACGGATGTATCTCCCTCAGATGGGTCCGGAGCCGTTGAGCAGGCACTGGCTTCTGAGGGTCTCTTCGGACCCCAACATTTTTATATCAAACATAAAGCTGCAAAACCAACGGCAAAGACACCTTCTAAAACTAAAACAAAAGACGACGCCTGAGCCACGTGCACAGGCCTCTATGCCTAAAAAACAGATGATCAAAATGGCTGAAGACCTTGTTACCTTGATCAGGGGTACCCTTCCCCCTCCAGATAAGAGGCCTAGGCAAGACACTGAGTATGAATTGTCAGATCAGATTTCTATTACTTCGGATTCCTCTTCTGATCAGGAATTATTTTTACCTCCCCTATGAGGATTCTGATGCTGAGGAGTCTATTCCACCTGCATCTCTTCCTGAGGATTATTCATTTTGGAGGAACCTTGCATACTTTGATGGAGCATTTCCACTGGGAGAGTCAAGACTTCTCAGAATAAAAAGAGACTTTGGGATTTCCTTCTCCCTCAGCACAAGCCTTTAGCCATTCCTTCCGTTATACACATTGTGGATGTTGTGTATTCGGAGTGAAGCCTGACGCCTGACTCCTTACCTCCGGCTCCCAGTAAGCCTGACTGGTATTACAGGGTCCCTGACTCTCATAAATTTTTATTTAGAAACCCTGCTGCTGATCCTGAAACTATTTCACAGTGTCTAAAGGGAGTTAAGGCCTCAACAGCAAAAAAACCCTACCCCCTCCGACAGAGATTCAAGGGCTTGAAGCAAATGAAACAAACTAGTGAAACTTAAAATAGCGAGCGAGAAACCAAAGAAGAGCAGATAACCTATGGAGAGTTTAAAATGTTATTAGCGCTTTCGGTGAAGTCTGTGCCTCACCTTCTTCAGATACCATTACAACTAATTAACAAGTATTAAATACAAAAATTAAAACAATTAAAAAATTAGACCCGTCCCTTAATGATTAAAGGAAAAGAACAGAAAAAACCAAGACACCATTTGATGTCTGCACGGAAATGTGTAATCATGCTAAAGACAGTCAATGGAACACTACTCAAATTAGACCATAAAATAAAATTGTGAATTGTCTGAAAAAATCTAGTAAACTTTAAAAACGTTTAGAACGTCATCGTGTCATATAAAAGTGTCTGATGAGATGTTAATACCAGTCAGGTTCCCCTGATTGTTAAGGATGCAAAAAAGAAAACTAAAATTAAAATCAGTCTACAACATAACAAATGTACTATTCAGATTACATATTTAGTATAACATCAACGGACATATTAATGCTACAATGACTTTGCACGATTGTATTATGCTATCCATTCATAAATATATGGTAGTAACACGCATAAATACAAAAGTGCACCACGGACATGCTATTATACTGTGTGCCTCTGTACAACTATAAAAAATGCTTTTAAAGAAATGCCATGAATCCTAACTGCTGGTCTTATTGGAACCACCAATCTCTTAGACTAAGAATAAATAGTTTCAAAACGTGATTGTATTGTATTAGGCTATTCAAAAGTGTGTAAATATAATAGTGTGTTAGAGGGTGTATGATATGCCAACTAAACAACCATAATGTTCTTCATGATTATAACAAAGCAACACTAAATGGAAAATGTTAATGTTAGTTTATGGTTAAAATACCCATAGGGCTAAACTCTGTGATGGAAGTCCTTTAAAGCCAATAATTTCAGTATACTTTTTATAGACACATACTCATTGAGGCCTGGGAAAATGTGTGCCATCGTTCTAATTTGCCACATTCTCTCGTCTGTTTCTAAAAGTAATTGCCAAGGTCCCCCTCGGACCTCAACTTGCCTTTGTTGTAAAATGGTGAATTTAAACTTGTGATCCGGGAATTCTGTAATATGCCTAGCTTAAGTGTTTGTTGAATCACTTTTGTTAACGGCATATTGGTGTTCATAAATGCGCTGCTTGATTTTTCTCTCAGTTTTACCGATATAATATGCGGCACATTGGTCACAGCAAGCTGTATAAACTACACCCTTGGATTCACAATTAAATCTACCACTGACGTAATAAGTCCTCTCCCTGATGGTAACTTTGTTGTCAGTACATATATGTTTACATTGCTGACAGGACCCACATTTAAACATGCCATGTTGCCTACTATGGTTAGTTTTTTTCTTTCTTTCAAGTAAGGCTTTTAAGTTAGCCCCTTTTCTATATGTTATATTGGGCTTTTGACCTAATGTTCTCAGTAACCCACTGTCTTCCATAATTGACCAATTTTTGTTTAACATATCCCTTATATTGAAGTGATCAAAGAAATAAGTGCAAAGAAAACTGATCTTATAGTTGTGTCGCACATCAGTCAAGGTAATACTCTGTTGGCCTTCTGTGCATTCCATATTTTGTACAGGGTTTTTCTGTAACAGGGGTTTAAATTGTCCTGTGCTACGCTTATAGATAACTTCAGAAATTATGTTAGCTAAAAGCGGTTCTGGATAACCTGTATTAGTGAACATGGTTTGCAAGAGTTTACATTCATCAGCAAAATCTCGCTCATCAGAAACCATTCTTGCCGCCCTTACCATCTGCCCTTTAACAACAGCTCTTTTTTGATGGTAAGGGTGGCTGCTAGTAAAATGCAAAAAAGCGTTAGAATAAGTAGGTTTTCTGTAAATAATACTTTTGTATCTAGAGTTAGCCGCATCTTTAGTTAAGCTAATATCTAAGAAGTTGATGCTAGCATCCCCCAAACTGTATGTAAACTCAAAAAAACTGGTCGTTTGATTTATATCAGCTATAAAGGTTGGGACTAGGGCCTTGGCACCCTTCCAAATAAGGAATATGTCATCTTAGTATCTGATGTACCAGGAGACATTTTCCTGAAACAGACTAGTGGTAAATAAAAGTTTTTTTCCCCCAATGGGCCATGACGCAGTTGGCAAAACTGCCACCACACAGTGACCCCATTGCCACCCCAGTATTCTGAAGATAAAAATGCCCATCAAAGATCATGAAGTTGTTCGTTAGGACAAGCTCAAGTAATGTTTTAACTAAATATATAGTTTTCTCATCTACGTGCTTCACTGTCATGAATTCCCTAATCCATTCCAGTCGTAGGTCTTGGGGTATCACGGTATATAAATCTTTAACGTCAATTGTGAGTAAACAGCAATTGTCTTGATATTTCAATTTACTAATATTCATCAAAAAACTCCATGAGTCTCTACAGATTTGGGGCTCTTGTTCCACAAGGGGCTTCAGCATATTGTCAATGAATCTAGCACATCCATAAGTGACAGATCCCCTTCCATCAACAATGGGTCTAAAAGGGGGATTAATAACTGTTTTGTGAATTTTGGGTGAACCAAAAAGAGCTGGTATCCTAGGAGCAATCATTGTTAAATACTGATGTGTATCAATACCTGTAACTCCTTCCAAAAACAAGTCATCTAAAGTAGCTGTAATTCTTTTATATGCCATGTTAACCTCATTAATGCTGACCTGTGTGTAGGCTGGAGTATTAAGATATTCATTCATACTTTTGATGTATTCACTTTGGTCCATGAAAACTAACCCTCCACCCTTGTCGGGTTTCATGACCCGAATATTGCATTCATTCAACAAGTTTAAAAAATCAAAATGTTCTTCATCTCACATTGCTGCAGTCCTAACACTTGGGTAGTCCGCTGTCCCTCATTCGGCCCGAATATCAGAGTATAAGGCTGACGTCGGTCAGGGCGCATTAGACTGACATCAGAACGTCAGGGTACAAATGCGCATGACCGACGTCATATCCTCAGTCTTTTTTGCCGCATGGTCCGATGCAGAAGCAGTGTTGCAAGTGCCGTTCTGAAATTTTTCGAATTCGGAGTTTCAGACCGAAGTCAGAGTTGGTTAAGTACCCGTTAGAATATTTTGGTTTTTTCTTGCCTCAGTGGTTTCCGGATGTCAGAAAAAGTGAATAACTGTATTTCTTGTGGGAAACAGATACCGCATAGAGATTATCATAATTTGTGTATACCTTGTTTAGGACCTGAGCACGACGTTGTTGGATGCCGCTTTTGTGCTAGGTTTAATAAACGCACTATAAAGCGGAGGTTGGATTGTGCAAGGTTGGTCTTTGGGAAGCGGTGCAATTACAAAATGCCGTCGGATGCTCCGACGCCGGCTTCCTCAAAGAAGCGCAAGGACAAGGCAGTTAAACCTAGGTTAGAGGAGTCGTCCGAACCGGACGCCAGTTCTTTAGAGGTGTCAGTGGAACCGGTGGTTCCGACTGAGGCCTCTCTGGAGACCCAGGGAGAAACTTTGATTTTACAGGATGTGGCCTCCCAGGAGGCAGGGCAGGCTGTAGGGGCTTCTCAAGTAACTGTACTCCCCTCCCTTTCTAAGGGGTCTAGGCCCTCTCTTTCTGCTTCTAAGGCTTCTCCTAGAGGCAGGTCTAGTTTAGCTTCGGTGGGTGTCACTCCCAGTTCTTCAGGTGCTGTGCCCAAGAAGCACATGCTCAAAATGGCAGAGGATTTAATTACTTTAATTAGAGGCTCTATGCCCCCTCCTGATAAGAGGCCTAGGATGGAACCTGTGTTGGGGGATTATGAGCAGGCTTCGGATGTGTCTGAGTCTTCGGCTGAAGACTTGCAGGAGTATTCTCATTATTCTGATTCTGATATGGATGATTCTACTCCTTCTGCTTCTCCTCCTGAGGATTTTTCTTTTTCAGAGACCCTTCACTCCATGAGAGAGCATTTTAAATGGGAAGGTCAGGATTTCTCTGATTCCAGGAAAAGGCTTAGGGAATTTTTATTTTTACCCCAGCATAGGCCTTTAGCTATTCCTCCTGTTCTGAATGTGGTGGAAGATGTGTTTGCAGAGGCTTCTCTTAATCCTGATTCTTTGCCTCCTGCTCCTGTTAAACCGGATAGGTATTACAGGGTGCCTGAAGCTCATAAGTATCTTTTTAAGAGTCCTAGGGCAGACCCAGAAACTGTTAGCCAGGGGCCTAAGGGTGTTGAGGCTTCTGTTGTCAAAAATCCGGTTCCTGCAGATAAAGAGGCCAGGGCCTTGGATAGATGGGGAAAGAAAGTTTATACTTCCACTCTAGCCATGAGAGCTTTGAATTGCCAGTTTCACATGTTGAAATATCAAAATTATCTCCTTTCTCAGTTGAAATCTAAGGTTGATGCCCTGGCGGAAGGTATTGACTGTAAAGAGTTACAAGATTTAGTGCATGTTTCTGAGCAGGTGGGTAAGCATTCTTTGCAATGTGGTTTTGATGCTGTACAGGCCTCGTCTAGGGTGGCTGCCACTGGGTCAGTTCTTCGCAGGCATGCCTGGCTGAGGAATCAAAATTTATCCGACCATGTTAAAACTAGGATTTTGGATGCCCCTTTGCAATCTGATGTCTTGTTTGGTTCTCCTGTTGAGGCAGTTTTAAAGAAGATGGAAGATAAGGCTAAGTCTATGCAGACTGTTAAAGATTTTTTGCAGGTTCAGCCTCCAAAGTTTAGTAGAAATTGGCCTACTAAAGGGTGGACGTATCCTTCTTATGATTCCCAGTCTAGGGGTAGATCTAGACGTGGCAGGGGCAGAGGTCAGGGCTCTTTCAGGCCCAGAACAGGGAGTTCTCCTGCACAGTCTTCAAGTGAGGGCAGGGGTCAGTCCTTTCGTAAACAGACCCAATGACCTACCTTTTCAGCTGCCAGAACCTTCTCGCCTGGCAGCACCTTTGGGAGGAAGGTTGGCACTTTTCAAAGAAAATTGGAGTTTGATTACCCAAGACAAATGGGTACTGGATATCATACATCACGGTTACAGGTTTTATTTCCATACCTTGCCTCCTTTCAAAGGCATGCCAGACATTCCTCCTCAACAAAGAATAGAGGCTCACAATCAAATTTCACTGCTACTCCATATAGGGGCCATACAGCCGGTTCCTTTGCCAGAAAGGGGCCTAGGATTTTATTCTCGCCTGTTCCTAGTCCCAAAGAAGGGGAACACGTGGAGACCAATTTTGGATTTGTCTATCCTCAACACTTATCTGGACATTCCCAAGTTCAAAATGTTGACGTTGCAGCAGCTTTTACCTCTGCTGGGCAAAGATCATTGGATGGTAACTTTGGATCTCAAGGAGGCTTACCTTCATGTTCCTATCAGACTAAGTTGCAGGAAGTATCTGCGTTTTCGAGCTGGGACTTCTCACTATCAGTTCTCTGCATTGCCCTTTGGCTTATCTACTGCGCCCAGAGTGTTCACGAAAGTTCTGGCTCCAGTGATTGCTTTCTTCAGGCTAAAAGGAATACAGATCTATCCTTATTTGGACGACTGCCTGATTCTGGCTCAAGGAAGGGAAGAGCTTCTTCATCATTTGGAATATGTGATAGCAGTGCTAAGATGCCTGGGGTATTCTGTGAACGAAATAAAGTCCAGTCTAGTACCCTCTCAAGACATGTGCTTTCTGGGTGTGAGACTGAATACAGCATCCCAGATGGCCTTTTTAACCCCGGACAAACAAAAGAGTCTATCCCTTTATTTCCATCAGCTATCTCATCAGTCCGGGCTGACTGCAAGGACAGTCCTTCAAGCCTTAGGGTTCATGGCATTTTGTATTCTGGTGCTTCCCAATGCCAAACTGCATATGAGGAAGCTACAATGGTATCTCAAAAATGTATGGACTCAGCACTGCCAGGATCTGGACACTGTCATTCAAATAATACCTTGCATTCAAAAGGAATTTTTGTGGTGGGCTCAGGAATGTCACCTAAACAAGGGACTCTCTGTGACCCGGCCAGAGGCGAGTCAGATTTTAACGACACATTGGTCACAGCAAGCTGTATAAACTACACCTTGGATTCACAATTAAATCTACCACTGACGTAATAAGTCCTCTCCCTGATGGTAACTTTGTTGTCAGTACATATATGTTTACATTGCTGACAGGACCCACATTTAAACATGCCATGTTGCCTACTATGGTTAGTTTTTTTCTTTCTTTCAAGTAAGGCTTTTAAGTTGGCCCCTTTTCTATATGTTATATTGGGCTTTTGACCTAATGTTCTCAGTAACCCACTGTCTTCCATAATTGACCAATTTTTTGTTTAACATATCCCTTATATTGAAGTGATCAAAGAAATAAGTGCAAAGAAAACTGATCTTATAGTTGTGTCGCACATCAGTCAAGGTAATACTCTGTTGGCCTTCTGTGCATTCCATATTTTGTACAGGGTTTTTCTGTAACAGGGGTTTAAATTGTCCTGTGCTACGCTTATAGATAACTTCAGAAATTATGTTAGCTAAAAGCGGTTCTGGATAACCTGTATTAGTGAACATGGTTTGCAAGAGTTTACATTCATCAGCAAAATCTCGCTCATCAGAAACCATTCTTGCCGCCCTTACCATCTGCCCTTTAACAACAGCTCTTTTTTGATGGTAAGGGTGGCTGCTAGTAAAATGCAAAAAAGCGTTAGAATAAGTAGGTTTTCTGTAAATAATACTTTTGTATCTAGAGTTAGCCGCATCTTTAGTTAAGCTAATATCTAAGAAGTTGATGCTAGCATCCCCCAAACTGTATGTAAACTCAAAAAAACTGGTCGTTTGATTTATATCAGCTATAAAGGTTGGGACTAGGGCCTTGGCACCCTTCCAAATAAGGAATATGTCATCTTAGTATCTGATGTACCAGGAGACATTTTCCTGAAACAGACTAGTGGTAAATAAAAGATTTTTCCCCAATGGGCCATGACGCAGTTGGCAAAACTGCCACCACACAGTGACCCCATTGCCACCCCAGTATTCTGAAGATAAAAATGCCCATCAAAGATCATGAAGTTGTTCGTTAGGACAAGCTCAAGTAATGTTTTAACTAAATATATAGTTTTCTCATCTACGTGCTTCACTGTCATGAATTCCCTAATCCATTCCAGTCGTAGGTCTTGGGGTATCACGGTATATAAATCTTTAACGTCAATTGTGAGTAAACAGCAATTGTCTTGATATTTCAATTTACTAATATTCATCAAAAAACTCCATGAGTCTCTACAGATTTGGGGCTCTTGTTCCACAAGGGGCTTCAGTATATTGTCAATGAATCTAGCACATCCATAAGTGACAGATCCCCTTCCATCAACAATGGGTCTAAAAGGGGGATTAATAACTGTTTTGTGAATTTTGGGTGAACCAAAAAGAGCTGGTATCCTAGGAGCAATCATTGTTAAATACTGATGTGTATCAATACCTGTAACTCCTTCCAAAAACAAGTCATCTAAAGTAGCTGTAATTCTTTTATATGCCATGTTAACCTCATTAATGCTGACCTGTGTGTAGGCTGGAGTATTAAGATATTCATTCATACTTTTGATGTATTCACTTTGGTCCATGAAAACTAACCCTCCACCCTTGTCGGGTTTCATGACCCGAATATTGCATTCATTCAACAAGTTTAAAAAATCAAAATGTTCTTCATCTCACATTGCTGCAGTCCTAACACTTGGGTAGTCCGCTGTCCCTCATTCGGCCCGAATATCAGAGTATAAGGCTGACGTCGGTCAGGGCGCATTTGACTGACATCAGAACGTCAGGGTACAAATGCGCATGACCGACGTCATATCCTCAGTCTTTTTTGCCGCATGGTCCGATGCAGAAGCAGTGTTGCAAGTGCCGTTCGGCGTTCTGAAATTTTTCAATTGAGTTTCAGACCGAAGTCAGAGTTGGTTAAGTACCCCGTTGGGGAATATTTTGTTTTTTTCTTGCCTCAGTGGTTTACCGGATGTCAGAAAAAGTGAATAACTGTATTTCTTGTGGGAAACAGATACCGCATAGAGATTATCATAATTTGTGTATACCTTGTTTAGGACCTGAGCACGACGTTGTTGGATGCCGCTTTTGTGCTAGGTTTAATAAACGCACTATAAAGCGGAGGTTGGATTGTGCAAGGTTGGTCTTTGGGAAGCGGTGCAATTACAAAATGCCGTCGGATGCTCCGACGCCGGCTTCCTCAAAGAAGCGCAAGGACAAGGCAGTTAAACCTAGGTTAGAGGAGTCGTCCGAACCGGACGCCAGTTCTTTAGAGGTGTCAGTGGAACCGGTGGTTCCGACGGAGGCCTCTCTGGAGACCCAGGGAGAAACTTTGATTTTACAGGATGTGGCCTCCCAGGAGGCAGGGCAGGCTGTTGGGGCTTCTCAAGTAACTGTACTCCCCTCCCTTTCTAAGGGGTCTAGGCCCTCTCTTTCTGCTTCTAAGGCTTCTCCTAGAGGCAGGTCTAGTTTAGCTTCGATGGGTGTCACTCCCAGTTCTTCAGGTGCTGTGCCCAAGAAGCACATGCTCAAAATGGCAGAGGATTTAATTACTTTAATTAGAGGCTCTATGCCCCCTCCTGATAAGAGGCCTAGGATGGAACCTGTGTTGGGGATTATGAGCAGGCTTCGGATGTGTCTGAGTCTTCGGCTGAAGACTTGCAGGAGTATTCTCATTATTCTGATTCTGATATGGATGATTCTACTCCTTCTGCTTCTCCTCCTGAGGATTTTTCTTTTCAGAGACCCTTCACTCCATGAGAGAGCATTTTAAATGGGAAGGTCAGGATTTCTCTGATTCCAGGAAAAGGCTTAGGGAATTTTTGTCTTTACCCCAGCATAGGCCTTTAGCTATTCCTCCTGTTCTGAATGTGGTGGAAGATGTGTTTGCAGAGGCTTCTCTTAATCCTGATTCTTTGCCTCCTGCTCCTGTTAAACCGGATAGGTATTACAGGGTGCCTGAAGCTCATAAGTATCTTTTTAAGAGTCCTAGGGCAGACCCAGAAACCCTTAGCCAGGGGCCTAAGGGTGTTAAGGCTTCTGTTGTCAAAAATCCGGTTCCTGCAGATAAAGAGGCCAGGGCCTTGGATAGATGGGGAAAGAAAGTTTATACTTCTTCCACTCTAGCCATGAGAGCTTTGAATTGCCAGTTTCACATGTTGAAATATCAAAATTATCTCCTTTCTCAGTTGAAATCTAAGGTTGATGCCCTGGCGGAAGGTATTGACTGTAGAGAGTTACAAGATTTAGTGCATGTTTCTGAGCAGGTGGGTAAGCATTCTTTGCAATGTGGTTTTGATGCTGTACAGGCCTCGTCTAGGGTGGCTGCCACTGGGTCAGTTCTTCGCAGGCATGCCTGGCTGAGGGATCAAAATTTATCCGACCATGTTAAAACTAGGATTTTGGATGCCCCTTTGCAATCTGATGTCTTGTTTGGTTCTCCTGTTGAGGCAGTTTTAAAGAAAATGGAAGATAAGGCTAAGTCTATGCAGACTGTTAAAGATTTTTTGCAGGTTCAGCCTCCAAAGTTTAGTAGAAATTGGCCTACTAAAGGGTGGACGTATCCTTCTTATGATTCCCAGTCTAGGGGTAGATCTAGACGTGGCAGGGCAGAGGTCAGGGCTCTTTCAGGCCCAGAACAGGGAGTTCTCCTGCACAGTCTTCAAGTGAGGGCAGGGGTCAGTCCTTTCGTAAACAGACCCGATGACCTACCTTTTCAGCTGCCAGAACCTTCTCGCCTGGCAGCACCTTTGGGAGGAAGGTTGGCACTTTTCAAAGAAAATTGGAGTTTGATTACCCAAGACAAATAGGTACTGGATATCATACATCACGGTTACAGGTTTTATTTCCATACCTTGCCTCCTTTCAAAGGCATGCCAGACATTCCTCCTCAACAAAGAATAGAGGCTCACAAGCAAATTTCACTGCTACTCCAAATAGGGGCCATACAGCCGGTTCCTTTGCCAGAAAGGGGCCTAGGATTTTATTCTCGCCTGTTCCTAGTCCCAAAGAAGGGGAACACGTGGAGACCAATTTTGGATTTGTCTATCCTCAACACTTATCTGGACATTCCCAAGTTCAAAATGTTGACGTTGCAGCAGCTTTTACCTCTGCTGGGCAAAGATCATTGGATGGTAACTTTGGATCTCAAGGAGGCTTACCTTCATGTTCCTATCAGACTAAGTTGCAGGAAGTATCTGCGTTTTCGAGCTGGGACTTCTCACTATCAGTTCTCTGCATTGCCCTTTGGCTTATCTACTGCGCCCAGAGTGTTCACGAAAGTTCTGGCTCTAGTGATTGCTTTCTTCAGGCTAAAAGGAATACAGATCTATCCTTATTTGGACGACTGCCTGATTCTGGCTCAAGGAAGGGAAGAGCTTCTTCATCATTTGGAATATGTGATAGCAGTGCTAAGATGCCTGGGGTATTCTGTGAGCGAAATAAAGTCCAGTCTAGTACCCTCTCAAGACATGTGCTTTCTGGGTGTGAGACTGAATACAGCATCCCAGATGGCCTTTTAACCCCGGACAAACAAAAGAGTCTATCCCTTTATTTCCATCAGCTATCTCATCAGTCCGGCTGACTGCAAGGACAGTCCTTCAAGCCTTAGGGTTCATGGCATCTTGTATTCTGGTGCTTCCCAATGCCAAACTGCATATGAGGAAGCTACAATGGTATCTCAAAAATGTATGGACTCAGCACTGCCAGGATCTGGACACTGTCATTCAAATAATACCTTGCATTCAAAAGGAATTTTTGTGGTGGGCTCAGGAATGTCACCTAAACAAGGGACTCTCTGTGACCCGGCCAGAGGCGAGTCAGATTTTAACGACAGATGCCTCAGACATAGCTTGGGGAGCTCATCTAAATGGAAAGTGGATACAAGACAAGTGGCCTGCCAGACTACAACATCTACATATCAACATGGAGATGTTAGCAGTCCAGTTTGCATTAATAGCTTTCAAGGAGTTACTTCTTCCAGGGCAGGTGTTGATTCTAACAGACAACACAACTGTCATGTGGTACATCAACAAGCAAGGGGGAACACATTCTTATCCTCTATGCCGGCAAGCAATGATTTTGTGGGAGACTGTTCTCAGTTTACAACTAAGTCTTCAAGCAAGGTTTCTGCCGGGAGCACAGAACTCCTTAGCAGATGTGTTAAGCAGACAAATCATGGATCCCCACGAGTGGAAACTGGATCTTCATGTATTTCAGAAATTGACAGTGTCCTGGGGAACTCCAGACATAGATCTGTTCGCTTCTCCACTAAACAACCAGCTGCCAAAGTTTTGCACAAAGCTGTTTCATCACACAGCTTGGAAAGTGGATGCTCTTTCTTTCAGTTGGAAAAATCTTCATGTGTATGCCTTTCCACCTCTGCCTCTCCTCCCAAAGGTACTTCTGAAGGTCAGACAGGACAAGCCAAGGATGATTTTGATAGCTCCAGATTGGCCTCGACAGCACTGGTACCCACTACTGAGAAGTCTAGTACGGAAGCCTCCATGGCCTTTGCCTTTGATTCCACATCTGTTGTCCCAGGAGGACAGTCATTTGCTCAATGTCAAACTTCACTCTCCATCTAACAGCATGGCATATTCTGTTTTAAACCATAGAGGGTCTCAACTTCCACAACAAGTTTTGAATGTGATTTTGGAAGCCAGAAGGCCTAGTACAAGGAAAGTGTACGCAGATAAATGGAAGAGATTTTTATTTTGGAGTGCAGCTAAGGATTTGGATGTTTCTGAGCCTGACTTAAGTGTGGCTCTTCAATATCTTACTGAGTTATTGGACAAAGGTTTGTCCTTCTCTTCTATTAAGATTCATGCTGCAGCAATTTCAGCTCACTACGATTGTGACCCACCATTGTTTTCTCATCCTTTATTCAAGCAATTTCTCAGAGGGCAAAGAATATAAGACCCCCACGAGCTCCTACTCCTGCTTGGGATCTCAATTTTGTGTTGGAGAAACTCACTCTACAACCTTTTGAGCCTGCAGCTACTGCTGAGTTGAAATATTTGTCATGGAAGACTGCTTTTTTGTTGGCCATTACCTCTGCAAGACGGGTTTCTGAATTACAGGCCCTTATGGCAGTTGAGCCTTTCTTAATTTTTCACAAGGATAGGGTATCTTTACGTACCAATCCCTCCTTTATGCCTAAAGTGGTTTCTAGTGTGGCTTTAAACCAAACTATTCATTTGCCTACTTTTTATGCAAATCCCCAAACTAAAGGGGAAAAGATTTTGCACACCTTAGATGTTCACAGGCAGTTGCGATATTATTTGGACAGAACTAAAGGGTTCAGACAATCTCAGCAGTTATTAGTTTCTTTTGCTTTGTGCTCTCAGGGCAAGCCTGTGTCAAAACAAACTATTTCTAAGTGGATTGGATTTTGCATTGCTTTCTGTTATTCCCATCATGGCAAAGAGATTCCAGCTGGGATTAGACCTCATTCCACTAGGGCTACTGCCACTTCAACAGCTTTTTTGAGGGGGGTGGCTACTAAGGATATTTTGGAGGCAGCCACTTGGAGTTCAGTGCATACCTTCTCTAGGCATTACCACCTTCCCTTGTACTCTAAATCCAGGGCTGGTTTTGCCACTGCTGTGTTGCAGGGCATTTTGGCAGCTCCTGCTTCATTTTAGTTTAGCCATCCTCCCTTACCTCTGCTTTGGGATTCTACCCAAGTGTTAGGACTGCAGCAATGTGAGATGAAGAACATAGTACAGTTTTGTACCTACCATAAATGTAGATGTTCAAGATCCACATTGCTGCAGTCCAATTTACCCTCCCTCCTTCCCTCTGTTGTTTGAGGTGGTTGTGTGGGTTGGGTTATCCATCTGAGGTAAACTGCATTTTGTATATTGCATTTTGTATATATTGTATATATTATACATATTTTTGGTGTTAGACTAGCTGTTTGTTTAGTTGTGGTCTTTGGGTTTGGACCTTTCTTTTTAGGGTCTTCTGACATCTGGGGCAAGAAAAGACTGAGGATATGACGTCGGTCATGCGCATTTGTACCCTGACGTTCTGATGTCAGTCAAATGCGCCCTGACCGACGTCAGCCTTATACTCTGATATTCGGGCCGAATGAGGGACAGCGGACTACCCAAGTGTTAGGACTGCAGCAATGTGGATCTTCGAACATCTACATTTATGGTAGGTACAAAACTGTACTTTCCTTTGCAGTAGTAGTATTCTTATTATTAACCTTGTGGTATTTGTTGTTGGCTGTGGCTCTCCGGTCCATTTCGCATATCTTTTCAAATGAACTAAGATTTGGATGCAGTGGTGGATTGAAAAGGCTTGAAACTCTTAAAAGAACTCGTAAGGGAAGAACTCTCCCCATTTAGATTTAATTTGCGCACAAAAAGTTTTAAGTCAACAATAGTTTTAGCCACATCCATTTTCTTGTGTGGTACAAAGTACAAACCTTTAGAAAAGAAATCAACTATGTCCTGTTTAATAGTTAACACTGTATAGTTATATATTTTCAAGTCCCCTTCAGAACTTGTATGTATTTGGGGTTCATATGCAAGGTCTGTTATTTCCTCCTTTGATTCCGTCAGTTCCTCGTTTGCCTTGGGCTCCTGTTCGATTGACGAGTGTTTTGTTGGCCATTGGGATTCCTCTGAAAACCCTGCTGGTTAGCCGTATTACACAGTCTGTCTTTATTATTAGCTGCCCCTTGTTGCTGAGGTGGGTTATTATAAACGTTGTTGTTATTGTTAAGCCTTTCGCTATGATGTAGGGGTTGTTCCTCCCCCACGTGAGTAATGACTTCACCTTGAATAGAGTCATTAAATCCCTCTTCATTAAGTTCATTATTGATAAATGTTTGATTTATGACACTTTGTGTGTTAAAAGGGGGGCGAGGGTATGCCTTATTGTTTGCGTATTCATATAGGTGTCTTGCTATTTTTTTTTTTTTTTTTTTGTTACCAGTAATTTGGCCATGGTGGCTTCAATACTGGTGAAGATTCTGGCATACTCATATTTATAGCGTGGAATGTAATGACTGCAGCAGTGAAACACTAACATAGTACAGTTGTGTACACCTACCGTAAATGTAGATGTCAGTGTGTATTCACTGTTGCAGTCCAGGTTACCCTCCCGCCACCGATGCAAGACCTAAGATGTTGGAATTCAGGCCGACTGAGGGCAACCTGCCAGCAGATTACCCAAATGTAATGACTGCAACAGTGAATACACTCTAACATCTACATTTATGGTAAGTGTACACAACTGTACTTTAGGCTGGTAAGGGCCCTTTAGAATTATCCTAGTAATTTTATGTGAACCTGTGAACCCTTCTGATAAGCCTCACATGGACATAAAATCCCTAAAGTTGATTGCTTGTTTTTTCCACTTCCAATGTTGGGCAGAAATTCTGGGCCTTTGTTCATTGTGTTTCACATCTTATCTCTGTAAAGTTTATAGAAACAGGTGGAAGAATTTTTCCATCTGGGCATCTGCCAAAGGTCTGCATCATTTCTTGTTTCCTTAACCACTGATATATGTATATATATATATATATATATATATATATATATATATATATATATATATATATGTGTGTATATATATATATATGTATATATATATATATATATATATATATATAAAACACACTCAAATTTTGTTTCCTTATTATAACCAAGGGCTTTTTGTCTGGTGCCTTTTTTTTGCAGCCTCCTGTAAAGGGCCATGTTCCATCTTGGGATATTACTGTTTACTCTAGACTTTAACAAAAACTCTTTTTAAATCTGTAACTGATATGAAATTGAAGTCCTGACTGAAGTCACTGTTGCAGTATTCCAAAGAGATGGGTTTCCTGCCGCTGATTTCCAGCTGGGGAACCAGAGCCCAAACCTTCCTAGAAATGTACATCTGACAGATGTCCTCAGCTTGTAAGTGTACAGGTATATAAGTGGACATGAGTGTTTCCTCATAATATTTTGTCACCAGCCTTGAACGCAGGTCTCTACCTGTCTGATCTTTGCATGATCATTTATACTGTAAGCCTTCTCATATTTCAAGTGCACCGATGGGGAACCTTCCTTGTTTAAACTGTTTTGCTGTGATGTCATTAGATGTTAGCTGGGAGGGGTAAGTGTGAGTGCATTAGGTAGATATCCTACAAATGCCTGCACATACTCATTGTCTTTTCTGCTTGGGTGTAAATACTGTTACAAACCTTGTTCCATTTGACAGTCCTTTGTTCCCAAGACATTACTTTCCTATTAGTCTTTGAACATGTTCTTGTATACGCAACAGCTATAAACATTTAGCCCAGTATAAGAAGGCAGATCCTTGCATGCCTGATTTACCATATGCTCCTAAGAAAAAAACTCATAAAAGGCTTATGCATGAGAAAGACAGTCTGCCCTGTCTGATTTCAGAATACATGTAGAGTTACAGAACCTGTAGTACATCTGAGTCTACTTCAGTCATCCTCTGTAGTGACCCCATTGGAGGCTGGTATGGTGTCAAGGGATCTGCATGTCCAAAGAGACTGCTGCTGGAACTGAAAGTGCGGAATTCTAATTGTTGTATCAATAGGACCTGAAGGCATCCTGCAAATTTTAGTATGAGAAGAGCTTCCTGGAGAGCTGATTTGAAGTACATCAGAGGTCTAAGACTCCTCGCTTGATTCAGGTGGACGTCATCCCTAAGAAAATGCGACAAGACTTAAATATGGATCTAATGTCCTTTTCATTCTTCCTCAATGAATGGATTATGGATCTAACTTGGCTGCATACTACAAATTTTGGATACAACTCTCATGCTCCTCCCTCTTCCTGTAATGCTCCAGTCCATCCCCAGTACCCCAGGTTTAGTTTGCCATTGCTTACAGATGTGGGATCCTTCTCTGTTAGCATGTGTTATAGATGTTCTTTGTGTTTCACTGTTGCAGTCCTCATATATATGGGTTATCCGGCTCCCGGTAGCCCTCATTCGGCCCGAATACCAGAGTCCTTGGTATGTGACGTTGTCTGCCTTCGGCTGTAAAACTGATGTGAGAATGTCAGCTATAAAGGGAGGCAGCCGACACCATTTCCTCAGTCTTTCTTGGCGCGGAGCCCGAAGCAGATGCAATTCACACTTGTGCCGGTCGGCCGTTTCCCTTCTTTTTGCTTTCCGACTACCAAGTTGACGACTCCTTCAGATAAGTGCCCTGTTGGGATCCTCTTTTCTTGCTTTAACAAATCAGATAGTTAACTGTGTTGCCTGTGGAAAACAGATTCGGCACTGTAATTTCCATTCCTATTGTATAACTTGTTTGGGCCATGAGCACAATGTCCCTAACTGTGATCTCTGTGCTTCCTTTAACCCGCATACCATACGTCATAGAGCTAAGATTTTGTATAAGCATTTCGGATTCTGGCCTAAGTTTGTCGGTATGGCGTCATCTGGTCTTCCGACTTGGGATATACCTAGGAAACGCTAAGACAAGGACCTTGACAGGCCTAGGGTAAAATCAGCTGATGACACACGTTCGCAGCCCTTGTAGTCCGCAGATTTTCAGTCACAGGCCTCTGCTGAGACCATTACGGAGTCCCTCCATGCTGCAGGCTGCTATTTCATCTTCAGAACCTCCTGCTGCCACCGCCTCAGATGGGTCCGGAGCTGCTATGCAGGTATCGGCTTCTGACGCCTCTTCTTTTCGACATGAGAACAGAACCCGACTGACTACTTTAGTTCAGACTTCTGCAGTTGCTAGGCATCCAGAGTCCCTCCAGATTGCTAGTAAACCTTCCAGCCACAAACCTACTCACAAGCAGGCTTCGGCCTCCCCTTCTGTGCCTCAGTCCCAGTTGGCAAAGATAGCTGGTGATCTTCTTTCCTTGATTAGGGGTTTTCATCCCCCCTTCCAAGAGGGCTAGGGAATTATCTCCTGATGTTTTGTCTCAGATTCTGTGATTTCCAGTATGTCTGCTGGTGAAGAAGGAATTTCTCAACTTTTTTCTGGCTTTGAGGATTCTGATGCTGTGGACGTTATCCCTTCTGCCTCCCTTCCCACAAGATTTTTCCTTTGAGGATACTGTGAATACTCTTAGGGAGCACTTTAAATGGGAATGTCAGGCTTTTCCTCAGTCTGTGAGAAGAGTCATGGAATTTTTAGATTTGCCACAGCTTAAGCCTCTGGCTATACCTCCAGTTTTGGAAGTTGTGGGTGATGCTTTCATGGAAAATTATTTTCTTTTAACTCCTAATTCTGTTTTTCCTGCCCCCAGAAAACCTGATAGGTACTATAGGGTTCCTGATTCTCATCAATTCATTTTTCAAAACCCTACTGCTGATCCTGAGATTATTTCTCAAGGCCACAAGGGTGTTAAGGCTACTATTGCTAAAAACCCTGTGCCTTCTGATAAGGAGTCTAGGGCCTTGGACAGGTGGGGTAAAAAAAAAAGTCTATACCTCTGCAGCTCATGCCATTAGATCTGTGAATTGTTTTTTTCACATGCTTAAGTATCAGCAGCATACTTTGGAGGATATTAAGGCTAAACTTGGGGATATTCCTTCCATGTTGGAGCACAAGGATTTACAAGACTTACTGAATGTTGCCACTTTAGTTAATAAGCATTCACTTTGTTTTGACACTTTGGAGGCTTTCTGCAGAGCAGCAGCCACTGGTTCCGTTATTAGAAGGCTTGCTTGGCTCGGGGAGCAGCCTCATTCTGAATCTGTTAAATCTAATTTTCTGGATGTTCCTTTGCACAAAGACAATCTTTTTGGTAATAAGGCTGAGGAGGTACTGAAGAAGTTGGAGGATAAGGCGGAATCTATGTAAGCTGTAAAAGATTTCCTTCAGTTTCGGCCTCCTTGGTTTAGTAGGCATTTTCCTTCCAAGAATTGGTCTTTACCTGATCCTGGCAAGCAGGGTCGCTCTAGGCCTAGGGGTTTCAGATCTTCCAGAGGGCAGGCTTCTGCTCCTCAAAGGGCTAAACAATGGCATTCTTCTGCTAAATCGGGGAATTGTAAGCCAGATTCCCAAAGCAAACATTCTCAAGGACTCCAGCCTTTTTGTGCCTACCTCTGCGGGCCCTGGGTTTCCTTTGGGGGGAAGGTTAACCAGGTTCGAGAGGTATGGTCTACCATCACAGACAACAAATGGGTGCTGAATGTAGTAAAGCAAGGTTACAAGTTTTATTTTCACACCGTCCCTGTTCTGCAAGGGTACACAGACATGCCCAGAACTCTCAGGGCAGAGGTAGAAATTCAAATTTCTTCTCTACTGACTATGGGGGTTCCTGCAAATCGGGCATGCCTAGGTTTTTATTAGACTTTTTCTGGTACCCAGGAAGGGGAGGGGTCACCTGACTCCCTATTCTGGATCTGTCTATTCTAAACTCTTTTCTGGTCATTCCCAAATTCAAGATGCTCACCCTTCAACAGTTACTACAATGCTGGGCAAGGATTCATGGCTGGTAACTTTGGATCTCAGGGAGGCTTATCTGCACATCAGAATAAGGGAAAGTTGCAGGCAGTTCCTTCTCTTCAGGCCTGGGGAGCAGCACTTTCAATTCTATGCACTGCCCTTTGGCATATTTACTGCTCCCAGAGTTTTTACTAAGTGCCTGGTTCCAGCCATTGCTTTTTGCAGGCAGAGAAACATTCAAATTTAGCCTTACCTGGTGGACGACTGTCTCATTCAAGCAAACTCCCCAGAACAACTAGAAAAGGTTTGAACTGCATGAAGAACATTCTCACCTCTTTGGGTTACACACTCAACGAAAATAAGTCAAAGTTGGTTCCTACAAGGGAGATTGTTTTCCTTGGAGCGAGTCTAAATACAGCCACCCATATGGTATTCCTCCCTCAACAGAAGCAAGACTATCTTTTGGCTTACTTCATGAACTTGGCAAGCATGACCCACCTCTCTACAAGGCAAATCCTGCAAGCACTGGGGTTCATGGCTTCATGTATTTTGATGATCCCATGTGCAAGGCTATATATGAGAACTTCAGTGGTATCTCAAGAATCTTTGGTGTCAACACAAACAGGACTTAGACTTGATTCCTACCCTAATTCCCTGTCTACAAATGGAGTTCCTCTGGTGGACCAGCAATCTTACATCGTATAGTTGTGTACACTTACCATAAATGTAGGTGTCTGAGTGTGTTAACTGTTGCAATCCTGGTTTCCCACTCTCCATTCCCCCTTTTTTTACTAAGGCACAGACTCCATATTTTTATTTTTTGTATGAAATGTCCAGGGTGTTTCCTTCCTGGGTTAGCCTTTTTTGGGGGGCTCCTGACATTTTATGGCAAGAAAAACTGAGGAAATGGCGTCTGCTCCCTCCCTTTATACCTGGCGTTCTGACATCAGTTTTACAGCCGACAGCATATACCAAGGACTCTGATATTCGGGCCGACTGAGGTCTACCGGGAGCCAGATAAACCCATATGTGAGGACTGCAACAGTGAAATGCATTTATGGTAAGTGTACGCAACTGTACTTTGTTAGTTCTGCAGGTAAAAAAGTTTAATTTCTTTTATCTAAATTTATTAAGCCTCCCTCTTCATTATTCAGACATTAGGTTTTCGGCTTTTTTAAATAGTAATCTATTCAAATTACCATTGCTATTGTTTCTTTCTCTTCCTCTCTCATATTGTATTCAACAGGATAATTCTTAGAACCTTTTCTATTAAAAAAAAAACAAAATACAAACCTGTTCTTTATTTTCTACTCCTCTTCCTTCAGTTTTTGTACTGTCATGGCCGGCAAACTGACAGGCCTAAAAAAATGCACTTCTTGTAGACATAGTCCCCAATTTGGATGCCCACAAGGAGTGCTTTTACTGTTTAGGACCAGCTCATTTAAACATAAGCAAGAGAAACTGGTTATCAAGGGTTTGCCCCCTTCCTCGTCTTCAGAAGGGGAGCCAGTCACTGTCAATTCAGAGCCCTGCTATTTGGACTCCTCATAGCCCCCAGGGTGTTCACCAAATGTATGGCAGTTGTGATGGCTCACTTTAGACTAAAATGATTTGGAGTGTTTCCATATCCATAGACAACTGGCCCCTCACCGCCGCTACCTTGCAGATTTGTCACAAACTGGGTGTCAGTCATTTATGCAAATCAGGCCTGACACTAGTACAGAGCATCGAGTTTATTGGTGCACATCTGAATGCAACAGCGGAAGTTGCCTCTCTGCCTTCTCATCGCTTAGACCTACTCTGATCTCTGGTCCATCAAATTCTATGTATTTTGGCTCTTCCAGCCAGGCTAATTCTCCAAGCTTACAGTCCATTGCACCAACAATAGTTCTACTTCCTTTAGCATGTTACTTTTTGTGTCCTTCAGTGGACACTAGCTGTTCAGTGGTCTATTCTTCGACAACCCCTAGTTTTTCCAGTCATGCTTACACAAAAATTCATATCCTGTTTTCAGTGGTGGATTGTCAGATGACATTTACCTTGGCTGCCCCTTTGATGATCGTGTTTCACTGTTGCAGTCATTACACTTGGGTTATCCTGCTGGCAGGTGACCCGCAGTCGGCCCGAGTTCCAAAGTCTTTGTCCGGCGTCGGTTGTTGTCGCCTCCTCCCTGACGTCAGTGTGCCAGGGGTATAAAAGTTGCAACAGACACCATTTTCTCCAGTCTTTCTTGCCTCATGGTGCCCGAAGCAAAAGCCGTTCGCAAGTGCCAGTCGGCCGACTTCTGAGATTTTCAAAATTGAGTTTCAGAACCGAAGTCTTCAATAAAGCTAAGTACCCCGTTGGGGAAACTTTTTCTTGCTCCAGACCAATGCCAGTAAAAGTTAATAATTGTATTTCTTGTGGGAAGCAAATACCTCATAAGGACTTTCACTCTTACTGTATTCCTTGCCTAGACCCTGACCACGACGTTACTAGATGTTCATCTTGCATACAGCTGCAGTAATCATGGATGGGTTCTCTGCCGTCAGGCGGGTCCTCGGTTGGCCGAATTCCAAAGTCTAGGTCCGGCGTCGGTTGCTGTCGCCATCTTTCCTGATGTCAGTGCGACAGGGGTATATAAGACACAGCCGACGCCATTTTCTTCAGTCTTTTTTGCCGCGCAGTGCCCGAAGCAGAAGCAGTTCGCAAGTGCCGGTCGGCCTGCTCCTGAAATTACAAAAATTTGGAAACTAAAGTCTTCTTTAAAGCTAAGTACCCCATTGGGGAAACTTTTCTTGCCTCAGACCGATGTCAGACAAAGTTAACAATTGTATTTCTTGTGGGAAGCAAATACCGCATAAGGATTTCCATTCCCTCTGCATACCTTGTTTAGGCCCAGACCATGATGTCTCGGGCTGTCGCTTTTGCTCTACTTTCAGTAAACGCACTATTAAGCGTCGGGTGGAGTTCGCCTAGCACTTTTTTGGCAAAGCTTTTGATTATAAAATGTTGTCGGAGACTCCGACTACCGTTTTGTCCAAAAAACGCAAGGGCAAAGACCGACACGCGAGGTCCGCGGTCTCCACCGACACCACGCCAAAACTGGCTACACGTGGTCCAGTTCTCAGTGAACCGCCTTTGCAGCCCCTGACTACCGACGACACTTCTCTGGCGGTGTCTTCTGTAACTGAGACCGCAGGTGCCTCGGCCCATACCCAGACTACAGTTACCGAAGCCACTGTGAGTGTTGAGCCTCCTAATGTGGACAGGTCCACTTCCACCCATGGTGTCTTTAGACCCTCATCTTCCTTTTCCATAAAGGCATTTACTAAGTCCAAATCAGCCATGCATCCCAAGAGGCCTGTTGCACAGGGCCCATCTCCAGGCCCCATGCCTAAAAAGCAGATGCTAAAAATGGCTGAGGATTTAATTACTCTTATCAGGGGTTCCCAACCCCCTCCGGACAAGAGATCCAGAGTGGAGGAAGATTCTCCCTCTTCTGACCAGGGCTCCATTATTTCAGAACATTCTGATGAAGAGGAACACTCTTACTCCCCTTTTGAAGATTCTGATGCAGAGCAGTCCATTCTTTCTGTATCTCCCCCAGAGGATTTTTCTTTTGGGGAAACCTTGCATACCTTGAGGGAATACTTCCATTGGGAAAGCCAAGACTTTTCTGATTCCAAGAAAACACTTAGGGAATTCCTTTTGCTACCTCAGCACAGACCTTTGGCGATACCTCCTGTCTTGGACATACTTGATGATGTTTACAAGGAGGCTTGCCTTAATCCGGATTCCCTGCCTCCTGCCCCAGTCAAGCCTGATAGGTACTACAGAGTTCCTAACTCACCAATTTCTTTACAAAAGCCATAATGCTGACCCTGAAACCATTTCTCAAGGCCCCAAGGGAATGAAGGCCTCTACTGCTAAGAATCCACTACCTTCCGAAAGAGAGTCTAGATCCTTAGAAAGGTGGGGGAAAAAGGTATACACCTCGGCCACCCTAGCCATGAGGGCCTTAAATTGTCAGTTCCATATGCTTAAATATCAGCAGTTTCTGTTATCACAATTAAGGAATAAAATGTCACAACCTGAACAACCAGATTTGAAGGAGTTGCAGGATATGATGCATAGTGTAGAACAAGTGGGTAAACACACCTTACAATGTGGCTATGATGCTCTAGAGGCCTCAAGTAGAGCTGCTGTTACAGGATCAGTCATTCGTAGACATGCCTGGCTTAGGGAACAAACCTTGCCTGATCATGTTAAAGCTAAACTACTAGATGCTCCTTTACAAGAGGATGTATTATTTGGTACTAATGCTGAGGAGATACTACGGAAAATGGAAGAAAAAGCTAAATCTGTGCAAACTGTCAAAGCTTTTCTACAGGTTCATCCCACCACGTTTTAGCAGAAATTGGCCTTCAAAAAACTGGTCCTTTCCAGCCACGGACAAACCCCAAAGAGGTAGATACAGGTGCACAAGGGGCAGAGGACAATCTCAAGGATCATATAGAGGCAGACAATGGCTAACTCCAGCACCAAGAGGTGGCGAAGACAGTGCACAACAATACAGGAAACAAAACCAATGACTTTCCCCTTTTCATGCCAAGCAAGTCTCAGCTGGCAGCACCGTTGGGAGGAAAGCTGGCATTATTTACAAGAAATTGGCATATCATCACAACAGACAAATGGATCCTGGACATCATAAACGGAGACTACAGATTTCATTTTCACACACTTCCAAAAATGAGAGGCATGCCGAACCTGCCACACAATCAAAGGGCAGAGGCTCAAATACAAATTTCAAAGCTCATGGACATGAAAGCTATTCAAGAGGTACTTACTCACGAACAAGGTCAAGGTTTTTATTCCAGACTATTCCTGGTACCAAGGAAAGGAACCGACTGGAGACCCATTTTGGACTTATCCATCCTAAACACATTTCTACTCGTACCAAAATTCAAGATGCTCACCTTACAGCAGCTTCTTCCCATGCTGGGCAAGGAGTTTTGGCTGGTAACATTGGACCTCAAGGAGGCATACCTGCATGTCCCAATCGGACAAAGCTGCAGAAGATACCTCAGATTTATTGCAGGTTCAATCTACTATCAATTCTCTGCATTGCCCTTTGGCTTATCTACTGCGCCCAGAGTATTCACGAAATGCCTGGCATCAGTAATTGCCTACTGCAGACTTCAAGGGATGCAAATTTACCCTTATTTGGACGACTGCCTGATCCAAGCGGACAGCAAACACATACTTCTGGAACATCTGGCTTATGTAACACACTTACTGAATTCTCTGGGATACACAGTCAAAGAGAAATCCAGGCTAACACCATCTCAGGAAATAACTTTCCTGGGTGCCAGCTTGGACACAAACACACAGATGGCCTATCTTACGCCAGAAAAAACAGGGGCAACTAACTCAATACTTCAAAATACTAGCAAATTGTACCAGGCTAACTGCAAGGAAAATCCTGCAGGCTCTGGGCTTCATGGCATCTTGCATTCTTCTAATCCCATGTGCAAAGTTGCATATGAGGAAACTTCAATGGTACCTAAAAAACCTATGGTCTCAACACAGCCACAGTTTGGAAACAATAATACCAATAATCCCATGTTTGCAACAGGAATTTCTATGGTGGGCCCAAGCATGCCAAACAAACACAGGTCTACCATTCTGCAAGCCTCAAGCAAATAAAGTCATCACAACAGACGCCTCAGACTACGCCTGGGGGGCACACATGACAGACAGGTGCATTCAGGGCAAATGGTCCCAAAAGGAAAAGCACCTTCACATCAATCAAAAGGAAATGCTAGCAGTGATAAATGCATTTACAGCTTTCAAGGACCTCCTGCATCCAGGGCAATTATTGATAAGAACAGACAACACCACAGTAATGTGGTACATAAACAAGGAGGAACACATTCATACCCCCCTGTGCAGGCTAGCCATGTCACTTTGGAACTTGGCTGTGGAATAGCAAATCGAACTTCAAGCACAGTACCTGCCAGGATTGGAAAACGCGCTGGCCGACAATCTAAGCAGAAATATGACAGACCCACACGAATGGAAGTTGCATCCTCAAGTGTTTACAAAGATAATCCAAGCGTGGGGAAGGCCAGACATAGATCTCTTTGCCTCCCACAGGAATCAACTGACAAACTTCTGCTCAAGGACCTTCCATCCAAAGGCCTGGAGAGTGGATGCCCTTTCTTTCAGTTGGGCAGCACGGGCAGTTTACGCCTTCCCACCTTTGCCTCTTCTGCCCAAGGTGCTCTTGAAAGCAAGAGCAGACAGACCGAAGATTATACTGATTGCTCTAGATTGGCCAAGACAACACTGGTACCCACTCCTGAGGAGCCTAACACATACTCCTCCCTGGACCTTACCTCTAATGCCTCTTCTACTGACTCAGCACAGCTACAAAACTCTTCACAGTCAGCTGAAAACACTCAATCTGGCTGCATGGAAAATTCCTTAATGCCACAACAGACCCTACTCTCCAAAGAGGTACAGGATGTCATTTTGGAGGCCAGAAGGCCATCTACTAGAAAGGCTTACTCCACAAAATGGAAACGGTTTTGCGCTTGGAATGAGAAAAAAGGCCAGGATCCTAGAAAACTGAATTTGCCTCAGACATTACAGTATCTAGCTGAGCTGTTGAACAGTGGACTTCTATTTTCCTCCATCAAAATTCATGCCTCAGCCATTTCTGCAGAATACAACATTGATCCACCCTTATTCTCTCACCCACTCTTAAGACCGTTCCTTACAGGGGCTAAGAATATAAGACCTCCAAGGAAACAACAAATACCAGCCTGGGATCTTAATTACATTCTAGAAAAATTAACATTGCCCCCCTTTGAACCAGCTGCCTCAACAGATTTGCAATATTTGTCCTGGAAAACAGCTTTCCTTCTGGCCATTACCTCAGCTCGTAGGGTTTTGGAACTACAAGCCCTCGTGGCTGTGCAGCCCTTTCTCATCTTCCATCAGGACAGGGTTTCCCTACGAACCAACCCGTCATTTATGCCTAAGGTAGTATCCAGGGTAGCTTTAAATCAGGCCATATACTTACCTACCTTTTACCCCAATCCTCAAAACAAAGGGGAAAGGCTGCTACATTCCTTAGACATCCATAGACAGCTACGTGACTATCTGGACAGAACAGAGCCTTTCAGGAAATCAGAACAACTTTGTGTCCTATGCTGTAGGAGCTCAAGGGAAGCCAATTTCCAAACAGACAATTTCAAAATGGATAGGCCACTGCATACTGTTTTGTTACTCCTTTCATGGCAAATCTGTTCCTACAGGCATCAGATCCCACTCCACAAGGGCCACAGCTACCTCTACAGCCTTCCTCAGAGGAGTCCCTACCAAAGATATTTTGGAGGCAGCCACTTGGAGTTCTGTGCATACCTTCACAAAACACTACCACGTGCCTTTATACTCCAAAACTAGAGCAGGCTTTGCCACTGCTGTGTTGCAGGGCATTCTGGCTCTTCCCAGTTCCACCTAGTGCTTACCACCCTGTGCGTAGCTTTGGGATTCTACCCATCTGTGATTACTGCAGCTGTATGCACGATGAACATAGTACAGTTTTGTATCTACCATAAATGTAGATGTTAGAGTGCTAATACAGCTGCATTACAGGTTTCCCTCCCTCCTTCCCCTCTTGGTAAAGGCCTAGTGGCTGACACCTCCTCATACAACCTGATTGGGTTATCCATCTATGGTGTATTTGCTTGCAACTACTGATTTTTGATTATATTGCATTGCATGATTATATATATAATTTATGTATTGCTTTACTTCTGGGGGGCACCTGACATCTGGGGCAAGAAAGACTGAAGAAAATGGCATCGGCTGTGTCTTGTATATCCCCGTCGCACTGACATCAGGAAAGAAGGCGACAGCAACCGACGCCGGACCTAGACTTTGGAATTCGGCCGACCGAGGACCCGCCTGACGGCAGAGAACCCATCTGTGATTACTGCAGCTGTATTAGCACTCGAACATCTACATTTATGGTAGGTACAAAACTGTACTTTGTCGCTTTTGTGCTAGATTCAATAAACGCACTATTAAACGTCTGTTTGATTTTGCTTTTCATTATTTTGGCCAAAGGTTTAATTACATAATGCTGTCGGAACAACCCACCGGAATTTATAAAAAAACGCAAAGACAAAGAAAAGGGCAGGCATCCAAGGTCCAAAACCGATGACTAAGCCTCTTCTAGGCCAGTCGCCGGTTCTCAGGAGGTGCTTTCGCAGCCCCTGACACCCGCCACCTCAGAGCCACAGTCCGTAACCGACAGCCACGTGGAGACACCGAGGCCTGTGGAAACTCAAGGTATTGGGCCTATGGAAACTATACCCTCAGATGGGTCTGGAGCCGCTGAGCAGGCATCTGCTTCTGAGGGTGTTTTCAGACCTTCACATTTACAATTAAGACCACTACAGCAGCAAAGGCAAAGTCAAAAACACCATTAAAGACAAGGAAACAAGTACAGCATTCTCCAGCACAGTCATCCATACCAAGGAAACAGATGCTTAAAATGGCCGAAGACCTAATTACTTTAATCGGGTTCCTATTCCCCCTCTTGACAAAAGGCCTAGGCAGGACATGGACTATCATTCCTCTGACCAGGTTTCCATTTCCTCTGATTCCTCTTCTGATCAGGGATATTCTGTCCCTCCCTATGAGGATTCTGATGCAGAAGAGTCTATACCTTTAGACTTTCTGCCTGAGGGTTATTCTTTTGGGGAGACCCTGCACACCATGAGGGAGCATTTCCATTGGGAGAGCCAGGATTATTCAGAATCCAAGAAAAGGCTTAGAGATTTACTTTTATTACCTCAGCACAGGCCCCTGGCTATCCCCCCTGTGCTTGATATTGTTGTTTTTTTCTGAATCCAGTCCGTCTCCTGATTCTTTACCCACTGCGCCAGTCAAGCCACACGGGTACTACAGGGTCCCTGACTCTCATACATTTCTTTACAAAAACCCCGCTGCAGACCCAGAAACAATTTTTCAGGGTCCTAATGGGGTTAAGGCTTCCAGTACTAAAAAATCCTGTCCCCTCTGATAGGGATTCCAGAACTCTGGACAGATGGGGGAAATAAGTTTACACTTCTGCTACTTTAGCTGTAAGAGCTTTAAACTGCCAGTTTCACATGCTTAAATATCAACAGTACCTCATGTCATTGTTAAAACAGAAAATGGTTTCAAATTCAGAAAGTCCTGACAGTAAGGAAATGCAGGATTTCTTGCATGCAGTTCAGCAAGTGGGAAAGCATACTCTGCAATGTGGTTTTGATTCATTAGAGGCTTCTTGTAGAGCTGCAGTTACAGGTCGGTTCTCCTGAAGGCGTTCGGGTCTCAACCTTCCACCTCTTGGGTATGTCTGCCCTGCGATGAGCCTATGGGTCTGGTCTCTCGTAGGACGTGGGAGTCGCCAGAATCTATGGAACCTGTTCCTAGGAGGCCTAATAAGTTTTTCTGCCCCAGTAGATAAGTCCTTTTTGACCAAGGGGAGTCCCTGTTGATGCTTTGGTGGTGGCGGCAGCCACCAAAAAGGAAATGTCTGAAACTTCCTCATCTATCCATCCTCCTAATGGAGAATCTAGGATCATGGATAGATATGGGAAACGCATGTTTAGTTCAGCGACTTTCTCACTCAAATCACTGAACTACTTTACCATTTCACCAGACTGCAGAGAGATGATCTTAAGGAGTTGGGAGATTATCTTCAGGGTGCTATAGCTTCGAGTGTATCCGACAAAGTTGCCACCCAGCTCGCTACCCTGAATTCGATAGTCAACTCGTCCATGCATCTTGTATCTTACGCAGCTGATGGTTAGAGTAGTGCTGCAGGTACAGAAATTGCTTTTCGTAGGCATGCCTGGATGCGACTCTGTTCCTTAGCGAAACCCTTCAAGTCTCCCTTTACAAATACCCCATTTGACGACTCATCCTTGTTTGGGCCAAAGGTGAACGAGACTTTGACCAGGTGTGAACAACAGAGAAAGACTCTGTCTGCCGTCTGAGTCCGTTTTTCCACCCCCACTCGACCCTTTCCTAAAGGTCAGAGGGGAGGAAAGATGTGGTTCCGGAAAGCCCAAGGAGCCTTTCAAGATGCACGTGGAAAGCCCCCCTCCAGAGGCAGAGGAGGGGGTTACAATGGAAGATGCCGCCCTCGTGGCAGAGGGGGTCCGCAACACCAGGGTGACGGATCACTTCTCTAGTCAGTCCTACCAGCGCTCCTGAAGGGAGGCCCGGCTGTCCTACTCTGGAGGCAGTCAGGGCTCACTTTTCATTGTACACATAAGCCTGGCTAGATATAATGAACGACATTTGGGTACAAAGTATTTCCTGAGGGTATTTCATACAGTTTTCCACCCAGCCCCTTCCCGTCAAAAAAATCCCGGATGTTCCACCCAGTCACAGGGGACAAGCAAAAATAGAGGTACGCCAGTTGCTAGAAAAGAGTCATCCAGCCAGTCCCGGCAGACCAAATAGGATTAGGAACTTACTCAAGATTTTTTTTGGTTCCAAAGAAAACAGGGGACTGGGGACCCATTTTGGATCTCTGCAGACTCGACCAATTTGTGAGGAAAGAGAAGTTCCGAATGGTCATGCTACAGTCCATACTTCCCTTTTTAGGGAAGAACAGTTGGATGTGCTCTATTTATCTCAAGGATGCGTACTACCACATAAAGATGGCCAGACCATCCAGGGATCACCTGCGTTTCCGGCTGGGAGCCAATCATTATCAATTCCGAGCTCTGCCCTTTGGTCTCACTACAGCCCCCAGAGTGTTCAAGTGCTTGGAAGTAGTCACGGCTTACCTGAGGCGTCTAGGATTCCAGGTGTTTCTGTATTTGGACGATTGGCTCCTTACCTTCACCACCAGGCATTAACTTCTTCAAGCGAAAGTGGCTACTCTGACTCTTTGCGATTGGCTAGGCATTACAGTCAACCTCGAAAAGTCTGCCTTGTTGCCATCGCAGCATATCGTTTTTATAGGGACAGAATTAGATGCATCAACCACCACTCTTCATCTTCCACCAGAAGGGATTTGTATTTTTCGCCAACACATCACGTCCTTGATATCAAAGAAAAGAGCAGCAGCTACAGAGATATTGAAAGTACTCTGACTGATGGCAGCAGCCATCTTGGCAATCCCGTTAGCAAGGATGCATATGAGAATCCTTCAATGGCTTCTATTCATGCAATGGTCTTGCCAAGAAATTCCAATGAGTCACATGATCCTGATAACGAATTCCTGCAAGAAGTGTCTTCAGTGGTGGTTGAGGTCTCCATGTCACAATAGGACGTCCTTTCATGCTACCCCTCCAGTCGCCACTGTGACCACGGATGCTTCCCTGATTGGGGGGGGCTTTTTCAGGTAAAGACTGCCCAAGGCACATGGACAGATCAAGAATCACATCTGCATATCAACGTCCTGGAGATGAGAGCAGTACGTATAGCTTTGCAATACTTTCAGAACTCTTCCTCTAGGGACAATTGCAATACAGACATGTCAGTGGCTGGTACCTGAACAAGCAAGGCAGGAGCAAGTCTTATCCCCTTTGCTGAGAAGCCCTCAGATTATGGCAATGGGCAGTGTCATCCCAGCGCTTTGTTAGCAACGCACATCCCGGGCAAAGCCGACGTCATAGCGGACAGACTGAGCATGGCAGTTTTATTGCCCCACAAATGGTCCTTCAAACAAGAGATTGCGGACAGGATTTTCCGCAAATGGGACCAGCCTTTCTGCGACCTGTTTGCCAGTCATAACAAATGCAGAAGCTATTTTGCCCTAATTCCCACTCCAGGTCACTTCCTGAGGGGATGCTGTTGTCCACGATTGGCCCCCTGGGTCTCCTCTACGCCTTTCCCCCAATTCCTCTTAAACCCACATTTTTACAGAAAGCAGTCGCTGGGACGGACTATCATCCTTATAGCCCCTATTTGGCCTCGGCAGATTTGTTTTCCGTTTCTTTACCATCACATTCTGGAAGACCCATGGATCCTGGACCCAGTTCTTGACTTTTTGACACATCCGTCACGGGATCCTTCATCCATCATTGCAGACACTGAAGCTAACTGCTCTGCTGCTCCAATTCCCCTCATAGCCAGGCTTTATAATCTTTACCATGATACTAGTCAAATTTTCTTTTCTTCCCATAAGTCTTCCACTAGAAAATTGTATCATAGTAAATGGAAGAGATTTTCCATTTGGGCTTTCTCCCATAACATTGACCCTTACCAAGCTCCATTGTCTTCTATTTTACAATTCTTGACAGAAATTTTCAAAAAAGGAGCAGCAGCTGCTATGGTGCGAATACAATTAGCTGCTATATCTAATTTCCATCTAGGGATTGATGGATTGAATATTATGGCTCACCAAATGTCTACGGCTTTTCTAAAAGGTTCTTTTCACATGAGGCCTCCAGTGGAAACACCTTATTCTCCCTGGAATTTGAATTTTGTTCTCTCGCATAATTTTTCCTCCTTTTGAGCCTGCATCATCTTGTGAACTAAACTTTCTATCATGGAAAACTATCTTCCTATTAGCCATCACTTCAGCCCGCTGAGTGTCAGAGTTCCAAGCCCTATCCATCAAGCCTCCTTATATGGTCGTTCATGCTAATATCTCTCAGGACAGATCCATCCTTTTTGCCTAAAGTATGTTCTGAGATCAACATCAATCAAGTCATTGAGTTGCCTGTTTTCTTCCTTAATCACACCAACAAATTGGTATATATGTTGCACAAACTCGATGTTCACAGACAGCTTAGATTTTATTTAGACAGAACAAAAGACATTAGATAATCAGATCAGCTTTTTGTGTCTTTTTCTGAGGCCAGGAAAGGTAAACCAGTTACCAAAACAACTTTGTCTAAGTGGCTGTCGGATTGCATCACTTGCACATATTCTTGTCATAACATGCCTTTGTCTAGTAAGGTGAAGGCTCATTCAACCAGAGCAATTTCTACCTCATCAGCATTTCAAGCCAAATTACCTTTGGACAACATCTGTGCAGCAGCCACATGGTCTAAACTTCACACTTTTATAACTCATTACAAAGTGGATAAGGCCTCCAGGGACAGGGCTTCATTTGGTTTTACGGTTCTGTAGAGTGTACTTCCGTGAGCCACCCACGATCAGGGTGCTAGGGATGCTACCCATTAGTGAAGAATGAATGGCGAGATTGGACAGCTTCACAAAGAAAGTTATGTACTCACCATAACGTTCCATGTGAGTTGTTCCATCTCGCCTTCATTCTCACGTCCCTCCCTCTTTCCCCCTCCTGGCTGGCAGTTGACCTGGAGGCTGTCTTCATCCAGGTTTTTCAATGTGTCTTCATTCTTAGGCAGAATAATTATTGTACTTCTATATGGTATGCAGCAAACAAGATCTGAGGTAATTCCAGCAGTGCATTGTGGGATAAGGGGTTTGGGTCTCAAGCTACTGGAGAACTTTCAGCTTGCTAGCCGGCCGTGTCGGAGTCGAGGATCGACTCCGAACCCATCAGTGAAGAAAGAAGGCGAGATGGAACAGCTCACATGGAACGTTATGGTGAGTGCATAACTTTTTTTTTTTTTCCCTTACACTACCATCCTCACAAAGGTTTTCTGATGTTCCACCCAATCAGAGGAAACCAGCACTGGAAATACAGAGCTGCTAGAAGTCGTTCAAGAGGCTCCTCCAGACCAGAGAGGATCCAGAACTTACTGAAGATTCTTTTTGTGCCAAAGAAAACGGGGGACTGGAAACGGATTCTGGATCTTAGCAAATTGAACAAGTCAGTTGACATTCTGTTTTGGATGGTCATGTTTCAGTCCATCCTGCCATTTCTAGGCAAGGATGATTGGATGTGCTTGATAGACCTTCATGATTTGTGCTATCACATAAAAATGAACAGTCGGTCCAGAAAGTTCTTACACTTCCATTTGGAAGCCAGTCATGTCCATTTCAGAGCCCTGCCCTTTGGTCTCACCACAGCCCTCAGGGTGTTTACCAAATGCAAAAAAAAAAAAAAAAGTTGTAGCAGCTCAGTTGAGACCACAGGGATTTAGTGTTTCTGTATTTAGATGACTGGCACATTATCACCCTGTCCAGGCATCTACTAATAATAGTGAGAGACCAGACAATCCAGGCTTCTCCCTTCTGGGAATAACAGTAAACTGCAATGAATCTCAGTTGCAACCATCTGAAACACTGGAGTTCATAGTGACAATTTCCAGTGCAGTATCTGCAACAGCTTCAGTACCCCTGGCCAGAGTACACACATTGAGATTCCAGGTCACAAAGATTGTTCACAGCACCAAAATTTTCAGCCCTATTGATTCAAGTCTTAGTGTCAGCAGCCATAATTCTAGTCCCACTGGCATTTGAGAATTCTTAAGTGGATCCTTCCATCTCAGTGGTCAGTTCTTTACCAGTGGATGACTGTTCATAAAAGGATCACACAAGTATGCAGAATATACCTTTTGTTGTGGATAAGGTCAGATCAGTTTCTACAAGGTCGTCCATTCTCCCTCAAGCCAAAGCCATAGTGACCACGGACACATCCCAGATTGGGGGATTAGCACTTCTTGGGGAAAACTGTTCAAGGCATTTGGTCCCCCAAAGAGGCCAATTTGCATGTAAATGTCTTGGGGATGAGAGCAGTGCTTTTAGCATTGCATGCTTTTCAGAATGCTCTACCCCTGGGAACAATTGTGATCCAAACAGACTGACAGTAGTTTGGTACATCAACAAGCTGGGAGGTACCAAATCTCATCTCTTTTTGTCAAGAAGCACTCGAGTGTGTAGCAATGGGTGATCTCATCCAGCTGCTTTCTGATAGCAATGCACATTCTGGGGAAGTCTGCCTGCTTATATCCACTGAGCAAACCCACTCTTTACTTCACCAGCGCCAATATATATACATACATACATACATACATACATACATACACACACAACCTTACAAACTTCAACCCTATAACTTTCTCTAACACCCTCAAACAAACTGGAACAATCTAAAAACACTTCCTCTAGACAACGCCGTTGATTAGTTTAACTCAACTTTCCTAAATGTACTCTATTCCCAAGCTCCACCACGTACAATACGAATCAAATCCAACTCCGCCCCATGGTTAACTTAGGAAACCAAAAAACTTGTGCAACAAAGAGATAAAATGCTGGAAACTTTATCAGCACAATAAACACACTGAAATCCTTCTTAAATATAAGCAACTCCACAAACTTACTAAAAGACATATAATCAAAGACAAACAATCTCACTATATGAAACTTAAGCCAACCACTCCAAAAACCCCAAACAATTCTGGAACTCCATTGACTTGCTTCTCAACCCAGTTACCAAAAACAACCCCTGCCCTGACACTGTCCGATCCAGAAATTGCCACTCTCTTTAACTCAATATATGAACTAACCAAGACATTCCCAAATAACCCATCCACACAGGTTAGTCACTCTTCCCCAGCCTCTAAACCAAACTCCCCCAACTTTTGAACTTAAACCTATTTATACCTCCTGCATACAAAAACCCAGCAAACTAAAACCATGCTCCAGTGTCCCAGATAACATTCCATCTTACTTCTTAAAATTTGCCGCAGACGGAGCCGCCTTCCCCATTAGCAACATAATCAACAGATCCATACAGGAATCTTATGTCCCCACGCTGTGGTGTGCTGCCTTTATACATCCTCTCCACAAAGGTGGCAAAAATAGTAATACCTCAAACTTTCGCCCCATAGCCATCCTCTCCCCAATATCAAAAATATTGGAAAAATGCATTCACTTCCAACTCATGCCTTTCCTAACCAAAAACCACCTTGTCTTTCAAACCCAACATGGTTTCCATCCTGGCCATAGCACTATAACTGCTCTTCTCTTATGCCTCGATATAGTCAACCATGCCTGTGAGTCTGGAAAAATAGTATCTACAGTTCTATTAGATCTCTCCAAGGCTTTCTATACAGTCTCCCATACTCCTCTCCTAAGCCACCTTGCTAACCTTAACCTCTCTCACAATACCCTATCTTGGTTCTCAAGTTAACTATCTGACAGATGTCAAGCTGTAAAATGGAGAAAAGGCACCTCAATCTTCCTTCCCACCCCTACTGGGGTTCCTCAAGGATCCATTCTTGGCCCAATGCTGTTAATCAATGATTTCCACGCTGCCATCCCAAATACCAAAATCGTACAATATGGAGAGGACTCCACTTGAATCTGCTGTGCCACCAAACCTCCCTGAACTTCAAGCAAACACTCAAACTGCCTTCTCCACCACTGAGAACTGGATGCTACAAAACCACCCATCTCTAAATGCTAACAAATCCAAAATATTATTTTTCTTTCCCTCTGAATCCTCACCTCTTGATAAAAAAGTTATTTCCAAATTAGAAGCCATAACAATTCAACCATAAAAATTGTTCCCTTCGCCAAACTACTTTGGGTAACTATAGATGAACACCTAAAATTTGACACCCATATTCAACTAAACATTAAGAAAACACATCAAAAACTTGGCTTGCTATACAGAAACATCCACTATCTCTCTCCTACTAGACAAACTCTTGCCACTACCTATCTTCTTCCCTCACTAATGTATGGCACTCCTCTAACTTATCTGCCTCCATCTCTTCCAAAATGGAAAGTTGTTGTATTAAAATTTTCAAAATTCGCCATCAAAGCCAAATACTCCTCCCACCATTACTCTGCCCTCCACTTATTAAACTGGCTAGAACATCCCAGCTATCTAGACTACCTCCAATAGGCTTATTTAACCCTATTAAATGTCCTGCACTATCCAGCACCCTACAACCATACACCCCTCACAGGCCATTTAGATCTGCTCACCTAAATCTAATCACTGTCTGCAAATCAAACCACCCTCCTGGACAGCTTCTCCTGTCCTTTTCTTTAGCCAAAAAATAGAATTCTCTCCCTCCTTCATTATGAACCACAGAAAACTTAGACCACTTCAAATCCCAACTCCATTCCCACCTATCCTCTAATTGGAAGTGCAGTTGCACTTAACACACCTAGCCTTCTTTTCTCATTACTCTAAATTGTATTTCTATACTCCTATTTCTAAACAACTTGGCTCCCTCTGGATCCTACTTAATCTAACAATGTTATCTTGAGTACATAATGTAAATATTGTTAATAGTCTGCTTTCCCTTTTCTCCCCTCCCTAACATTGTACTTGTACTGCCATCTCAAGACTCAGAGATGCTATGTAACCAATGAAACACTCATGTCATCACATGACTCATGCTATGTAACCAATGTACCACATTGTGTCTCTGATTTATAATGTAACTTTATCTTTGATTCTTAATTTTAATCTGTTGTATCTTAATGTTTACTATGTAATGTGGAGCTTTTCTCCCCGGGCCTCCACTGAAAATGGGCGCCTGAGCCCAGTGAACCTCCCCGGTCATCAAACTGAAATAAATAAATGATGGACAAATTGAGCAGGTCCATTCCTACTGTCTCACAAGTGGTCTCTCAACATTAAAGTGACTGAAGCAATTTTCTGTCAGTGGGGTCAGCCTTACTGTGATCTTTTTTCATCTCTCCTAAATAACAAGTGCAGCAGCTTTTATGCCCTTGTCCCCCCACTAGGTGGCCTTCCGGTCCTCTCTATGCTTATTCACCACCTCCCTTGATTCTCAAGTACCTACAGAAAGCTGCAAGGTTGAAGAGCAAAGTCATCCTCGTTGGCCTCTACAAATTTGTCTCCCCTTCCTTTTGGCTTCATTTTTTTTACCCACCTTGGATTCTGGATCCAATTCCAGACCTCTTGTCTCACCCAAGAGGCATGATTCATCCGGATATCTCAAGCCTCAAGCTAAAACCATGGTTTCTCCACTTCTGTTAATAGCAATACAACTTCTGTTGCCATCTCCTGTACGTTATATTCTTTTGTCTTTCCATAAAGCTTCTACTAGGAAAATCTACAAAAGTAAACAGAAGAGGTTTGTTGGGCACATCAAAAACTTATCTATCCATTTTCAGCCCCTACATAGTGTCCTAGAGTTTTTGGCAGAGATTAACGGAGCTAGCTCCTCTACTATTAAAATTCAATTGGCAGCAATCTCTAACTTTAATATAGGAATTGACCGTTCTTCCTTCCCTAGTCAGTACTAAGATATGTAAGGCCTTCCTAAGAGGTACTGTAAGACCACCTTATAAAGATCCTAATTCTCCATGGGATGTGAATCTTCTACTGCAGGCCGTAATCCATTCCCCATTCAAACCCGCAAGAAAATGTGACCTTATATTTATGACTTGGAAGACAATATTTTTAGTGGCTATTACCTCTGCTAGGTGGTTTTCAAACTTCAGGAATTATCCTCTAAGCCTATTTTCCATAAGGATATTGTGACGTTAAGAACTTAGCCCTTCTTACGATGGTGACAGAATTCAGTATCAGTCTAATAACTTGTCCATTTTCTTTCCAGGATTTGTAAACAAAGGTGAATATATTACACTTGCTTGATGTTCATAGACAATTACATTTCTACCTAGACAAAACAAAAGATATTAGAAGGTCTGATCAGTTGTTTGTATCCTTTGCAGGCAGACTAGGCAAATCTGTTAAAGGTAACCTTGGCAAGATGGATTTACGGTCTGTATATCCTTTGTCTATATTAAATTGGGCATTTCATTATCAAAACCTTTGAGCCCCCTCTACTAGATCTATGGCAACCTCATCAGTATTTTTATCCACTCATTCCATGGATGACACATGTGCAGCTGCTACTTGGGCTAATTCTTGTACTTTATTACAAATTTGATCTGGCCTGGAGGGGGAAGAGCAACCTTTGGTTCAACCGTGCTCAGAAACATCCTTCTTAAGATTCCACCCATGATTTCAGGTGGCTGGGGACTCTGTCCCAGTGGTTGAGGAATGAAAGAAAATTGACATCCGATAAAGAAATTATGTACTTACCATAAAGTTTCATCTGTTGTCCATTTTCTTTCTTTCTCAACTCCCTACCCACCACCCCAAGCCTTGGTCATCTTGCACTTCTGACAGAATGAGATGTTATAAAGACACCACAGTATGTTGTATGAAGCTCCAGTTATTTGGTTTCTTTTGTTAGGAACATTATTCTAATATTTATTACTTATGTCGTCTAGCAAACAAGATCTGAGGTATGTTAGGGATTGGCACATTATGGGTGGGGAGGAGCTTGACAATTTTCAGTTTGCCATGAACTTTAGTAACAGCTGAGTTGGAACTGAGGTTCAGATCCAAACCCAGTGGTTGAGAAACAATGAAAATGCACAACACAGAGCGTTATGGTAAGTATATGACTTTTTTACCTTATGAACTAACCTTTCTTTACCTAAAGCGACTTCTGAATCTAACATTAACCAGTCCGTTCATTTGCCCTTTTTCCCCCCAAATTTTTCAAACAGTAGAGAATACATGCTACATCTTGATGTGCACAGGCAGTTAAATTTTTCTTTACACAGAAGTAAAGAAATCAGAAAATCCGACCAGCTGTTTGTCGTCGTCTCCAACAAATCATCTGGGTTGTCCAATATCTAAAGATGTCCTTTTGTTACTATATTGCAGTATTCTTAGTGTGGGATTCTCTGCCTCAGGCATCCCAGAAGTCGGCTCCCATACAAAAGCATAAGCCTTGTTGCTGTAGGTGCGTGGGATGTCACACACACGGCCATAAACCAGGGACCTTAACTCATTCACTCCGGAGCAGCTCAGAAAAAGCTGTCTGCTTAATTCCACCATAGGAACAACAGTGCAGCCTGAGCTCATTTTCAGAAAATCCATTTGTAATACTATACAGAAAACAAATGTTCATAACTCTTTAACTATGAGCTACACTAAAAATGTAAACGCGAAAGTTGTTCAGCAGACACTGACCTTTCCAACAGTGTAAATGTTGATAGTGCATATCAAAGTCATTATTAAATATCTGGCAAGGAATGCTGATATTGTGCATATTTTTTACCTTTTTGGAAAAGCAAAGCACAATATCTTGGTCTGTGTACCATGCAGACCCATACAATTTGAATTTAATTTGTTAGTATGAATGTCAGCTTTAAAATGATACTGTAGCCATTACTGTGTGATGCTCCCTTCATGAGATATTCACAGAAATATGATTTATATTATTTCTCATAATTGATAAATAAACATAGCATAATATCTCATCACCTGTAACAGACAGAGCCTACATATCAGTGTAGAAGTTGTGCGTCTGAATGTCAGCTTCAAAATAATGCATCATTTGTGTGCTTACCATGCTCCCTCGCAAAGATATGGGCATAATAATGAGAAGTATTGTAAATGTATAATTTTCATGTTCGTACAAGACTAAAACTGTGATACATGTACGTATGTACAGTGCACAGAGAGTTCTTTTGCCATGTTATAAGGAGTAACACTGTCTTCAAAATGAGGTATTACTTCTCACGATGAGATGCTCCCTTGCAAAGTTATTTACCAAAATATGAAAAAAAATCATAATTTCCATAACCTAAGTCCGAAACAAACTTTATCTGCCTATGAATACAACATACAGGCACCATTCTTTTACCATGTTAGGACTACAAATAATCTTTTCTAAATGAGTTATTACTTAGCACATTCAGATGCTCCCTTGCAAAGTTATTTACCAAAATATGAAAAAATAAATCATAATTTCCATAACCCACGTCCGAAAAAAACTTTGATATCTGCACATGTGTCAAACATACAGGCACAATTCTTCTGCCATGTTAGAACCAGCAGTACTTTCTTCAAAATGAGATATTACTTGGCACATTCAGATGCTCCCTTTCAAAGTTATCTACCAAAATATGAAAAAAAATCATAATTTCCATAACCGTAAGTCCCAAACAAACTTTGATATCTGCACATGTCAAACATACAGGCACAATTATTTTACCGTGTTGGAACCAGCAGTACTTTCTTCAAAATGAGATATTACTTGGCACATTCAGATGCTCCCTTGCAAAGTTATTTACCAAAAGATGAAACTAATAATTTCCATAAGAGTTGTTTGCCAAGCTCAGAGAAATGAATTTTACACAACACATTTCATAATAGTGTTTTACTTACTATATTGGTCCGACTTGGTCATGGGTGTTTTCCATTCTTCTCACAAGCATTTAGCAATCTTGCATGGCTCTCCTCATGCCATTGTGGAGTTTGGTCAAGAACAATGCAATGCCCTCCTCAGGTGAATGCCGTCCGTTCTGAACAGGTGAACATCTTCCACGGTGATGCCGTTATGGCAGATTGAAGATCCACCGACCCTGTACATCAAGCCATGCATGAACGCATTCTGTAAACGTCTGAACAGCAGAAGACAGTCTCACCTTACCTGAAATAAAGCATGGGTGGACACTGACAAGGGTGCACAGCCAAGGCACATGTAAAGAGAAAAAGCAGGGTAATGACCGCCGCTCCACTAATATGCCAAGGACAGGCATGGGGCTCCAGATGTTGGTTATTTGTAGCTTCCCATAGCTGTGCTGGCTGCTCACTCAGACTGCTGACACCACTATGGTCTCATGACCTCCTTCAGTGTCAGCAGTCTGCCTTACCTCTGCCTTTTCTCTTTACATGTGCCCATTCAGCAATGGACCTAAGGGATGAGGGACTGAAGTAACTCACTAATTGCTGTCCTGACCGTCATACATTTACTACCCTGACCTACATACACGGACTACACCTGAAGGGAGGAAGACTGAGTGGAGAGCTACATCAAGGCAACATGTCAAAAGACCAGGACTGACCCAGGCTGTGTCTTTTTGCATCTGTCATTTCCCGGAGGGAAACATTACATCACAGTGGCACACCCAAGCCCATGCTTACCTAGGAGAGCAGCACTATGGGACTGAGCTGAAGAGTCACCAAGTTCCCAACTGCGATCCCGGTGGATCACAAGATCCATGCTGGCTGGGTATGCCCCCTGCGATGCACCCACCAACCTAAGAGCAGTTGGCAAAAAAAACTGAAGAGGGACCTTCCTGGCATTGGTGCTGAAGGGCTTGGCTGCTAATTGACATGGGGGCACAGAAAGGGTACATGTACACTGAAAAAACAGGTGAGACCCTCTGCTTTACCTCTGCCTTTTCCATTTACATGTGTCCTTTTGGCAATGGCCATTAGGAGTGGAAGGGAGGAGCTAATGTAAACCCTGTTGCTCTGACCTACATACATTGACTACACCTGAAGGGAGGGAGACTGAGTGGAGAGCTACATCAAGGCAACATGTCAAAAGACCAAGACTGACCCAGGCTGTCTTGCATGTGTCCTTTCCCGGAGGGAAACATTACATCACAGTGGCACACCCAAGGCCATGCTTAGCTTTGACAACAGCACTATGGGAGAAATTTATGGCCATGGTACTTTCCAAAGCATTCGACACACAGGTTGACCTTGCAAGTCGGGCACCCCCATGATGGCTCAGCACATTTACCCTTGCTGGCACAGTTTTTGCATCTTGATTTACGCCACTTCACCGGAAAGTGAGAGCCATGCTCAAATCTGCTCACAGCCTCTAGGACAGTAATCTCAGTGCATCTTTTTCTCTTTGTGTAACTGGCAAGTAGATGCAAGCCTAGGTTTCTTCAGAACTGTAACTGTGTTGCTGGAATAGCATGTCCAGAGAGTGATAGTTGCTGATGTCTGATACTTTCACGGAATATAACGAAAGCATTGACAATGGCCACATCCCATAAGAACCAGAACAAGTACAGCGACCATTTGCGGGCCTTTCTGGCACTGGGATACTGTGTCCTGAGCTGATCTGCTCTGTCCACCCCATTCATGTAACTGTTGTACATGTTTACAACTGGTGGACATGGCACTGATGCCTTTCTTCCCTCACGCTTTCTCCTGTATGTGCTGGAGACTGGCAAGGTTGGGTTACAGTTAGTTGACAGGAGGAATACTGGTTTGCTATCCTTCCATTCAGTAGCTAGCAGTGGTCCATTCTGCAATTGCTTGTAGTAGCCTCGAGCTGCTTTTCCAATGGCCTGTCTATTGAATGTTAGAGGCCATCCTGACCTATTGGTGTGCATGGTTCCACAACAGTATAGATCATCTTTCAGCAATTGCTGTGCTAGTGGAACAGAGGTAAAGAAGTTATCAAAGTAAATGTGATGCTTCTTGCCAATCATTCCCTTAGTTAAGTCAGGCACAACTCTGTGTGCCAGCCCAACCTCTGTATTCTGCTCCGTTTTTCCAGTGTATACCTGGAATTCACGTACATACCCATTGGTCGAGTCTGCCAACACCCACACCTTAATGCCATACCTCTCAGGCTTACCAGACATAAACTGTCTAAATGTCAAGCGTCCACGGAAGCCAACAATGGCTTCGTCTACAGCCACCTCACGATGCACATTGTAACGTGACCTGCATGCATGAAGTACTGCATCCAGTATTGGCCGTACGTGATGTAGCTTGTCATGACCCACAGAGCCCTGTGGTAGGCTCAGGCTGTTATCGTTGCAGTGGAGGTACTGCTGAATTTTTTCAAACCTATCTCTGGTCATGTACTCTGTTGGGAAGCAACCGTATACATGGTGAGTTTCCCAGTACTGCCTCAATTCAGGAACATGTACAATAGACATGTATATTCTGACACCTAGAAATGTGCGTATGTCTCCTGGGCAAACAGGACTCCACCGCATATCAACCTTGCCTGCTGCGGCCTGCCTCTGTGCAGCATAGCGATTTCTTTCATTAGCAATACGGGTGTATAACTCCTCTGGGAACATCAAATTCAGGAAATCCATCTCTGTGCTATCTGAGCCCAAGTGATTTATTGGTCCTATTGGCCCCACAAATTCCTCGATGTGTAAAGTTTGGGGGTGTTTTTCCTACGTGATCTTACATGGTGGGCATGCTCGGCGTACCTGACTGGGTCGCAAGGAACAGATGGGAATGGGAAGGGCTGAAGGGTTGAAAGATGGTGCTCTCTCAATGCCAGTAGCAACTGTACTGCTTGCAGTTGGTAGTGAACTGCTGACACATGCTCCCTGCTGAGGCACACCCATATTGTCTGACAAGGAGCTACTTGGACTCATATCTAGAGGATTTTCTCCATCCCAATCACCATACTGTGGACTACCCACATCATGCACAGTCGAAGGCACATCCACACCCTTGTCGGCACTTGCAGTGCCATGCACTATGGAGGACTGCATAGTTGTGTCAGTCAGACCACGTGCTTTTGTGAACACAGATAAAGGCAAGTCATCATCTGCATCATACTCTGAATGCACTTGGTGGCCATTGTGTGGCCAACTTGTGTGTGGGCACCTTCCTTAGGTGTGCAAGTGGCACCTCGTCCTCACTGTCATGGTCAGTGTCATAATTACAGGTCATGTCTGCTTTGGGAACTCGTAGTGGTCTTTCAGGAATGGCGGGCACAGGGGCATCATCCGTATTACAGGCAATGGCTTTTTCACGCAGACATGCGAGTGGAATGTCATCCTCTGAGTCGTCATCATCCTCACTGGTTGGCATTATGTGGTACATCAAAGTGCTTACCATTGTCTGAACCACTGCTACAACCATCACAGTCAGTTTCCTCACCCAACAGTTAAATGCTGCTTGCTTTCTCCTCAACAGATGGCATCTTTGGTGGTGGCTGTGTTGCTTTACACTTGAAATCACACCTGAAAAACACAATGCAATACAAAATTCTGATGTAATACACCTGCACAGATATACATATATATATCTCCATCTATATATATATCTACATATACATATAAATCTGCGTGTGTGTATATGTATGTATGTATATATATATATATATATATGTCCCCAGTTACTTTACACCCTGGGTAGCTCACCCAACAGATATGCAAATAGTCTAACAGGTGAAATATGCCTCTGGTATCTCACCCACAAAGGGAGGTATACATTTAATGATAAATAAAAGAGCAAGACTATAATCAGTAACGCAACAGAATGACTTCATAGTTCAAAAGCACAGGAAATAATTTACCACAGCAGTGCAGAATAGACTCAAATAAATGCAACATGTGAGTTTGGATATTGTCATTGCCTTATAGTTAACAACAAGTTATGATTTTCTGTCAAATGAGAGGGTGCAAGGCAGTCAATTTTATATATATATATATATATATATATATATATATATATATATATATATATATATCTTCATTATTCATACAGTACACCACAAATCTTATTCCAGCCACTTTCTCCTGAAAAAAACAGCAATTGAAGATGTAATGTCTACATTTTTCCTCCTAGACTGCTTACATTACTTGCAATTGTATACATGACATAAATGAAAGTAGTGTGGAGGGGTGGGGTGTATTGCAATCACTGCAAGTGGAGAAAGAGCCAAATGTGAGTTGTGCATTCATCAATGTCTTAACGACTTCTACTTATGTGAACAACAGTGACAGCTGCTGACAGTTTAACCTGAAAAGTGACAATTACTCAGTACTATATTGTAACTGCACTGTGCTAATGACTTGCAAAGTTGTGCATTCCCAAACACAGGTGAGAATTGCTGGCATTCATTATATTACCTTGTGCAGGTGTTAAGCAACACAGTCATAATCTGTTATAAGGCCATAGTCAGTCAAATAGTATAACACTTAATATTACTGTGCCCTTCCTCCCACCTAAATTCCACACATGACTGGCAAAGCCAGGAGAAATGCATAAAATATGGTAGCTCCATGCTGTCACTCACTCTGTAATAACTACTCACTATAATCACACTAATAATAATAAGACACGCAGAAATGTCAAACTAGATGGCTTGTCTTCTGCCATTCACTTATTCAGCAAAAACAGTATAAAAGTTATTATTGAGCCCATCCTCCCACCTATTTGTTAGTGACATACCAAACAATGAGGAGTGAGTCATATTACAATTGTTTGTCTACATCACAAAATTCTGTGGAATAAACAGTAAATATCAACTACACAAACACAGGTGCAGACCATCATTCGCTAAGTAATATAGTCTGATACCCTTGTACTCCAATGCTGACCAATATTGAATCCCCTGGAAAAATACACCAGAAACTAAGCCAAATATTGAAGTCAATCATATAATGTCCAGGCAACAGACTCACACACACACCCGCACACACACTGTGCTGTGGCAATGTGCCACCCACTACATATACAATGAAACTAAAGTGTACATAATTACCTATCTACATTTGTTTAACTACAGCATTTTTCAGGTTATGTGCTAAGAAATTTCCAGTCCAAGCGAAAACAAAATCTAGTCTAATGCTGACTTTTCAGTGTGTGTCTGTATGTGTAACATCAACATGGCCCATACACACAACCCCTATTAATCACCAATTTTCTTGCCCGTTGCACAGTAAACATCAAAACCATGTCACAGTATATAGTACAACAGGTCAGAACCGTGCCAGTTGAGCTTTCCCTGTAATATTCCCCCTCTTCTATTAATAATATAAAAAAAGCTTTGCTTTTGCATGCCTAAACTACAAAATAAGCTACCTAAAGAGTGCTTCCAGATTACCACAAAGGGAACGGACACCATAAATATATGTCAAGAATGAACTAAAAACAAAGTGCATAACAATAAAACACAAAACATGAAAATGCAGAGGGAAATGAACACATTTCCTGAAACATTGACATGTTAACGAAAGCTGAAAATAAGTCACATTTGCATAAACTAAGTCTGAGTATGCACAAACACCAAAATGAATCATCTCCCCAGCGACCCCTTTCGCGGTCTGCCCTACTGTGCACAAGCACCAGAATGTAACATTTCCTTCAACAACCCCTTGAGCAGCCCTTCCAAGTATGCACGACAACCAACATGAAACATTAGCCCCAGTCGCCTCATTAGTAGAGCCGAGTTTACACAAGCTGTAAAATCAAACATTTGCCACATGACCCATGCAGTATAATGTGCACATACCAGTTCTCACCAGTCATTGTTTCAAAAAGTGATGATACGAATCTTGTGGGAAAGTAGCTTGTTTCCCAATTTAAAAAAAATATATTAAAAAATAAAAAAAACTTGTAATTGAGTCATTTGAAATTGCATGCTGCCACATAAAGCTACATAAATGACTATATACATTTCAGGCCAATAGTGGTTGTTGTTAGAATATGTCTATATGGATAAAGAAAGTGAACAGCATCTGTAAAGAAAGAGAAATGAGCATTATCAGATCGCTGATTAGTGAAAATAAAACCATTATCAAAGCATTATGGAAGCATGAAATATATAGGAGATTCCTGGACGTGGGAAGAAGATAGCAGAAATGGAATAGAATGAAGAAAAGATGGCAGTAAAAAAAATAGAAAACTAACGTAGAGGTATTAGAATACTACAAGAGTGAGAAATCACACAGGAGGAAGGAGAGGGAGAACTCAAGGGGACACCAAGGGAGGATAGGGTAGGAAATGAAGCAGCCAATTTTTGATGAGATATGGTGCACCATGCACGAGGTTTATATGGGAATATACTACACTGTATGAATTTAAAAAATAATAACCTTTAAAAATAATAAATATTTAAACTAGATCTTGCTGAATATAGCCTCAGAATTTGTATATTTACAAACAAGGTCATCCTGTAATGATAGTAATGGAAGAAGTGGGCCTTGGCCCCTGAAGGGAAGAAAACAAATTTTGGAGAGGAAAACATTGGTATGCATGGTTTGCAAAGCTCTGTCCACAAGTACACCTTACTCATGTGTGCTAACCCTAATCCACCTACTATTGCCCCTAGCTCCGACCCTAAGCATTACCTTGTAAAAACTTTTTCATTTATGAAAAACCTTTCCCTTATGAAAAACCTCCTAACAGTACCATAAGGTGCACAGACACACACACACTAAGTGTGAGTGTGTGCACGAGCATGCACATGTTTGTGTATGTGGGTATAAAGGATATACACCAAAAAAAGTTGGTGTAGTGTGCAGCAAAACACTGAAATCAGATAAATTGAAAATGTTCCAACAACTTTAATATGTTAAATTGACAAAGGTTAGCGGAGTTCATCCTTATGTAATGAACAGGACTTCATCAGAACCAAAAGTCCTGCTCCAACTCACTGCAGTACCTTAGTAATAGGTGCTAACCCTAAACTTAACACCGCACCTTCTGCCATCTGTAACCCTATACCTTACCTTCATAAAAACCTTCCTGTAGCACTACTACTACTACCCAAGACACACTTGGACAAAGAAACATACACAAACACACACTAACATCACTATATATATCTCCTTACTGAATACTTAACTTAACTCTAAAATACACATACTCGCAGACAAATATACAACACCTATCCTTCACCGATTCCCGACCATAACCTTGTCACACACACACACACACACACACACACACACACACACACACACACACTGTAACTCCCTCCAACCCCATTCACTTGCCTTGACGAAACAAACTTGAGGATATTTGGACCACTGAACTATATCTATACAATTGACATTAAGCACCAGACACATATTCTACCAAGCACAGGGGACCCTTATACATATATATATATATATATATATGTATATGTAAATATATATATATATATATATATATATATATATATATATATATATATATTTTATATATATATGTGTGTGTGTGTGTGTGTATATATATATATATATATATATATATATATATATATATATATATTTATATATATATATATATATATATGTGTATATATATATATATATATATATATATATATATATATATATATATATATATATATATATATATTGGATCTTAGATGCAGAGATGCAAGGTCAGAAAGAAAGAGATTCATGCACTTGTGGATGAAAGCTAGTATCTTATTATTTAGTAAGAAGCGGAGTGATTTCAATGCATGCACTGGTCTAGCCAAGAGAAAAAAGACAAGGAAGATGTAACTATGAAAATGTCCTTCAAGAATGCATCTGCAGTCCTGACATATGGGTTGTCCTGCCTCAGGCAGCCCTTCGGTCGGCCAGATTCTAAAGTCTGGGTCCGGCGTCGGCCGATGTCGCCTCCTCCCCGACGTCAGAGCGGCTGGAGTATAAAGGCATCCGCCGACACCGTCTTCAGTCTTTCTTGCCGCGCGGTGCCCGAAGCAGAAGCAGTTCGCAAGTGCTGGTCGGTCAGCTCCTGCGTTTTCAGTTACTGAAGTCATCTAAAAGCTAAGTACCCCGTTGGGGAACATTTTTTCTTGCCTCAGCCGATGTCAGAAAAAATTGAAAAAGTTAATAATTGTTTGTCTTGTGGTAAACAAATACCTCATAAGGACTTCCATTCTTACTGCCTCCCTTGCCTGGGCCCAGACCACGACGTCACTGCCTGTGCTGCCTGTGCTTGCTTTAATTAGCGCATACTCAGGCACCGGGCAGAATTTGCCGAAGACTTTTTTGGCGAATCTTTCGCTTATATCATGCCGTCGGAACAACCGACCGCACAATCTACCAAAAAACGCAAGGAACGGGACCGACATCCTCGGCCCGCGTCGTCCACCGATACCACGCCTAAGCCCTCCGCGAGTGCATCGGTCCCTTCGGAAGCGGTAATTCAACCGCCCCAGGCCGACGACACCACTTTAATGCGTTCTTCGGTCCCGGAGATTTCAACGGTGCCGGTTGTTGATTTTCCTCCAGAAACCGAAGCTCTAGATTTACCCGACACCATTCCTGTGGACAAGGTTACCCCTGCACGTGGGGCAGCTAGGCCTCCGGTATCCACGTCCATCAAGGCCTTTGCACGTGCTAAGGCTGCCAGCCAGGCCAAGGCACATCCTAAATCTACTTCTCAGGGCCCCTCTTCTGATACAGATCATGACTCTTGTTGCAGATCTAATCTGTCTTATCAGGGGTTCTCAGCCGCACCCAGACAGAGGTTCTCAGCTGCCTACAGATAAAAGGCCTAGAACTGAGCAGACAGACACCCTCTCTTCAGATGAAGCCTTTGGGGATTCAGAGCACTCAGATACCCAGGAAGAATCCTTCCAGGCCTATGAGGACTCAGATGCTGAGGATTCAATTCCCTCTGCCTCCCCTCCAGAGGATATTTCTTTTGGTGAAGTTCTCCACTCCATGAGAGAACATTTTCAGTGGCAGGGTCAGGAATTTTCTGACTCCAGGAAAAGGCTACGTACCTTCCTTAAGCTACCCCAACACAGACCTTTAGCTATTCCTCCAGTGTTGGATTTCCTTGATGTATAATCAGACTCCAGTGCTTCGCCTGGTTCTCTCCCTCCTGCTCCTGTCAAGCCTGACAGATATTACAGGGTCCCTGAAACCCATAAGCATCTCTTTAAGGCCCACTCTGTGGATCTAGAAACTATTTCACAGGGCCCCAAAGGAGTGGCTACTTCCTCTGCCAAAAACCCTCTGCCCGCTGACAGGGAAGCTAGGTCCCTGGAGAGATGGGGCAAAAAAGTTTATACCTCTTCCACCCTTGCCATGAGGTCACTCAACTGCCTTCTTCATATGTTTCAGTACCAGGATTACTTAATGGATGATTTGCAGAAAACGTTAGCCTCTCCTGAGCCTATAGATAGAAAGATATTGCAGGATTTGATTCATAATACTCAGCAGGTTAGCAATCATTTTCTTCAGTGTGGTTATGATGCATTGGAAGCTTCATGTAGGGCAGCCATGACAGGGGCCGTTATACGTAGACATGCTTGGTTGAAAGAACAGCCACTGCCAGACCATGTTAAAGTTAAGCTCCTGGATGCACCTCTGGATAAACAGTAGCTTTTCGGTGCTAATGCACAGGATGTGTTGAAGTCTATCGAGGAAAAGGCAAAATCAGTACAGACTGTCAAGGATTTCCTCCAGGTTCAGCCTCCCAGTTTCAGCAGGAATTGGCCTTCAAAGAATTTGTCCTTTCCAGACTCAGACAAGTTTCAAAGGGGAAAAAATAGGCGTGCTCGAGGTAGAGGGCAATACCGGGGCTCCTACAGGGGCCGCCAATGGCAACCACCAAATCAGAGAAGTGGCGCAGGGAGTTCACCTGCACCACAGGGACAATCACAATGACTTGACTTTCACTCCGCCTACCAAGGCTCAAAGAGAAGCACCTCTAGGCGGAAAATTATCCTTATCAAAGAACTGGCACATTTTAACCAAGGACAAATGGATTCTGGACATAATAGACAGAGGTTACAGGTTCCACTTCCACACCTTATCAACGAGACAAGGCATGCCAAACATGCCACAAAATCAAAGGGCAGAGGCTCTCTTACAAGTTTCAAAGCTGTTACAAATAAAAGCTATAGAAAAGGTTCCTCCTCAGGAACAAGGCCAGGGATTCTATTCAAGACTGTTCCTTGTTCCAAGAAAAGAAAAACAATGGAGGCCTGTCCTGGACTTGTCCGTTCTAAACACCTTTCTCATTGTGCCAAAATTCAAAATGCTGATGTTACAGCAACTCCTTCCCATGCTGGGCAAGGGGTCTTGGCTGGTTACCCTAGACCTCAAGGAGGCATACCTGCATGTCTCAATCAGACACTGCTGCAGAAGATACCTCAGATTTCTTGCAGAAACAGAGCATTATCAATTCTCAGCATTGCCGTTTGGCTTATCTACTGTGCCCAGAGTATTCACGAAATGCCTGGCATCAGTAGTTGCACATTGCAGACTCCAGGGGATTCAAATATACCCTTACCTGGACGACTGCCTCATACAAGCAGACAGCAAACAAACCTTGATAAAAAACTTGGACTATGTCATTCAGTTGCTACAGGCTTTGGGATACACAGTCATCATTCAAAAATCAAGACTATTGCCATCCCAAAAGATTATTTTTCTAGGAGCAAAACTGGACACAATCACAAATGGCTTTTCTCACAGAGGAGAAACAACACCATTTACCAGATTATTTCAAAAGCCTAGCAAAACTTACCCAGCTGACCGCAAGGAAGATCCTGCAGGCCCTGGGTTTCATGGCATCTTGCATTTTTCTGATCCCTCTGGCAAGGCTACACATGAGAAATGGTACCTAAAAAGCAAAGCTTATGGTCTCAACACAGCCACAACCTAGAAGACGTAATACCACTCATTACATGCATGCAAAGGGAATTTTTGTGGTGGGCTCAGGCAAGCCATTTAAACGAAGGCATGCCTTTCAACAAAGTTCAAGCAAGTCAAACCATTACAACAGACGCCTCCGATCATGGATGGGGGGCACACATGGAGGACAGATGCATTCAAGGTCAATGGACTCCCACGGAAATGCCTCTGCACATAAATCAAAAAGAGATGTTGGCAGTGATACATGCAATAGAAGCCTTTGGAAAAACTCTTCAACAAGGCCATCTGCTAATAAGGACAGACAACACCACTGTCACGTGGTATATAAACAAACAAGGAGGCACTCACTCGTATCCCGTCTGCAGACTAACAATGGCTCTTTGGGAAAAGTCCCTGAAACTGAACATCCATTTGCAATCCCAGTTTGTTCCAGGCAAGGACAATGTTCTGGCAGACAGGTTGAGCAGAAATTTCGTGGATCCACACGAATGGATGCTGCATCCACACATTTTCTCACAAATAACTGCATGGGGAAGACTAGACATAGATCTCTTTGCTTCTCATCTCAGTCACCACCTGGACAGGTTCTGCTCAAGGACACACCATCCTCTAGCCTGGAGAACGGATGCTCTCCTTCAGCTGGAATACCCTAAAAATCTATGCATTACCTCCTCTGCCATTACTGACCAAGGTGTTACTGAAGATCAAAGCAGAGCAACCAAAAGGAATATTGATAGCTCCAGACTGGCCGAGGCAGCATTGGTATCCCTTGCTACTGAGCATAACTCGCACCAAACCGTGGCCCTTGCCCCAATGGCCTCTGCTCCTAACTTAACACAATTACAGGACTGTTCATCAAAACCTGCAAACATTACAACTGACAGCTTGGAGGGTTCCATGACTTTGACCCATGTCCCCCTCTCCGAAAAGGTTCAGGAAATCTTGCTGGAAGCATGCAGACCTTCCACCAGAAAAACCTATTCGGCCAAGTGGAAGAGATTCATCATCTGGAATGCCAAAAAGGTCCAGGATGCATCGGTGATGAGCATACCTCAGATATTAGAATACTTGGCAGAAATGTTTCATAGTGGCCTCTCGTATTCTTCCATTAAAATTCACGCTTCAGCAATCTCAGCAAATTACAACTGTGACCCACCTGTGTTTTCGCATCCCTTGCTAAGACAGTTTCTAAGAGGGATAAAGAATATCAAACCTCCCAGAAAACCACCAGTTCCTGCATGGGACCTCAACTACGTCTTGGAAAAATTAACTCTTCCTCCTTTTGAACCAGCAGCATCTTCAGAAATGCAATTTCTCTCCTGGAAAACGGTCTTCCTGTTGGCAGTTACTTAGCAAGAAGAGTCTCGGAGATACAGGACCTCATGGCAGTACCTCCCTTTCTCATTTTTCATCAGGACAGAGTTTCCCTAAGGACCAATCCTTCATTCATGCCAAAAGTGATATCCAGGGTGTCTCTAAATCAAGCAATTCACCTGCCTACTTTCTTTCCCAATCCTCAAAATAAAGGGGGAAAGCTGCTGCATACTTTAGACATACACAGACAATTACGCTACTACTTGGACAGAACAAAGACCACCAGGAAGTCTGACCAACTATTTGTAGCCTATGCTGCCGGAGTGCAAGGAAAGGCAGTCTCCAAGCAAACAATTTCAAAATGGATTGGACGCTGCATCAGATTCTGTTACTCCTTCCATGGAAAGTGTGTGCCAGCCAATATTAGGCCACACTCAACCAGAGCTATAGCCACATCCACAGCCTTTCTAAGAGGAGTGGCTACAAAGGACATTCTAGAGGCTGCTACATGGAGCTCCGTGCATACATTTACCAAACACTACAACCTGCCTTTATACTCCAGATCCCGAGCAGGCTTTGCTTCTGCAGTCCTGCAGGGTCTTTTAGCTACACCATCCCTTGCTTAGATTCTACCACCCCCAGCTTGGCTATGGTATTCAACCCATATGTCAGGACTGCAGTTGCATTCTTGAAGTTCATAGTACAGTTTTGTACCTACCATAAATGTAGATGTCCGATAGATATGCAACTGCAGTCAGGTTTTCCCTCCCTCCTACCCCTCTGCTGTTTTCCTTGGGTCCATTCCCCCTCTCCTTTTTAGCTGGGGATATCTGTTATGGTGTATCTGTTTATTACTGTTGTGCATGTCTGGAATTTTTTGTTTATCCATTCACAAAATTTAGCCTTCCTTGGAGGGCACCTGGCATCTGGGGCAAGAAACACTGAAGAAGATGGCGTCGGCGGATGCCTTTATACTCCAGCCGCTCTGACGTTGGGGAGGAGGCGACATCTGCCGACGCCGGACCCAGACTTTGGAATCTGGCCGACCGAAGGGCTACCTGAGGCAGGACAAACCCATATGTCAGGACTGCAGTTGCATATCTATCGGACATCTACATTTATGGTAGGTACAAAACTGTACTGTCTGCTGCAATCAGCAAAAGCCATTCATCTCACATAATAGACTATGAAGTATGAAACGGATTTAAACATGCTTTGGGAATATTAGCAGCCATTGCACCACTGCTGACTAAGCAGTTAAGAGCGAGATGACAGCTGTAGTAAAGTGATGTTATAAGTCTAATAGCATACTGAAATGGACTAGGAGATCATGAAAGAATCAAGTATCTGTATCGTCGTACTGATGGAATAAAAGCCATCATGTAAAGGGCAATTAATCTAGAGCTATGATTTTAAGATCAAATATGTGAATGAATATGTACTGTAGTGCCATAGCGTCTCCACCTCCCTCCATGCATACACATATACACATGCAGGTGTGTCAAAAACTGAATATACTGTCAGTCTGTGAGATAAAAATATCAGTGCTATGACAGACAAACACTGTTAAAGTAATATTTCTTTTATCAAATTAATAGCAGTCTTGACCCTCTAGGTAATATTACTTTATCCATATTTTTGTGTTATATGTGGTTAAGATTAATTGTTCCTGTAGTAGCCATTATATACCTCTGTTTGATATTGTATTTAATGCTGAACACTTTCTTAAAATACTACTCTTAATGTTAATTTTTTTAAATTAGCTTGTTTATAATCCTTTAGGTGCTGTATTCTGTTATTGAATAGTTTACATGTTAGCAAATTTTGTTTCATAAGGCTGTGGTCACTAAATTTACAATGTACATTGGGATGAATGCTAGAGATGTTATAAGTGGCGGTGAGGAACTTGTGTAACTACCTATATACTGAAGGCACATGTTTAGCAGAATGAAGTTGAAGGTCTGACAAAATGGTACAGGCCTGAGTAGTGTCCTCCAGTAAATTTATATTACATATATTACATTTCTGTTAATTTGTTAAATTTCTCTTTTCCAAAGGCCTAACCTTTAGAGCATTACAGACTTTCCTAAGATGACAATTATTCAGCCATGGTATGATGATTTGAATGCAAGTTATATGGATTCAAATTGTAATGTTGAAGAAGCACTGCACAAAAATCTTAATTTCTCATTTGGTTAAAACAAATTTCAAAACTATATTACTGATAGCCATGTTCCTGTGAATCTTAAGGCAATCACAATAAGTGGATACATGTGATCAAATTCATAGCGTGATATAAACAGTTGTATAATGGCTAACACCGAAACACAATACCATACCTGAAACACATGCCTGATTAATGAGACATCTCAAGTATGCATGGTAATCTGAAATATTTCACCAATGTAATTCTGCATTAAAAATTTAACTGATGACCTACTGGAAATCCATGTGATATGACAGATGTTTTAATGAAGTCCAATGATATGGCATGCACAGTGAATGTGAGTAAAGTCGAAGAAACTAAATTAAATAGATATCTGTTATATTCATTATACCTACAAACTCCGTTCACAATAAAAATTAAGATGCAGGTTTAGTTACTGTTCAGAAAACACTTCTAAACATGAGGTGGACGTCCGGAATGGTGGCAAAAACTAAATTAAATAGATATCTGTTATATTCGTTATACCTACAAACTCCGTTCACAATAAAAATTAAGATGCATTGCAGGTTTAGTTACTGTTCAGAAAACACTTCTAAATATGAGGCGGACATCCGGAAAGGCGGCAGTAACTGTAGACAGGTTGAAGAGGCCATAAAGCCTCCCTCTTGCACTTGTTAGAGATTTCTGTGGTAGTTTTGCATACCTGAATACTTTTCAGAATTACAGAACGCTATTTTAATGCTCTTAACTGAAAAAAAGAAATGATGAAATAGCAATAAGAAAGCAAAGGCCATTTAAATATTGCTCTATCACAGGCTAAGTTAGCTCATTTGTGCTACTGCGTTAACGGAAAAGTACCGACAACAGTATTCCTGCAACGAGTAAATGCAATGATTAGAGCAGTAATTGTAAATCCTTACGCTGTAACATTAAATCCAACTCCACTTACAGCTATCCATTAGTGTTAGCATGCATTTTCTGAAGGATATGAAGCAACAGCTTACCTGATGTGGTATAAAAGAGCAGTTCCTATGGAGAGTCTAACCAGGAACTCCTTGCAGCAAATGCTGGTGATTTCAATGGCTATCTCTGGCGATCTGAGTGCAGAAATAAAATAGAGGGATTCAGCAGCAGGTAAGGTCTCCAAGTATTATTCCAAAGAAAAGAAATACCTGTTGCTGGACCTTCTATATATTGGCATAAAACAAAAGAAAATTAAGTTGGGGGTGGAGCTGTATGCAAGTGGTGGCTTGGATTGCAAGAATCTGATTGGCTGCCACCACTTGCTTATCATAAACCTTTTAAACTGAATTAGAAGTAAAACTTGAATGTGAACTTAATGTAAAAACACACTGAATCGTAACTGTATAATGTAATTTACAGGTTCAGTTAGGATGGTGTGTTACATTAGGTTCAACTACAGATTTGCACTACAGTTTATCTCGCATCAGGAAGGCACTCTGGGTTAAGAGCTTGAAATAACTATCTTCTCATGGCGCGCTCAGTGTTTAACACACACACACACACACACACACACACACACACACACACACACACACACACACGCAAAAAAACGCTAAGTACCCCGTTGGGGGATATTTTTTCTTTTGCTTGAGCTTGGTTAGGTGTAGATGTTCTTCGTGTTTCACTGTTGCAGTCATCACAATTGGGTTATCTGCCTGCAGGTAGCAGTCAGTTGGGTGAATACCAGAATCTTACTATTTCTGCGTTGGATGCTGTCGCTTCTTCCATGACGTCAGGTCAGGGGTATAAAAACAGGCAGCAGACGCCATTACATCACTTTTTCTTGCTGAGGAGGAGCCCAAAGCAGAAGCAGTTCACAAATGCTGGTCGGCCGCTACCTGAAGTTTTTATTTAGAGTTTATAATCCTGAAGTCCTCTAAAGCTAAGTACCCCGTTGAGGATCTTTTTTTTTTTTTTTTTGCTCTAATCAATGTCAGAAAAAGTTAACAATTGTCTTGCCTGTGGAAAGCAAATACCTCTCAGATTTTCATTCTTACTACGTCACCTGTTTAGGCCCAGACCACGATGTCCCTCACTGTCAGTTTTGTGCCTTGTTCAATGCCTGAACCATTCGTTGGGCTATTCTTTGTTGCTGGATTCTTTCGCTTTCAATCTCCATATTCTGAAATGGCTTCGGTAAGCCATCCAACTACTGATCTGAAAAAATGCAAGGATAAAGACAGAACGCACAGGTCCAAAATGCCAATGCTTCCGTTAAGCTAGTTGCCAGTCCACCGGTACTCAGTGAGGCATCTTTGCAGCCCCTGATGCCCACTTCTATGGGTTTGCAGGCCTCTGTTGAGACCCATTTGGAGTCCGGTATGCCGCGAGATGCTTCGACTGTGGAACCAGCAGATGTCTCTACCTTGGATGGGTCTGGAGCAGCTGTGCAGGCACCGGCTTGTGAGGGTGTTTTCCGACTTACCAATGTTCAAATCAAACCAACTTTTTTTTTTTTTTTTTTTTTTTATCCAAAACTACAGAGTTTTTTAAGCCCAGAGTATGCACTACACCTAGAAAACTGACAACCAAAGAGCATGCTCAGGCCCGCATGCCACAAAAACAAATGCTTTTAATGGCTGAAGACCTTATAACGCTAATTATGGGAAGCCAGCCTTCCCCTGCTAAGAGGCACAGAATTCAGTAAACTGTTTCAATGACTTCCTTTTAAAATTACCAAGCACTCATCAACTGACTGCCCTTTTGGGGGGAAAGAATGCTCTTCATGCAAAGAATTGGGAACTCATTACCCAGGACAAATGGGTTTTAAATATAGTGTCCCAGGGATACAGATTTCACTTCCACATGTTGCCAACACCAAGTGGGTGGACGGACCTACCCCCAAATCAGTGGGCAGAGGCCCAAAAACAAGTACTTTCTCTCAAGCTTCGGGGCTATTCAACTGGTACTAGAAGAGGAAAAGGGACAAAGTTTCTACTCAAGATTTTCCTGGTACCCAGAAAAGGCAACTCCTGGCATCCTATCCTGGACCTGTCTACTCTAAACATCTTTTTGGAGATTCCAAAATTCAAGATGCTGACTCTTCACCAATTACTTCTTATGCTAGGCAGTGATGCCTGGTTGGCAACACTAGATTTAAAAGAAGCATACCTGCACATCCCAATCAGGGAATCTTGTAGAAGATACTTATGCTTTAAAGCAGGCTACACGCACTATCAGTTGTCTGCACTGCCCTTTGGCTTATCTACTGCGCCTAGGGTATTCACAAAGTGCCTAGCTCTAGTTATTGCATTTTGCAGGCTAAGAAATATTCAAATATACCCATACCTGGACAATTGTCTAATTCAGGCTGAAAGCCAGGACATACTTTTGAATCATCTGGCCTTTGTACAAAAGGTTCTAACTTGTCTGGGATGCACCATAAACAAAATGAAATCACACCTGGTACCCGGTCAACAAATTATATTCCTGGGAGCAAGCTTGAATACAACTTCCCAGGTGGCTTACCTCACGCCAGAGAAACAAATTAATTTGACAACCTACTTGAAACAAGTGGCCACAAAAACCCTATTTATCTGCAAAACACTGCAAGACTTGGGGTTCATGGCCTCCTGCATTCTTCTACTTCCATATGCAAGACTGCATATGAGGAAACTACAGTGGTATCTAAAAAGCCTATAGTGTCAACATTCTCAAGACCTGGAAACAATGATTCCTATCATACATTGCCTACGCCTAGAGTTCCTTTGGGCAGAAGCCTGCTACCAAAACAAGGGACTACCTTTCACACCACCCCCTGCAGCCCAAACCCTAACAGATGCATCAGACTATGCATGGGGGGCTCACCTGGCAAGGAAGTGCATTCAGGGCAAATGGAACCCAAGTCAAATGCACCTGCATATCAATCAAAAAGAAAGGTTAGCTATATAGAATGCTCTAACAGCCTTCAAGGACCACATTCTTCCAGGACAACTAATGGTAAAGACGGACAACACCACTGTTATGTGGTACATAAACAAGCAGGGGGGTACACATACTTACCCCCTCTGCAGACTAGCCATGACATTGTGGAACACCGCCTTGAGCTACCAAGTGCACCTACAAACTATTTCCTGCCAGGAAAATTAAATACACTGGCAGACGGACTAAGCAGAAACCTCATGGACCCACATGAGTGGAAACTGGAGCCAAGGATTTTCAACATGTTGACAAGCAAATGGAGGAGCCCAGATATAGACCTGTTTGCCTCTCCCCAGAACTACCAATTGGACAAATTTTGCACAAGGACTCCCCACAAACAAGCCTGGAAAGTGGATGTTCTGTCCTTAAGCTGGAAAAACCTATCCATCTATGCCTTCCGCCCTCTGCCTCTGCTCTCCAAAGTACTACTAAAAATGAAACTGGACAAACCATGGATGATTGCTCCAGACTGGCTGCGCCAACACTGGTACCCCCTCCTGCGCAGTTATCTCCATGGCACCTGCCTCAGAATCCTTCCCTGCAGTCTCGGCAGGAGAACCAGATTCTGCACCCTCAGCTTTTAACACTGAACCTTGCAGCTTGGTTAATTACTTACCCTCCTTTACCATCCCTCAGCAAACCTGTGATGGATATAATTTTCGAGGCAAAAAGACCTAGTACTAGAAAATTTCTTATGCTGAAAAATGTAAAAGATTCTGTGCTTGGAACCATTTTCAAGGGATGAGCACAGCAGCGCCCAATTTACCTCAGATTTTACAATACTTAACTGAGATGCTTCACAAGGGCCTGTCTTTTTCCTCCATTCAAATCCACGCCTCAGCCATTTCAGCTCATTATAACACACAACCTCCCATCTTCTGTCATCCACTGCTCAAGCAGTTCCTCAGGGGGTCCAACAATTTGAGACCAGCCAGGAGAGCTCCAACTCCAGCCTGGGACCTTAACTTTGTCTTGGAGAAACTCACTCTACCTCCTTTCAAGCCAGCTTCTACTGCAGACTTAAAATTTATTTCTTGGAAAACAGCTTTCCTTTTAGCAATCACTTCAGTTAGAAGGGTATCTGAATTACAGGCCTTTATGGCAGTGGAGCCTTTCATCATCTTTCACGCGGACAGGGTGTCCCTCGGAATCAATCCATCCTTCATACCCAAGGTGGTATCCAGTGTTGGCTCTTAATTAGTCTGTTCATTTGCCAACCTTCTTTCTCGAGCTACAGAATAAAGGGGAACGGATACTACATTCCTTAGATGTGCACAGACAACTTAGATTCTACTTGGACAGGACTAAACCTTGAAGGAAATCTGAACTGCTGGTGGCATTTGCTGCAGGGGCAGAGGGGAAGGCTATTTCAAAGCAAACCATTTCTAAATGGATACGCCATTGCATTCATTTCTGCTATAAGCACCATGGAAAACCTATCCCCCAGGGGATCAGACCTCACTCCACTAGGGCTGTTTCTACCTCTACAGCCTTTCTCAGAGGCATCCCTACCAGGGACATCCTAGAAGCTGCTACCTGGAGTTCTGTACATACTTTAATTAAGCATGATAATTTCCCAATTTTCTCTAAATCCAGAGCTGGCTTTGCCATTGCAGTCTTGCAGGGCCTTTTAGCTGGCCCTAATGCTATCTAAATTCCTCCTCCCCAGCTATAGCTTTGGGAATCTACCCAAATGTAATGACTGCAACAGTGAAACACGAAGAACATAGTACAGTTGTGTACACTTAACATAAATGTAGATGTTTGAGTGTATTCACTGTTTAAGTCCTGGTTACCTTCCCTCCAGCCCCCCTAACTTTTTTTGGCTATACCTCTACTTTCCTTTACTATGCTTAAAAGCCTTTTTGGTGTATTTGCTTTTATGTTGGAGGTATATCTTTGCGCTTGTATATTTAATTGCTTCCCATTAGGGGGACACCTGACATCTGGGGCAAGAAAAGCTGATGTAATGGCGTCGGCTGCACGTTTTTTACCCCTGACAACCTGACGTCATGGAAGAAGGGACAGCAACCGACACAGGGCCCAAGACTTTGTTAATCAGGCAGACTGAGGTCTACCTGCAAGCAGATAACTCAAATGTAATGACTGCAACAGTGAATACACTCGAACATCTACATTTATTGTAAGTGTACACAGCTGTACTTTTCACCATCTCCCTTCTACAAAACCTGGGTTTCACCCTCAACTTAAACTAATCCTCTTTACTCCCGCAACAAGACAAAATCTTTCTGGGCTGCAGAATCAGGACAGGCCTGATGCGGGATTTCCTTCCCCAGGGCAAAGTTCTGTCACTTTCCAGTCACTTCCAAAACCTTTTACTAGCTTCTCCGGTATCTGCAAGACGGTTCTTGCAACTCCTGGGTCTGATGGCAGCCACCATCCCTATGCTTCTCCTAGCAAGAATACACATGCGAAAGTTCCAGTGGTGCCTGAAAAACGTGTGGTCCCAACACCAACACTCCCTAGAACAACAAATTCCCATTTTGCCCTGCCTGAAACAGAACTAAGGTGATGGATTCAACAAATCGTTCACAGCCTGGGATTTTCACTTCATATCATCTCTCCAACCCAGCTTATGCATACAGATGCATCAGACCTAAGGTGGGGAGCCACCTGCAAAGGTTTCAGGGTAGATGAGGCATGGAATCCTACCCTTCAAAAGAAGCGTATCAGTGTAAAGGAAATGACTGCAGTTCTTCTGGCCCTGGAGGCTTTTCTTACTATTCTCCAACCAGGCCCCCTTCAAATATTCACAGATGACACCACAGTAATGTGATATTTCAACAAACAAGGAGGGACCAGAGCTTAACTCCTATGCAGGATAACCATACAAATTTGGGACCTTGTTTCCAGGCACAACTTAACCCTGAAGCCCCCTACAATCCCCTCTCAGGACAACAAACGAGCAGATATTCTCAGTAGAACATCCTCTTTACAGCACAGGTGGATGTTGAACAGGGAGTCCTTTCTAGACATTGTCCACTGGTGGGGCACACCTCAAGTGGATCTGTTTGCCTCCCCCAGGAATAGACAGTTGAACAACTTCTGCACCAAGAATCTCTCTCCACTTGCATTGAGGGTGGATGCCTTCAGCATTCCATGTAAGGGACTGTTTCTACAGGCTTTTTCACCTTTCCCTCTAATCCAAAAGGTCCTACTGAAAATCAGGGAGGACAAACCAAAAATCTTGCTGGTGACTTCCTACTGGCCAAGGCAACACTGGTTCGTCTCTCATTAGCCAGGGGCAATCACCACAAGTTACCCCACAAGTTGGACCTACTCTCACAAAAAAGGGAATTCTAATTCACCCTCAAAAAAGGATGTTAGGCCTAACACTCTGGGTGATAAACTTCTAATCCCTTTCAGACACCACTACTCAGAGGACATGAAACCTGCTACTAGGAAATTATATTTATCAAAATGGGAGAGATTCTCTGGATGGTGTCAAGATAAAGGGAGGGAACTCGGCCAGGCAGACCCATCCCTAGTTCTTGCCTGTGTGTGTGAACTCATTAAGGATGGCCTTTCCTACTCTTCAGTGTAAGTCCACCTTTCAGTCATTTCAGCTTGTCTCCCTCTAGATCTCCCTTTGCTATCCAGTTTGGATGTAAAACTTTTCCTAAGAGTGATCTTGCACATCAGACCACCTAGAAAACTCATCCCACCACCCTGTGACCTAAACTTCATTCTGGAAAAACTAACACTGGCCCCATTTGAGCCAGCTAGCACTGCTACACTCCAAATGTATACATGGAAGACTGTCCTGCTGGTGGCCATTATTTCCGCTAAGAGAGTTTGAGTTGCAGGCTTTCATTGCCAGCCCTCCACACACACACACGCCACATTCCACAAAGATAGGGTGTTCCTACACACTAACCCTTCCTTCATGCCTAAAGTAGTCAATGAACTGTCCTTAAACCAGTCCATTCACCTACCTACCTTCTTTCCCTCTCCAACTAACAATAGTGAGAGGATTCTCCATTCCCTGAATGTGCACAGGCAATTTAGATTCTACCTAGACAAAACTAAGTCCTTTAGAAACTCTAGCCAACTGTTTTCCTTCCATCCCAGGGCTCTAGGCAAGGCAATCTCCAAATAAACAATTTCTTGTTGTATTAGAAACTCCATTCCTTCTATTACTCACACCATGGCAAGCACTTACCCCAGGGGATGAGAGCTCACTCTACCAGAGGCATGGCTACTTCCAAGCCTTCCTCAAAGGGCGGGACATGGCATCCATTCTGGAAACAGCCACCTGGTCCACAATTGACATCTTCGCCAAACACTAAAGATTGGACCACATCTCCTGAAACAGGGCAGGTTTTGCTAGAGCAGTCCTGCAGGGTTTTTTGGAATCTTCCACCTCTACCTCCAGCCTTCCCCCCTTATTAAGCTGTGATACTCTCCCACTCTAAGAATACTGCAACATAGGAATAGAAGGACATACAATAGGTGTGTAAATTCTTATTGTAACCATAGATGCATTTTTTTCCATGTTGCAGTATTCCTTCCCTCCCAACCTCCTGTAGTTTCTTTTTGGTCTGTGGGCCTATGGGCACTAGGAAGTTCTACTCTAGACCAAGAGCAGACTAGTCAGCATATGACACTTCAAACTTCTGACTGACATCACTTGTTACTCTATTTGGGACTGTCTGATTGGTCTTCAAGTTGTGAGGTCTGTGCATGCAGATAACCCGTTTAAGGTCACTGGTTTATGACCCTATGTGTGACATCCCATGCACCTACAGCAACCAGGCTTAAGCTTTTGTATAGGAGCCAACATTCGGGTCTCCTGAGGTGGCAAATCCCACACTAAGAATACTGCAAGATGGAACTGATGGACGCCTATGGTTATGGTAAGATTTTACACAGCTATTCTTTACATTGGCTAAATGGATAACTAATTGCCTTTTCCATGTCTGTTCCCAACTAGGAATTTCTCTGCTAACATAGATCCATGGTCACTTCGTATGTTTTTTTGGTCAAGAACTTCTGGTGATATTTGCACAGAAGCCACATGGTCCAATGTGCATACCTTTGTTACTCATTACAAACTGGACCTAATCTCTAGAAACTGAGCTTCCTTTTGTTCAGTGCGTCTTCGGAATATCTTTCCTTGAAGGTCACCCAAGATTCACCTAGCTGTGGACTCTGTCCCATTCGTTGAGAAAGAATGAAAAGGACAACCTCAGATTTAAAAGGTATGTACTCACCATAACTAGGCATCTGTGGTGTTCATTTTCATTCTTCAACTTCCCACCTTCCACCCCCTTCCTTTTTTGACATTATGGATAGAGGGAGGAGCTTTAGAGTTGTATCTAAAGTCTGAAATCTGAAGTATGCAGCAGAGTCAGATCCAAGATTTGGATTTGTAACCTATTCATTGAGGAAGAATGAAAATGGACAACACAGATGCTTAGTTATGGTGAGTACATAATGTTTAATTCCTCTCCTCCTTGGGAGGAAGAGTTGATGGAATTTTCTCAGGGCCTGTTTAAGGCCATTATGGCTCTTGTCTTTGCAAAGTTTTGTTCATCTGTTGAGTCTTTAACAACTGTTAATGAGCTGCTTTGGGTTTTCAAAGCTTAGCTTGTCCCTTCTAACAGGATTGCATTTCTAGGATGTCTGCTAGATTCTACCCTGGGAAAGAGCATTTTTTCCTCGAGGCAAGGAAGCAGTTCTTCCTGAATTTTTATAATGAAGCTAGGCATGTGCTAAGCATTTTCTCAGGTTTTTGGGATACATGGTATTGTTGATTCCCATGCTTCCCCTGGTCAGAGTTGAGGAAAATCCATTGGTACTGGAGGTTAATCTTGGCTCAGCATCTTCATCTTTTATCTTTGTTAGATCCCTTTCCTGGGATGTGAAAAAGGGAGATTTTTCTGGTGGGGTTAACCAGGTCTTTTGCAATTCAAGTCTAATTCTTCTTTCTAGCACCTCTCTAGTCTTTCATTACAGAAGCATCAGACTTGGCATGAGGGGTGGTATAACCCTTTTATACCTTAAGTGGTCATTTACCTTAAGCCAGACAGTTAATCTCTGTCTTCTTCCCTGAACCAAAGTACTGGGGCGAAGATTTTTCACACTGTCCACCAACAGCACATACGCTACCTTGAACAAAACTTGTGCATTCAGGAAAGCTAATCAGCTGTTTGTCTACAAGGGGTAAGCGTAAAGGACAACTAGTACTAAAGCAGACTATTTACAGATGATTGTTTCATGCTGTTGGCTTTTGTTATACTCACCACAGTGAGCCACTACTAGGTAGGGTTCGAGCCCATTCCACAGGGCTTTGGCTTTTGTGGCTTTCTGGAAATCGATAGGCTGAGTATTCTTTAGACAGCTGTCCTCTGTACATTTGTAAAGCACTACAAGCTGGATTCCTTTTCCAGGTCCAGAACATGGCTTTCCACATCCATTCTCCAGGGGCTCTTGGATTCTTCACTTATTTTTCCTCCCTTCATTTCTAAGTTATGGTAATTGACCCTGTTTGCTTAGGCTACTGTAATAGTGATTGAAATGTTGAACACAGTTCTGTTGTGTAAGTAAACTTAGCAGAACAGTAGATGTTTTGATAGATTATTGTTGCTGTAGCCATCCTCCTTCCTAACCTTTTTATTTTGGCTGTTTGTTTTTTCCTTTTATATTTCCCGTAAGTTGATAGACCTTTGTTTATACAGTTTACTGTTGGTCTTGTTTCCTAGAATTGTAATGTTATGTACTCTTATCTCGCCTCCATTATTATGTGTGGGTTTGGAGCCGTTCCTCTGCTCTGACTCGGCTGCTTTTAGAAAGCCTGAAAACTTCTGATTGGCTCTTGACTCGGAGGTATCCCATGGTGCATGAGCACACTCCCCAGATCTCGTTTGCCACGTCTTCAATCGGAAGCATTATTGGTTGGCCGTGGCTAAGTGATACCTTTTTTACTATTACTTCCTTTTTTAGGAATTTATTATTTATAGAGAGTTTTCTATTATAGCTTATTACTGACAGTCATTTTTTTGTGACTTCTGATTTGTGACTTCAACCGGATTCGACTTTATCGTATATTGTATTTTGTGGGCATATTGCTTGTTCGCGTGTGGTATCCCTTGAGTGTGTGTTTTTTTTTTTTTTTTTTTTTTTTACTAGACCGTTTAAATTAGAGGTTCTACTTTCGTCCCTATTTTGTTCTTCACACTAGGTCCGTTTAAGTTAGAGGACCTAGCTCTCCCCCGCCCCCCCTTTTTCTTCTTGGAGTGTGATAGGGCTAGATCTGTTTAAGTTAGAGGATCTAGTTCCTCTCTAGTGTGTTGGCCTTCCTTTGCTGTCAATATGTCTAAGGAATCTAAGGAACACAAACCGTCAGGCTTTAAGAAGTGCATTAAGTGTTCACAAAAAATGTCCATCATTGATGGACATAGCGTTTGTGTATATTGCTTAGGGGCCCATACATCTTCAAGAAACCTGCCTTTTCTGCCATTCTTTTAGCCCTAGAGTGCTCCAGGAATGGAAGAATAAACTTATTTTAAAAGGCCTGTTGAAACCTTCCTTCGAAGAAAACCTAGCCAGTTCTTCCTCTCCTAAGTCGCAGTCTTATAGGAAGGATAAGGGCAAAACTTCAAAACAGCCTTCTCCGACTCCAACTTCTACCTCTGAACCACCATAGAAGTTACAAAAAGTGGATTTGGTATCTTACTCTTCGGCTCCACAGTCTTCAGGGCCAGTTGAGATTTTGGACAGCGACCCTGCAGTATCGGTAGCAAGTGTTTCAGTGCCGATCACTAGCAGCCCTCTTCGGAGCCGGTTAACTGATATTCCACCGGCCTCCCCTACCCTTAAATCGCCGATATTACAGAGAACAAGGTCACCCACGCTGTCCTCCAGATCCTGCAGGAGTCTATCTAAAGAAGACATCGAGAGAGTGGTGCTTAGACTCCTCAATTCGTCGGCCTTGCCAAAATTATCGGCTCTGACCCACTCTGTCTCAGAGCCGACTCCTCCTACCTATCCTGCTTTCATTACTCCTCTAACCCAGATTGGGCCTTCAGAGCCGATATTGCCAGTACCGACTTCAGTGGAGTCTTTGGTTCCAGCACCTCATGTGGTTTTCTCGGAGCAGAGTTCCACTACGACATACTCTGCATCGACTGAAGTGTCTAGGGTCCGAAGCTCCTTGGTCGGCCCCGATGGGGACACTTGGAACCAAACCTTTTCGGTGCTGAGTCTCCCTCTTGGTGCGTCGGCCCGAGTGAGCTCAGACCCTACATCGTTCTCGGAGCCGATCCTTCTGGAGCCGTCAGCACCTCCGCTTTCTTCGGAACTGAGGCATCTTTCGAAGCTGGAGGAATTGGTCTTTGTGAAGATGAGGAGCATGCTGGATAGCTCATCTGCCCCATGTAGAAGGACCAATGCTATACTCACTCAAGTGCCAACTAGAGTCTCAGCATCTTCTCTTACCCCAGATGGCAGAGACCCACAGCCCCAGAACCCCCACTTGGATGGCCCCCAGTCTTACGGGGCCTCCCCAGAGAACCCCGCTGAGGAGCCCCCTTGGAAGAGATCCATGTAAGAGGAAGCATGTAGACTCCCTTGATGAGTCTGTCACATCTGACACAGACCTCGATGAGTCTGAGGGGTCCCTTAAGTCGTCCTCTGAAGATGTCTCCTTTGCAGACATCTTGGAGATCTTCAGGCAGAGAGGCGGCTGGCCCACTGTTACCCCGTCTGATGAGGAGTCAGTGTACCTGAACGCTTTCGGGTCTCAACCCTAAGCTTCATGGGTGTCTCCCCTATTTGACGAGTTACTGGATCTTGTGATTCGGAAAGCATGGCAGATTCCTGATGCCGTGGAACCGGTCATCAGGAGGCCGAACAAGTTTCTTTCCGCCCCTAAAGACAAAGAATTTTTATCCAAGGGCTTACCTGTAGATTAAACGAGTATGTAAAGAAGTCTAAGTTCCGAATGGTCACTCTACAATCCATACTCCCTTTGTTAGGGAAAGAAAATTGGATGTGCTCAATAGATCTCCAAGATGCCTACTACCACATCAAGATGGACAAAGCATCAAGGAGTTTTCTACTCTTCCGACTGGGAGCCAGTCATTACCATTTTTGAGTGCTGCCTTTTGGTCTCACCACAGCCCCCCGGGTGTTCACCAAATGCATGTTAGTATTGACAGCCCCTCTGAGGTGTCAGGGAATCAAAGTTTTTCCATACCTGGATGATTGGCTCCTGACCGCCACCACCAGCCATCTTCTAGTTCAATCCAGAGACTCCACAATCGAGCTCTGTTCCCAGTTGGGAGTCTCTCTAAATTGCGAAAAATCCTTAACTTTGCCCGCTCAATCTATAACCTTTATAGGAGCAAACATAAATTCGGTATGTATGATAGCCAGACTACCAACAGACAGAATACAAAATCTTTCACAGCAGATTTACAGGATACTTCCCTTTCTAAGAGTCAAAGCGAAGGTGGTGTTACAACTTCTTGGAACAATGTCGTCGACTATAACATTGGTACCATTAGCAAGACAATTATGAGAATACTCCAATGGCTTCTGTCATCCCAGTGGTCTTTCCAGCAGTTGCCCCTGCATCACCAGATACTAATTACAGATTCTTGCAAAAAGGATCTCCGTTGGTAGGTTCAGCCAGGTCACCTTACCACAGGGACTCCCTTTGTACCACACCAACCCGTTGCCACTGTGACCATGGATGCCTCTCAGGGTGGGGAGAGCATTATCTATGCAGGACTGTCCAAGGCACATGGCAAGATCACGAGGCCCATCTGCATATCAGTGTCCTAGAGATGAGTGGTGCTTCTAGCGTTGCAAGCACTTCATGACTTTCTCCCTCAAGGGATGATAGCTATCCAGACAGACAACATGTTGGTGGTATGGTATCTAAACAAGCAAGGAGGAACCAGATCTTACCCTTTATGTTGAGAGGCCCTGCGAGTTTGGAACTGGGCAATTTCTTCCCAACGCTTTCTCATTGTAAAGCACATCCCGGGGACATCCAACGTGATAGACAAGCTAAGCAGGGCAATTTTACCTCACGAATGGTCTTTGAACCAGAAAGTAGCCCGTCAGATCTTCCACAAATGGGGACAACCCTGCTGCAATCTTTTTGCCAGCCCCATCAATGCCAAATGCAGCACCTTTTTCCTCCCTCATTCCCCCTCCGGAAGAGTCTCCAAGAGATGCACTCGTCCATAATTGGCCCCCGGGACTTCTTTATGCATTTCCTTCTTTTCCACTCATTTCCAAGGTTATACAGAAAACAATGTTGTTGGGAAGCAAGATGATCCTCATCACTCCTTACTGCCTCGTCAGATTTGGTTCCTTTTCCTCGGGCTTCACCTGTTAGGCTATCCGTGGATTCTGAACCCAGTACCAGACCTCTTGACACACGTCAGGTTCTCTTCATCCCTGTCTCCACACACTCAAATTGACAGCATGGCTGCTCCAGTTCCATCATTAGTCAGGCTTCATGATCTGTGTCCAGCTGTAACCCATATCATTACCTCTTCTCATAAGCCCTCGACTAGAAAATTGTACAACGGTAAATGGAAGAGATTTTCTATATGGGCAGATAAACGAAAGGTTAATCCATTTACAGCTCCCATTCCTATTGTCTTAGAGTTCCTATCAGAACTTTTTCACCAGAGATCAGCAGCTGCTACACTCATAGTTCAGCTAGCAGCAATATCTAATTTTCATGTGGGAATTAATGATTCTAACTTTGTCACACAAACTTTGCAAGACCTTTCTCAAAGGTTCTATGAGACCTCCGGTTCAAAATCCCATTCCTCCTTGGGATCTAAATCTAGTCCTTTATAAACTTACTTTGCCACCTTTTAAACCAGCCCATAGCTGTCAATTAAAATTTCTGTTGTGGAAGACTATTTTTCTGGTGGCGATAACTTCAGCCAGACGAGTTTCCAAACTGCAAGCCCTATCGGTTAAACTTCCATACTTAATTTTTCACAAAGATGGGGTCTCTCTCTGGATGAATCCTTCCTTTATCCCCAAGGTGTGCTCCCATTTACACTTGAATCAAACTATCAAATTGCCAGTATTCTTCGCCAGTTACACCAATAAAGCAGAGTATAGGTTTCACCAATTGGATGTGCATAGGCAATTGCGTTTCTACATCCACAGAACTAAAGGATTTAGAAAATCAGACCAGCTATTCATCTCCTTTGCTGAAACAAGAGTGGGTGTTACAGTTTCTAAGGTCACACTATCAAACTGGATCTCTAACTGCATTTCTTTCATTTATACTTCTGAGGAGAGAGGAAAGAGAGTTACCCCTTAAAGTCAAAGTGCATTCTACCAGATCATTTTCCAATTCTGTTGCCTTCCAAGCCAGTACTCTTATTGCTAATATATGTGCAGCAGCAACATGGGCTACCCCTCATACCTTCATTACCCATTTTAAGTTGGAGTTCCAGGGGTTGGATCTCATTTGGTTCCACGGTGCTCAGGAGTATTTTCCAGTGAGCCACCCATACAAGATGCTAGGGACGCTGTCCCACATGTAATGGAGGTGAGATAGGACTACACAACATAAAGAAGTTATGTACGCACCATAAAGTTCCATGTATGTAGTCCATCTCGCCAAACATTATTATGAACCCACCCACCTGCCCCCTTCCTGGAGGATCAGGAAACAGTTTTCTACGGTGGTTTAAATCATAAAGGACACTTTTGTTAGGGTTTTATGTTTCCTAACCTTTGTTCTCCTTTCTACTTTGTCCTTATGTAGACTGGCAGCAAACAAGATCTGGGGAGTGTGCTCATACACCCTGGGATACCTCCTAGCCACAAGCCAGTCAGAAGTTTTCAGGCTTTCTAAAGGGGGCCGAGTCGGAGCCGAGGATAGTCTCTGAACCCACACGTAATGTTCGTCGAGATGTACTACATACATGGAACGTTATGGTGAGTACATACCTTCTTTTTTTCAGCGCTCTTGCTTCCTTTTTTTTCTTGCCTAAAAAGGTTCTTGCATAATTGGTGTTCTAGCTGTTGCTATATTGAGGTTCCCCTTCAGCTCTTGACAGCTTGTCAAAGGTGCCTTTAAGCTTTGAAATCGGTCTTGGTGCTGAGGTTAAAACACAGTTAGTTTAGGCTACTGTAAACAGTGATCTATTAGAACATCTACTGCAATGGTAAACTTACTTAATACAACTCTTTATTTGTCATTTATCATATTACAGTAGTCTTTTGCAACTTATGATCCTTGGACTTAATGGCAATTGGTGAAACCTTGACACAGTTGAGAATGTTCTTTTTTAATCAGCAATATTCATTGTGTATTTTTTCACAATTTGATACTATATCTAGGTTTTATGAATTTAGGTAGCCCTTTAAAATGTGGCTAGAAATTGTTCAACATTTTCTTCCTTTTCTAGGCTTACAGATATTTAAGAGAAGAAGTAAAAACATTTCAGGGGAAACCAATTATGGTAAGAGCAGTGTTTTCTTTTTTCAAAGCATTACTAATTTGCCATTTGATTAGCCTACTTTCAGAGTGAGATGGGGTGGTTAACAGCAGTTTGGTCTCTTCCTGTAATTGTCAGAACATGCACTTCATACATTTAATGTTCCAGTCCTGTATTCTATTTGCTGGATTTTATTGCATTGCCTAGGTTTATCTAGTTAGCTATGCTGATAGTGGATTTTTTTCTTCCAACCCCACCCACTCTTGGAAGTAGGGCAGCCACTTAAACACACTCTTGTTTTTTGTCAGGCAGTGATCTAGCATTATTCAGTTACTTAGGACACCCGTCCCTTTTTTGGTCTCTGTAAGGAATGTGACTTAAGAGGTAGGCTTTAATATAACATGGCACCTTTCTGTTGATGGACCTGGACATACTAACTTGCATTGTTTTCCACCAGCTTGTTTGATTCTGCTCACCCATAGCTTACCCTTGGCATATGTTGCTTGTTTTGTTACCTCCCTTATGCTGGTATACTGGCGTCTTATTCATAGATACGAATTTTAAGAATGTTAAGTTCAGTGCTGAAGTTCATAGAATTGTAATGTTGATATGTTTGGCATTATGGTAAGAATGAAAATTTTTGCTTTGTCCAGTGCAGATATTTTTGTAGCGTCACTGGATGGGTTTTGTGATGCATGAAGCCAATACACAGTATTCTTACCTTAAGTCTACTGTGCCACAGTAGTTTTTCACCAGTATTCTCCCATTTTACAATGTAATGAAAATGTTCTCACAATTCTCATGTCCAGACAGCATCTTGTTAATGTACCACAATATCATAAACCACAGTTTGGTACAATTCAGAATAAACATGAGTCAGACTCTAACTGATTTCTGCCGTTTAATTTGGCTTATTCCTCTGTATAACTGCAGTTAAAAGCAACTGTGGTAGAGTGGACATTTGGATAATTTAGATTACTCCTACTTCTGACTGTTTATTTGACAATGAAGAAGACTAAGCCACTTAAGTCAAGCGGCAGTTGCTTTTTAAGCTGGACAGTACTGTGGAATAAAACGTTGACAGAGATAATGTGGAAAAATCGATGGAAACAGAGTAGTTATGTGAATGTATTTTTAGGTAGCCCCTTCATTTATACCACAGTCATATCTTCACTTGTCTAACTTTTTTTTTTTATGGTGGAGCTGCACTGTTGGTTTACTGATTGCTTTTGCCCTTAACATAAATCTTCAGTGACCTTCTACCTTCTGTCATGTCACCTGACCTTGCAATTGACGCCCTACTTTATTCTGTAAGCACTGTATTAATACTTTTGGGGGGTGGCATTCATTCAGACTGTATCCTCCCCCATTTTTGTAAACAATGTTCATTATGCTTAAAATAGCTCTACTGTCTCTGTATCAGAAATAAGTACTTTGTTAAAAAGTCGGGTTCAATATTTAACACTGGCATTCTTCTCCCATTCAAATCATGTAGTTCTTGCTTTCAGGGAAGACGGACTTGATTGTAGTGGAGTTGCTACTCTGGGTAGTAGTATTTATAGTTCCAACAACATTTATTCATCTTTAATCCATCCAGGAGAATTATTCTGAAAACCATTGGCAGTAGCAGCTTGAATTTCATATCTGCCTCTCAACATTCCATAGTTGCATGGATAAACCTGCTTCTTCTGCCTGGTGTACAGCAAAGAATTGTTTTTGAGAAATGCTGGTGTCCCCAATATTTAATACTTTTGTCAGGAGCAGTTCTTCCTGCTGGTATGATTGCATCTTTAGTTATATAGGTATCTGCTTGCTTTGTCATGGCCAGATTTAATACCTACACATATGACATGCGCTCTAAATTAACACGTATGCTGTGGAACACCAGTCCAGCTGCTTATTTGTATTTTTCATAGAATTAATGGGGTCTGTTCCTTCCAGTTTCTGGGGTGTACCAAAAAATCTCAGGTTTTGTGTGTGCTTGTTTCTTCTCTTATTTTTTATTTGTTTTTTGAAGTGTTATTCTAAGCTTGTTTTCCTTTATTTCATCTGATTTCTGCAGCTGAATAGCTCCTTAAGCTTTTTAATTTTTTTTTCGTAATTTTGTAATTTGACTTCCACTTATTTTAAACACTTCTGATGAAATGTGATTTCTTTATTTTTTTGTCTACATTACTAGAAGCCATCACCTGTAGTAAAGATGAAACGTGAACTGTGTTTTGTTGAGAAAATCTACCTGATGGAGTCAAACAGCTAGTTCCCCTCCAGTCCTGGGTGATGTGGCTGAAACACCTTGGGATTTTTTAGCCATAAGCATAGTAAGAACCATGGACCAGTGAGCACCTGCAATACTCTTCTCAGGCAGAGCTTTCTCTCTCCTTTTAATTTTTACTTTCTCCAAATTTCTATTTTGCTGACATCCATACAGTCTAATTATTCACCAGTAACTGAACTTTACCCATATTGATATATTTTACTGGCTTTAACAGTTAGTCTAGTTAACATGCTGCTCAGTGTACAGCCATCTTGGAAGTCTGCAGCAAAAATTCAGTGTTTTGTATGTCCCCTACACTTACCATTAATGCCAGCAAAATTACGTATGCTTGTTAAACAGTGGGTGATGCTTATTTAAACATTCTGGACAATTTTAACTTTTGGTATAACCTAACCTAAAACCCTTTACTCATCAAAACTCTTAATGTAGAAGATTATGGCAAAGTTTTTGGTCATAAGTAGAGTATGTGTTTGAGACATAGATGCCAAGAAATTCACGTCGAGTGACAAGTAGAGCACACTGTCGTTTTGAAACAAGTTTTAGGTTCATAGGTTCATACTAGGCTATCTGCCCTAGGGCATTTACAAGCCTAGCCAGAGTGTGTTTGGCTTTTGCCACCCATTTTAAATTAATTTTGCTATGCCCTTTTTCGAGGTTAGTATACTGTGCCTCTGTCTAACAGTGACACAGAAGTGATACCCGGAGTAAATCTACGATCTCCTATCCACTCATCAAGATTCCTCTTGAAGAGAGTCAATGAGGGACTCTGCCTAACCTGGACTGGGATTTTATTCCAGAGTGAAGGGAGCCTCTGGATTATGAATCTGTCCCTCCAGCATGTCCTATTTATTTCAGTGCTGAGGTTCAAGTCTCTCGCGCGCGTAGCTCGATGGGATTTTTATTTTCTGAGGTGCAGCATGTCCATTAATTCCGGGTTGGACATGGCTTTATACGTCAGGCACAGATCGCCTCTGAGTAGGCGGTATGCCACTGAGTAGAGCTGGAGTTTCTTTAACCGAGCAGCATATGGCATCTGTTTGAGCCCTTTGATCCTCTTGGTGAGGTACTTTTGGGGTCTTTCCAGTTGCTGCAGGTGTCTGGTAAGGTACATCCCAAAAGGGGCATTGTATTAAATTATGGGCCTGATGAGGGATGACGAAAGAGGCATGATGACCTCCCCTGATCTAGATGTGAATCCGTTCATGATTAGGTGGCCTATATAAAATGTTTCTCTAACCACTTTTGGCCACGTGGTTGTCTAATGAGATTGCTATCAACCATGGGTCCCCAGGTCCCTAATTACTACTTCTGTACTTAATGGATTACCATCTATGTGGTAATTTGTGGGCACTTTGTTTTTGCCGAAGGGGATGACTATACACTTTTTGGCGTTTAGCTTGAGGCCATGGCTCTGGCACCAGTTGTCTGTTTCTATGAGGCCCTTTTGTAGGATGCTTGTGTCGGCTGGAGAGGCGATTATGGTGCCCAGTTTGCAGTCATCTGCGGACTTGGTCAGCCACAGTCCTTCCGTGTTGGCTTGTACCTCCGAGAAATATATACCAAACAAGAGAGGTCCCAGGACTGAGCCTTGTGAGGCGCCACTTGTAACTGGTTTGGAGTCTGACATGGCTCCAGCAGTTCTAACCATGTGGGTTCTGTCCTTCAGCCAGTTTGCAACCCATCTAGTGACATAGGGGTTTATATTTAAGCTGGTGAGCTTATCTATAATGCCCGAGTGAGTTATTGTAGCGAAGGCTTTTGCGAGGTCCAGGTAGGCTGTGTGGACCACCTTCCTGTCGTCAGTGGCCTTGGTGACCGTTTCAAAGAAATCGACCAGGTTTAAGAGGCAGGATCTGCCCTTAAAGCCGAACTGGGTAGGATCCAGTGTCTGTAGGTCCCCAATATCTTTATGAGGTCCATGATGATCCTTTCCATAGCTTTGCAGACCAAGCTAGACAGGCTTATGGGCGATAGTTTCCAAGATCCGTTGAAGCACCACCTTTGTGGAGAGGGACCACTGTTGCTGTACGCCACTCTTTAGGTACATATCCTGTAGTAAGGCTGAGATTGAACAGTAGTTTTATGTTTGGGTTTAGTTCTTCTTGGAGTTCATGTAGGACGCAGCCCGGGACACCGTCTGGTCCCATTGATGCTGTGTTTTTTGCTTTGGAGAGGGCGGCTCTTACCTGAGCATCTGAGATGTCAGGGGGGCAGCACTCTGCTAGGATAGATATTTGCCCTTTTGGTGGGGAAGGGGGGGGGGTTGCGCTGAACCTGTCAGCTAGGATGTTGTCAAAGTCTGTGGGTTTGGTGTATTTTTTGTCATTTTGGACTAATTCTGAGCATATCTGTGAATTCCCACCCAGGTTCCTAACATAACTAAAGAAAGCCTTGTGATTATCCTTAGTGTCCTGTGCATTTTTTCTCTTGAAGCTGGCCTTAGACGATTTTATGAGTGCCCGTAGTTTTTTGCTAATACTGATCAGAGATGCCTTCCCTTTTTGGGATTTTGCTCCATCATGTAGTAGCTTCTTCCTTTTATTGTATAGTTTGTTTATGGCTGGGGTCCACCAGACAAGACGCCTGCATTTGGAGGATTGGGTCTTGGTTTTATTTGGGATTGCATGATCCATGCATACCTGAATGTGTTCATAGAATGCGTTTATAAAGGATTCTGCGGTCTGGGCTGTATTTTCCACAGGCCCGGGGGCTTTGAAGGATTCCACCTCAGTTTTGAGGAGTGTGAAATTTGCTTTAGAGAAGTTTGTCACTGTGGTTTTCTGGGCAGGGGCTAGGGTCTGGATGTGAATATCTAGTAAGATTAGTTTATGGTCTGATCTTACCAGTGAGGGATACACACTTCTGGTCTGGAGCATAGAGTCCCCATGTTGGTGATGATCAGGTCCAGTATGTTTTCCCCTCTTGTGGGAGTGGTAACAAGTTCAATAGCATTTGAGTTTATAAATTCTAGGAACCTTTGGGCTAGGGTGTTGGAGCTAGAGTAATGCTCCCAGTCTATGTTTGGGTAGTTGACGTCGCCCAATATAATGGTGTTTGGAGAGACCTTCATATTTTCCAGTGTTCTCAGGAAGGCCGAGTGGGGTTCCTGGGTTTGGGAGGGTGGTCTGTAGCAGGCTATAAACTGGAAGGCAGTTTTACCCACTGTTAGTTGCACATAGATAGTCTCAGATGCTTCGTGCTGTGCCACCAACCTGGAGGTGTGGGTATCTTTGACGAATATTGATACTCCCCCTCCTTTTGTGGTTCGGTCCAAGTTTTGGGGCTGAAAACATGGTATGAGGTATAACCTGGTAGTGCTGGGGTGCTCTAGCCTTGAACCAGGTTTCTGTTACTGCACAGATATCGATGTTCTCCATGCTAAGGAGAGTTTCGAGTGCATCTTGAGGTTTAGACTTCTGGCATTGAGTAGCATTACTCTTAGTTTCTTATCCCTTGTGATACCTATGGAGGTGGGTTTGTCTTTTGAGCCTTGCCTAAAAAAGGCACTATGGGGGTGGCAAGAGCCTTTGCCAATATCTGAAAGCCCAGGGGTGACAGGTGCAAGCCGTCCCTAGCGAAGCATTGTGGCTTGTCGAGCATGTCATCCCAGGCTAACGGGCATTGGATCCCCTTTAAATGACACCAATACTTAAGCCAGTTGTTGAAATTGATCTTGTCTTCATATTGTGGCATCATTCTTGGTGAAGTAAGATGCTACTCAAGGTCAGGGTTATGCCGGCCTGGGCTACATGCTGGTGTGAATGACCTGAGTGCTTGTGTTATGTGGCGGATCCTAGCGCCCGACAGGCAGCTCACCGTGACCTTCTCCTTGTTCAGCCTGGTGAGCGGGACGTCAGTGTGCCTGACTATAGTCACCTATTACAAGTGTATCAGGTGTCTTGTTAAGCCTTAAGGGCTGTGACTGTTCAGCACACTGGCTTTGTTAGCTATGTGTTGCACGTGTTTTGTTTTGGGGTAGCGGTTGCTTGGGTGTCTGCTTTTGGAGGTCTCTGTTGCTTAGGCAGATTTTGATTTAGAGCCTCCGAGTATGTTTTTGTGTGTTTGTGTCTGGTTTGATGTTGTGGTAGGACTATGTGAGACTGGATTTGTATTGAGTGTGGTTTTCTTCTCCTCCTGACTGGTTACGTCATTACTGAGTTGAGAGAGCTTAGCCTCCAGTTTGGCTATATGGTTGCATCTCTCACATGTGTTGGAATTTGTTGGGAGGAGGAGAGGGTTTTCTGTGTACATGAGGCAGTTGTAACATTGCCTCAAGATTCCCCAGCTGGACTGGAGAGGAGATTGACAACTGACCTTTGGACATGCTAGAATAGTATTGGGAATTCCTTTATAATTGAAAAAAGGGCCAATGGTGGGAACAAGGTACTCAAGGGGAGTTTGTGAGGGTGTAGTGCTTTTAAATTTTTAGTGCTGACTTGTATAATTGCTTTAGTGAGCAAGTGCCAGGCTTTAGAGTAGGAATAGGGTATTTATTATGAGAACTAGATCAGTTATAAGGGAAAAAGTGAAGAGCACATTGTGGAGCCAAGAATGGTTTAAACCCAATTAAGCGGCGTTGCCCGATGATGCGCTATGTGCAAAATCGCGCAAAGCCACGCTAAAGCGGGTTTTATACAGGGGGGGGACTTGAAAGAGCTCGAAATTGGCCCAAATCAGCCAATAGACTACCAGATTCTTGTGCTGGGAACACTCCTCCAGGGATAGATAGGCTGCTCTAAGCTCCCCACTGCCACTGGTGAACAAAGAAGGCTCCCTTTATCCAAGAAAGGAAATGGGCAACACAGGAACTTTCCAAAAGTCCAGAATGCAGCAAAGCCTGTATTTGGACTACTCTAGGTCAGGAAAGACAGGAAACAAGGATCACTTTTTTTTTTTCTTTTTTGCAACAAACAGCAGGAAAATGCAATAAATGTGCAACACAGGCTAGCGCACTTGAGTGTGTAGCCTCAACAGGTAAATGCAACAAACAGGACAAACTTTAAATTTCAAGTGCAAAAGCGTGCTAAAGCTTGCTTTAAAGCAGGGGGTTAGAAGGGATATGAAATGGCCCAAAACGGCCAATGAGCTACAGGTCACTGTGCTGGAACCACTCCTCAAAGGACAGGTAGGCTGCTCAGAGCTCCCCACTCTCACTGGTGAACAAAGAAGCTTCCTCCTATCCAAATAAGGATATGGGCAACACAGGAAATATGACACAGCCCAGAGATCAGCAATAACCTGAAGACTGGACTATTCTAGTTCAGTAAAGGCGGGAAACGAGGATTTTTTTTTTTTTTTTTTAATACAGAGTAGCAGAAATTAGGTACAGAAACGCAGTAAATGCTTTAATTCAGCTAGCACACTTGAGTGTGTAGCCTACCAGTTAAACTAAGCAAAAACAAACTTTAAAAGTGCAAAAAAAAACTCAAATACAGACAGGAATGCAATAAAACAACTTTGCAGAGCTTATTTAGTTAAAGAAACAGAGAAGTCTATATATACAGAAAAGCAGCTAATGCACACGAACACTTCAGATGCAGTGCAACCTAGAGCACTTGAGTTGTAGCAATATTAAGGCGATTACAGTTATAGTAAATGATCTGAAATATACTCTATATATATTTCTTTCTTTTTTCCCTTTTTTTGAAAGGGAAAAAGGAGAAACAGAAGGCCTTATCAAATGTTCTCTCTGTATTAGGTAGAATGAGCTAATGACACTGGACTGGGAGGAGTGTCACAGATCAGATTTACAGTAGGGGCGGGCAACTGCAAAGCCACCAAGTATAAGAGCAAGACACCAACTGGGAGGGATGGGACAGACAGTAAGCACTACAGAAAACAAATGAAAGTTTTTAAACAGATAACGATTTGTAAAGATGCAGAATGCTTTTAACTGTGGACAAATCAGTTACTTGTGCAGATTTGTTAACAATAAAATACACTCTAAGACTAAAAAGCAGACAATAAAAGTGCTAGATATTAATTGTTAGAAACAATAATCTGTATAAATAATCGAAAATAAAAGCAGGATAGTTGTATATCTCAGCTAACTGTTGCATTCAACAGCTCTTATCCACTCTGCTCAGTGTGTATAACACAGTCAGTCTCTTTCCAGCTATTAGCTGATAGTAAGGCAGAAAGGTTCTGACTGCTTGCATCTCAAGTCAGTCATGCTTGCATTTAGCACCGAAGTCCATCACTCGGTAGAAATACTCATTTTACGTCAAGCACTTTCATGAGAAATAATTTGTTTGTATTTTCTTGTAGTCTACTGCAGCCATTTGCTACTGCTTGCCATTATGCTTGAATCACTGTTCTCTAGGCAACTTCAGCATCAGTTTACCTTGTGTAACTTGTTTTATAAATAGCAGATGTTCTTCGTGTTTCACTGTTGCAGTCATCACACTTGGGTTATCCTGCCAGGGGTAGCCCTCAGTCAGCCCGAATACCAGAGGCATAGTATTTCTGCGTTGGTTGCTGTCACTTCATTACTGACGTCAGGTCGTCAGTGGTATAAAAACAGGCAGCCGACGCCATTACATCACACGTTTTTGCCGAGGAGCCAGAATCAGAAGCAATTAGCACGAGTGCCTGTCGGCCGCTACCTGAGTTTTCGTTTCTAAAACTGAAGTTGAAGTCTTCTTAAGCTAAGTACCCCGTTGGGAGTCCTTTTTTCTTGCTCTAACCGATGTCAGAAAAAGTTAAGAATTGTCTCAGCTGTGGAAAGCAAATACCACACCGAGATTTCCATTCTTACTGTGTCACTTGTTTAGGCCCAGACCACAATGTCCCTGACTGCCGGTTTTGTGCTTTGTTCAGTGCCTGAACTATTCGTCATTGGGCCTTTATTGTAGCAAAATACTTACGCTCTCATTCTCTCCGTATTCTGAAATGGCTTCAGTAAGCCATCCAGCTACTGATCCTCTGAAAAAACGTAAGGATAAAGACAGTGATAGACCACACAGGTCCAAAACTGCTGACGATGCTTCCGTTAAGCTAGTCCCCAGTTCGCCAGTACTCAGTGAGGAACTTTCCCAGCCCCTGATGCTCGATTCGATGGATTCGCAGGCCACTACTGAGACCTGTTCGGAGTCTGGTATGCTCCGAGACTCTTTGACTACGGAACCTACGGATGTCTCTACCTTTGATCGGTTCTGGAGCTGCTGTGCAGGCACTGGCTTCTGAGGAAGTTCTTTGCACTACCGATTTTCGACACAAACTGATGACTTCTTTCGCGCCTTCAGTTCTTTCTGAAACTACCGAGTTTCTAAGGCCCAGCGTGCAAGCTACGCTTAAAAAAAAACTAAGACCCAAACTCAAGTGCCTGCTTCCTTGCCACAATCACAGATGCTTAAAATGGCGGAAGACCTTATGCTGATTAGGGGAAGCGAGCCTTCCCCTTCTAAAAGGAAAAGACTTGTCCCCAGCAGCTTTATCTGACCAAGAGTCCGATGACTGAGGTTTCTGATTATGAAGACTTGCCCTTATCTGCTTATGAAGATTCAGATGCAGAGGAATCAATTCCTTTTGCCTCTCCTCCAGAAGATTTTTCTTTTGGTGAAACCCTACATACATTGACAGAGCATTTACATTGGGAATGCCAGGATTATCCTCATTCCAAAAAGGGACTCGGGGGAATTTTTAGATTTACCACAGCACAGACTCTTAGCTATCCCTCCTTTTCTAGATGTTGTGGGTGATGTCTTTATGGAATCCAGTCTTACTCCTGATGCTTCACCTCCAGCTCCCAGGAAACCTGACAGGTACTAGAGTCCCTGACTCACAAATTTTCTTTTCAAGAATCCTACTGCTGACCCAGAGGTCATCTCCCAAGGACCTAAAGGAATAAAAGCAACCGCAGCCAAGAATCCCACCCCCTCAGGCCGGGATTCCCTAGAGTTAGAGAGATGGGGTAAAAAAGTATACACCTCTGCAACTCTTTCCATTAGAGCATTAAATTGTTAGTTCCACATGCTGAAATACTAGCAACATACTATGGAACTACTTAAGAAAAAATTATCTACCTTCCCTGACTGCACAGAAAATAAAGAATTACAGAAGCTTATGCTTTTCTGCAAGCCAAGTCAGAAACATACCCTGCAATGTGGGTTTGATGCCCTAGAAGCATCTTGCAGGGAAGCAGTCACAGGTTCTGTACTTTGAAGGCATGCTTGGCTTAAGGAACAGACCTTACCAGACCATGTTAAATCAAAATTATTGGACCCACCTCTGAACAAAGACAATCTGTTTGGCACCAAATCAGAAGAGATTTTAAAAAAGATGAAAGAAAAAGCTAAGTATATGCAGACAGTCAAATATTTTTTGCAAGTACAACTTTCACGATTCAGTAGGCATTGCCCCTCAAAACATTGGTCCTTTCCAGCCCCCTCAAGGCCAACTCACACTAGACCTAGGGGAAGCAGACCCTCACCACACAACAGTCTTAGGGCATGTAGAGATGTAAGCAATGGAGTACCTCCACATCTAAAACAGGGAGTGCTAAGCCACCCCCTTATGGAAAGAATTCACAATGACTTCTCAACTCCTCTCCTCCCCTCTGCCCAATTGCTCTTGCCCCTAGGAGGAAAACTTGCCTACCATGCAAAAAACAGGGCCTCCATCCCCAACAATCATTGGGTCCTCAACATAGTATCCCAGGGGTACGAAGTTTATTTCCACATGCTGCCAACCCCAAAAGGGTTCCCAGATCTTCCTCCAAACCAGTGGGCAGAGGCACAAAACCAAGTTCAGTCCCTGTTCTTCATAAGGCAATTCAGCCTGTTCCTGTAGAACAGATAGGCCAAGGTTTTTATTCAAGACTTTTCCTGGTACTTAGAAAAGAGGGCACCTGGTACCCAATCTTAGATCTATCCATTCTAAACACCTTCCTGGTGGTACCAAAAGTCAGAATGCTCACCCTAAAGCAGCTTCTCCCTATGCTATCCAATGATGCCTGGTTAGTCACCCTAGACCTAAAGGAGGCCTATCTGCATTCCCCAGTCAGGGACTCTTGCAGGAAATATCTACGTTTCAGGGCAGGATCTATGCATTATCAGTTCTCTGCACTTCCCTTTGGCTTATCCACTGCTTGCAGAGTTTTCACAAAATGCCTGGCTCCAGCCATTGCCTTTTGCGGACAAATATTCAAACTTACCCCTACTTGGGCTGCCTGATTCAGGCATACAGTCAGGAAAAGCTGTTGCAGCATCTGACATTTTTAAAGGGCCTTCTAACCTCACTGGTGTACACTATCAACGAAAAAAATCCAAACTAGTCCCCACTCAAATTGTATTCCTGGGAGCCAGCTTAGACACAACATCCCAGATGGCATTCCTTGATGCAGAAAAACAAGCCTATCTGACAGGCTACTTCTCTCAAATGGCCACCAGAACCCAGTTATCTGCAAGGAAAATCCTGCAAGCTCTAGGTTTCATGGCCTCCTGCATTCTACTAATTCCATATGCCAGATTGCATATGAGGAAACTTCAATGGTACTTAAAAAGTATTTGGTGCTAACATTCTCAGGACCTGGAAATGATCATACCAGTGATACCTTGTCTAAGGAAAGAGTTCCTTTGGTGAGCAGCAGCATGTAACCACAACAAGGGACTTCCCTTTACACAACCCCACACCACCCAAACTCTAACTATAGATGCATCAGAGTGTCTGGGGTGCACAACTGGGCAGCAGGTGCAGTAGTGGCCACTGGAGCCCAAATCAAATTCATCTGCACATCAACCAGAAAGAGATGCTAGCTGTTCAGCATGCTCTTAACAGCTTTCAAATCCCTATTCTCTCCGGGGCCTCTTCTAATCAAAACCGACAACACCACAGTGATGTGGTACATCAACAAGCAGGGGGGAACACACACTGCAATCTAGCCATGATCCTTTGGAACACTGCCTCAGCCATGCATATTCACCTGGAAGCCCAATTCCTGCCATGCAACCAAAACTCTATGGCAGACAGCTTAAACCTTCTAGACCCACACGAGTGGCAATTAAACCACAACACCTTCAGCCTTGTGACACAGAAATGGGGTACCCCGAAGGTGGACTTGTTTGCCTCCCCCTACAACCACCAGCTCAGCAAATTCTGCACCAGGGAACCTCACAGCAAGACCTGGAAAGTGGATGCTCTGTCCTTCTACTGGGAGAACTTCTCAATCTATGCATCCCCCCCTTCCTCCTCTTAACAGAGTACTGCTCAAAATAATGGAGGAGAGACTAAGGGCAATCCTGATTGCCCCAGAATGGCCATGCCAGCACAAGTACCCACTACTGCGCAGTCTCTCTGTTGCCTCCATGGCACCTCCCTCAGATTCCAACTCTCCTGACTCAGCAGGAGGGAGAGTTCTTGCATCCACAATTGCACATCCTGAGCCTGGCAGCCTGACTTATTCCTTGACTTTTCCTCCAGTGGCCAGCCTAAGCAAGCAGGTCCTGGATCTTATAAAGTGAAGCCAGATGACCCAGTGCTAGAATATCCTATGCTGACAAGTGGAAAAGGTGTTGTTCCTGGATCCAGATTAAAGGAGCTGACCCAGCACAGCCATCCTTGCGTATCATCCTGGATTCCCTAGCAGACCTACTCCACAGGGGCCTATCCTTCTCTTCCATTAAAATCCATTCCTCTGCCATTTCTGCACATTACAGCACTGAGCCACCTCTCTTCTCACACCCTCTCATCAAGCAGTTCCTGAGAGGGGCTAACAACTTAAGGCCACCAAGAAGAGCCCCTACCCTTGCTGGGGACCTTAACTTTGTGTTGGAAAAGCTCACCCCCCCCCCTTGAACCTGCAGTTTCAGCAGAGTTAAAATTCCTCTCTCTGTAAACAGCCTTGCTTTTGGCCATCACTTCAGCTAGAAGATTGTCTGAGCTACAAGCACTTAAGGCTGTGGAACCCTTCATCATTTTACATGCTGACAGGTCTCCCTCAGGACTAACCCAACTTTCATGCCTAAAGTGCTGTCCAATGTGGCTGTCAACCAGTCTGTTCATTTGCCCACTTTTCCCTAAACCTCAAAATAAGGGGGAAAGAATCCTGCACTCTTTAGATGTGCACAGACCGCTCAAATTCTACGTGTATAGGACTAAGCCTTTTAGGAAATCTGACGAGTTAGGAGTCAGCCTTGCACCAGGGCCAGAGGGCAAAGCCATATCAAAACAAACCATCTCCAAATGATATCCATTTCTGTTACAAACACCGTGGGAAACCAACCCCTCAGGGAGTCAGAGCACATTCCACTAGGACAACTTCAACCTCTACAGCCTTTCTCAGAGGAGTCCCTTCCAGGGACATCCTGGAAGCTGTAACATGGTGTTCTGTCCATACCTTCACCAAGCATTACCACCCGCCTATCTTTTCCAAATCCCGGGCGGGCTTTGCAACCGTAGTCCTGCAGGGCATACTAGCCAGCCCCAAGTCTTCTTGACTGCCTCCACCCATTCTTCAGCTTTGGGAATCAACCCAAGTGGGATGACTGCAGCCGTGAAACACGAAGAACATAGTACAGTTGTGCACACTTACCATAAATGTAGATGTTAGAGTATAATTATTTAATAATACTTATTTTGACTGCAGGCTAAGGATTGCCTTCCATGTCAAGAATTAATATCAGAGTATAGGCAAAGAAAAATAAATACAGGGGTCCTAAATGAAAGACCAGCAGTGGTAAAGTTTTTAATAGAATCTGCAACCAGATGTTGCCATTGAGAAAGGAATAATTAGTAGAGCATATAAAATATTGAATGATAACTATATGAATCAATCAGAGGTGGTTAGGAGGTACTGGGAAGAGAGATTAAATGAGCAATTAACAAAGAAGCAAAGGGGAATATATATATATATATATATCTGTATCTATACATATATCTCTCTCTCTCTCTCTCTATATATATATATATATATATATATATATATATATATATATATATATATATATATATGACTTCAAAGATTTTTCCTCAGGTAGACAGCAAATGTTGGAGGGTGTGATGGGGCAGAAAGAGGCAACTGGAAACGTATATTTTCTGGGAGTGTAATGAGTTGGTAGATTTGAAAGATTCCCTGCAGACTGCTCAGTCTGAGATGCAGGGGGTGAGCAAGTTGGAGTGACTAGTGAAATTATTTTTTTGAGTTATGATAGAAACTTGGAATTGCCTAGACATAGTAAGGCCTTGCTGAGTCTAATTATGATGACTACCAAAAAAGGCAATTACTAATCCACAGTGGTGCAGCAGTGGCGTTGTTGCCTCACAGCAAGAGGTTCTCCCATTCAATTCTCAGCTAGTGTGCGGGGAGTGCCTTCTGTGTGGAGTCTGCATGTCCTCCCCGCGGGTCGAGTGGAGTTCCGAAAGACATGCGCGAATGGGTGTTACTTTGTTGAAGGTTGGGCGTTGAGCTGGCAACTTGGCACCATGAAAATCTACTGCCAATCATTAGCAGACCGGAGTTCCGCTGTGGCGACCCCTTACCGGGGAAAGCCGAAAGACAACAACGACCAAAAAAGGCAATTACTAGAAAATGGAAATCAGTCTGAACCAGCTTCACTAGAAGTAATGAAGATAGTCACATTTGGGATCTTTAGAAAGGGTAGGAGCAAATTACACAAGAAAAATGGGAACTGTGGGGTCAGTACATATAGAGGAGGAACGAGGTTTAAAAGAAGGCAGGATTTGAATTATCTATGTAATGGTTGACCAACAGTGATTGGCTATATTTAAAGTGATGTATAATGTTTGTAGCTGCAGTTGTGATGGCACCGTTTGGAATGTTTGTTTGCCACTGAGATTGTATTGCTATGGTTTATTGTCATTTATGTAAGTGTAACATGGCCTGTGTCATACATGATTTAATAAAGATGTTTTTTTTAAAAAAAAAAAAAATGTTTAGTGCAACTAAGCAATCATATGTCTTTGGTCAGTTTTTCTGCAATTTGAAATTGTTAAATCTGAAAGCTTATTTGCTGTTTTTGAAGATCATTTCAGCTCCTTGTAAGGTACCGCAGTATGCTCATACACGAGTCATTATTGCAGTAGGCTAAGCTATGTGGGTTCTGCGTTGACCTCCCCGCCCCTGTATGGGCCAGCTTCTCAAAGCTTTCCAGAAGACTCACCTGCCAGTAGTTTGCTAGGCTTTCCATATTAAAAGTAGGTGGTGTACTAAAAAGCTGCAGAGTTTTTTTTGTTTCTGAAGTGAAGCTTTTCTTTTTATATTTCGTGGAAAAAATTAGTTTGCAAGACAACTGTTTTTTTGTGGTTATGAAACAGAGTGTGGGACTGTCTTTTTAACATAAAGGGAAAAATTTGTTTGATTAAAACCTAAGCTGCTGTTAACTTTATTGTGCTTGGGAAAGGACGTTATGCTTGTTGGGGGGCATCTTTTAGTGGTATACTTGACTAAGAACTACTAGGTCCGATGTCCTTTTCATTCTTCCTCAACGTACGGGTGATGGATACGATCCTTGGATCCGACTCAGACACATACCACAGACTTTGGACCAACTTTCAAGCTCCTCCCTCTACCCATAATGCTTTAGCCCATCCCCAATACCCCAGATCTCCTTTGCTGCTATCATGTTTTGGCTTGAATCCTCTGTCATAGTGTAAATTAATATATAGCTAGCTGTGTAAGTACATTATCCTACTCTTATTTTTCTATTACATTCTCTTATGTTTCTTTACAATTTTAGTACTTTTCCAAACCTCCCTCTAATTAGTTTTTCATTTTTTTTGTATGTCAGGCCTGCTGTAGTTGTAGTAGTTTCTGTAATTACCAGTATTGGTACTCTTATTTCTTTTCCCACCCTTTTAACAGGGTATTCCTAATTAGTATTGGTAATTTCTGACTTTTTTTTTAATGAGTTTTTCTTTACTTGGTTTCTTCTACCGCTGTGGATTTTACTATTATGGCTAATAAACTGACAGGTTTTAAAAATTGTACTTCCTGAGGGCATGAAATCTTTAACTCAGATGCTCACGGAGTTTATTGCTTAGGAGCGGCACACTTTGGTACAAATTGTGCTATTTTTGTATGGTTTAATTTAAGAGCTAGAGCTGACAAGGTAACAAGCTTGTTCTCAAGGGTTTGCTTCCACCTACATAATCTTCCTCATCAGGGGGTCAAACCTCTAGTAAATCTTCAAAAGCTTTTTCAGAGTACAGGAAGCATTCTCCTTTGAAGTCTCCAAAGACTTGTTTTGAGCCACCACAGAAAATTCACCAATAGTGTGATCAGACTATGGATACTAAGCTTTTGGATACTAAGCCTTCAGATCCCATTATTATGTTTTCTAGTCCTACATCCAGAATGCGGATTCGAAACCTTCAGATCCAATTTTTAGCATGGCATACATGCAGATGACTCACTCACCCGAGTTTATGGCAGACCCTGTTTCCTTCGGCTCTTTTCTCCATTGATGCAATCACCAAGACAGCATTCCAGACCTCAGTTCCACAATGTTATCCATTAGGTCCTCCTAGAGTCTTTCTGAAGCAAATGTGGGTAGAATGAAGAGAAAGTTCCTCAGAGCTCAGTTCTAGATGGGGGTTATATTGGCTCAGTCTCCCATTCGAACTGAGAGCCTTCCTGCCACTTAACCATACAGTTTTATCTCCTCCCCTGATCCGTTCTTCACTTTCAGAGTACTAGGATCAGACAGTTCCAAGAGTTCCATTGCTGGATCCGAAGAGAATTTCCTTGTACTCTGGTCTCCGTGACCCGTTCCGCTCCTATACCTTTGGATCGGGACAACTCCTGGCGCAGGAGTGTTGGTGTCTGGTCTGTGGGGCCAGGATCTACTCCAGTGCTGTCAGTTCCATGAATCAGGTCTGAGTTGTGATTACCTCTGCTGGAACATTCTGTCGTGGTGCAGATGGCCATGACTTTTCCAGGTCTATCTGCCTTCGAGTTTGTGGAAACTGTTTCATCTCTTTCTGGAGATCTAATCTCTCATACATTGTCTGATCCTGCCCCATTTTCCTGTAGGGCTCCAAGCTCTGATCCCATTATACCTACTGCACAGGGACAGCCAGTTCCCATGGAAGAGCTACCGCTCTGTTCAGACACCTCCCCAGAACATCCCCTTAAGGAGGTCCACCAGAAGAGAACGTACAAGAGGAGGCACATAGATTCCCCTATGGAATTTCTCACCAAAGAAACTTATTTTGATGAGAGGGAAGGATCTCCCAGATGACCACTTGATGTCTCATTTGGAGACATTTCAGAGATTTCAAGAGCCTCTAAGCACTTGGAAAAAAGCCAGTGAAGACCTGGATCCAGTAAAAATGTTTAATAATCACTCCACTTCACAGAAAATAAAAACTCTTAAAAATACCCCTTCAGGTCACAATACATACACATTAATGCTTTTTACAGAGGAATGAACAGCGTTTTCGTCTCCAGACTTCTTCAGATGGAAAATGCATACTAACCACAAATCTCTGTATAAATACTAATTACTTAATTGGTAAATCATTTTCATTGGCAGGGCATCAAGTGTCCACCATATTGTAAAAAACAATCTTATAAGAAGTTGAATTCTGTTTAAAAAGACTAAAATGTACATAAATATGAAAATAGTTGTGTAAACCTATTTATATATAAATATATAAAAACACACGCACCAACGTATATCTATATATATATATATATATATATATCTATATATATATATATATATATCTATCTCTATAACTCTATATATCTATATATATCTATATCTCTATATCTATATATATCTATATCTCTATATATCTCTATATGAAAGAGATGTAGATGTATAGCTACGCACACACGCACACACACACACACATATATATATATATATATATATATATATATATATATATATATATATATATATATATATATATATATATATGTGTGTGTATATATATATATATA
>NC_056743.1:817869412-817889682 GCF_019279795.1 Protopterus annectens
ACTCCTTTATGTGAAGTTGTTCAATCTCGCTGTTCATTCTTTACTGATGGGTAACATCCCAAGCGCCATCAACCTCGGCTGGCTCACAGGAGTATATTTCTCAGGACCGTGGATCCAAAGGAGGCCCTGTCAACTTTGTAATGAGTGATAAAGGTATGAGGTTTTGACCAAGTGGCTGCTGTGCAAATGTCAATAGGAAGTCTGGTCGAAAAGGCAGAGTATGTAGAAACAATGCTGGTTGAGTGAGCCTTAATTTTATACTGTAAAGTCATGTTAGCAGAATAAGCAAAGGTAATTCAATCAGATAACCATTTAGAACGAGTTGTTTTAGCCACTGGTCTACCTTTTCTGGAGTCTGAAAATGAAACAAAAAGTTTGTCTGATTTCCTGATATCTTTTGTTATATTCAAATAAAATCTGAGCTGTCTGTGAACATCAAGTTTGTGCAGCGTGTACTCCAAATTGTTTGAATCATTGTGAAAGAAGACTGGCAAATCAATAATTTGTTTTGAGATTCGTTTCAATGCAAACTTTGGGCAAGAATGAGGGGTTTGTTCTAAGTGAGAGACTGTCATCATGGAATATCAAATAAAGAAGCTTGATGGCTAAAGCCTGAAGCTCTGACACTCTGCGGGTAGAAGTAATAGCTACTGAAAAGATGATTGGGCTTCCATGACAAAAATTTTTGGTCACATGAGGAAGCTGGTTCAAATGGTGCAAGAATTATGCGTGAAAGCATAACATTTAGATTCCATGGAGAATAGGGAGATTTCACAGTTGGTCTAATATGAAAGGTCCCTTTGAGAAAGGCTTTGGATAACTTGTGTAACATAATATTCAATCCTTCGAATCCAAAAAAGAAAATTAGAAATAGCAGCCAGTTGAACCCTAACTGTTGCTGCTGCAGCTCCTTTGTTGAATATCAGTCAAAAACTCTAAAGTGTAGGCCATAAGGGCTTGGTGCAAGTATCAATATTGTTTTTAGCAGCCCATATAGAAAACTTTTTCCATTTGCTAAGATATAGCTTCCTCGTTGAAGATTTATAAGAGGATAAGATAATTTGCTTTGTCTCATTAGAAAGGTTATGGAACATGGCTATGATAGGAATTGGAGCAGCCAAGCTGTCAGCTTTAGGGGCTGCAGAAAAGGATGAAGATGTTCTTCGTGTTTCACTGTTGCAGTTATTACATTTCTGTTATCTGCCTGCAGGTAGCCCTCAGCCAGCCTGAATGTGAAAGTCTTAGATTATTGCGTTGGATGCTGTCTCTTCCATGATGTCAGGACGTCAGGGGTATAAAACATGCAGCTGACGCCATTACATCAGTCTTTCTTGCAGTGCGGTGCCCGACGCATAAGCAGTTCACAAGTGCCATTAAGCTGACTTCTGAAATTTTCGTTTTCAAATTTCAGAACCGAAGTCTTCAAAAAAGCGAAGTACCTCATTGAGGATCCTTTTTTTTTGCTCTTAACCAATGTCAGTAAAAGTTAACAATTGTATTACCTGTGGAAACCGAATACCTCATAAACATTTTCATTCGTACTGCATTCATTGCTTAGGCCCAGATGACGTCCCCTGCTGTCAGTTTTATGCCTTATTCAGCCGCCAGACTATTCATTGTCTGTTTCTTTTTGCAGCAAATTATTTTGGTACTATGTTTAACTATCCAGAAATGGCTTCAGTAAAGCCATCCGACTACCAACATTCTGAAAAAACGTAAAGATAAAGATGGACAGCATAGGTCCAAAGCTACCAACGCCGCTTCTATTAAGCTAGTCGCCAGTTTGCCGGTTCTCATTGAGGTGCTTTCGCAACCCCTAATACCCGCTACTTCAGATTCGCAGGCCTCTGCCAAAACCAATTCAGAGTCTGGTATGCCGCGGGATGCTTCTTCGACCATGGAACTTGCGGATGTGTCTACCTTGGATGGGTCCGGAGTCGCTGTGCAGTCACCGGCTTCTGAGAGTGTATTCAGGCCTACTGACATTCATTTCAAACCGATGCCACCTTCTTCAAGGCCTAAAACTTGACCCACACCTAGAAAACTGGCGTCTAAACTGCCTGTTCATGCCCATATGCCTAAAGAACAAATATGAATGTCTGAATACCTTATTAATTTAATTAGGGGAAACCAGACTTCACTCTGAGACCTAGAACTAAAAATTGAAATTTCTTCTAATCAGGATTCTGAAATAAGTTATGTACTCATCATAACGTTCCATCTGAGTAGGTAAACATCATTTGTCAGCAACCTATGGAGATTCTGATCCGACCTTGGGTCTGAGCCGGCAGTTTTCAACAGCTTTAGATCTGAGCTCCAAGCTCCTCCCCCTACCCATAATCCCCTGCCAACCCTGACTGTCCTCAGATCAAGTTTGCCCAAAAGCAGATACTGTCCGAAGACTAATACTTTCAGATAAGTGGGTAACACCCATGGACCTGAGTATAAAAACATTCATAAGTGAGAGGGCAGGAGGGAGGGATGGTTGTTGACAAATGAAGTTTACCTACTCCGATGGAATGTTATGGTGAGTACATAACTTCTTAATCTGAAGTAGTTAACTTCATTTGTACAGCAACCTATGGGACAGAGTCCCCAGCTACCTGAACTTTGGGCGGCCTTCATGGAAGGATGTTTCGGAGCACTGCAGAGCCAAAGAATACTCTCCCTCTGGAGATAATGTCCAGTTTATAGTGATTGATGAAGGTATGAGATGAGGCCCAAGTGGCTGCTGAACAAATATCATCCAAAGAGACTAGCTCTAAAAGCTGCAGAAGTAGGCATAGACAGAGTAGAGTGGGCATGGACTCCCCTGAGGTGCGGGCCTGCCAGAACTTTCATATGCTAAAAGGATACACTGTGAGATCCATCTAGACAGCGTGACTTTAGAGACAGATTTACCCGTTAAATTTGGCAAAGGAGACTAACAACTGGTCATATGCCTATGACCAGATGTCCTATGGATGTAGAAGCGAAGTTGTCTATGCACATCCAGTGAGTGTAATTTATATTCCCCTTTGTTTTGGTAATTAGGGAAGAAGACTGGTAGGTTGATGGACTGGTCAGGGTTCGTAGTTGGTCTGTGGTCAAGAAAGCTAGGAGCTGGTTTGTGTCTAATCTTGCCTCTATGAAGTCTGTAGTCTGAGTCGGGGTAAGATATGACTTCTCTATGTTGATAGTGATCCCCAGCTCGGGAGCTAGACGAAGAAAGTAGTTTCTGGCTGCGCAGAGTAGATGCCTTGGGGCGGTTAGGAGCCAGTCGTCCAGGTATGGGTAGACCTGGATTCCCTGAAGCCTCAGGTGGGCCACAATCACTGCTAACACTTTGGTGAACACCCTGGGGGCTGTGGTAAAACCAAAGGGAAGGACCCTGAATTGGAAATGACTGGGTCCTAGCCGGAAGCGGAGGAACCTTCTGGATCGCCTGTCCATCAGAATGTGGTAGTACGCATCCTTGAGGTCTATAGAGCACATCCAGTCGTTCTCCCTCTAAAGGGGGAGAATGGATTGAAGGGTGACCATGCAGAACTTCTCTTTGGTTACTGACAGGTTCAGGGAGGAGAGGTCGAGGATAGGTCTTAAGTTCCCCATCTTTTTTGGCATCTAAAAGAACCTGGAGTAAAACCCCGACCCGCACTGGTTTGGGGGGTTGTGTTGGTTGTCTCTTTTTTCCAGCAACTGTTGGATTTCTGTTGCTGCGGCCTCCTTCTGATCGGGTGGGACATCGGGGGAGGTATCAGGGGCTGCGTGGGTAAAGAGAAAAGGGAATCAGATATCATCTGGATATAATGCGAAGCACCCAGCGGTCTGTTGTGATGGACTCCCAATCTGCTAGGTGCTTTGAGAAACGCCCCCCCCCCCAACTGCCTCCAGAGTGGAGCAGTTGGGCAACCCCTCAGGGGTGTTGCTTGGGTTGGTCCGAGAAGGGTTCTCTGGATCCAAAGTTGCGCGGGCCCCCTCTGCCTCTAGGGCGGCGTCCACCCTGCCCTCCACTGCAGTGGAAGGGCTGGGAGTCTGGAGCGGAACAGGATTGTTGTGACTTCCGGAACCAGATCTTCTTCTGTCCCTTTTGGTTCTTGGAGAACGACCTCTGGGGAGCAGAGAAGCGGACTCCGGTAGACAACGTCTTCCTGTCGTCCTCGCTTTGGACCAAGGTATCGCGAACATTTTTGCCAAAGAGGGCAGAACAATCAAAAGGGGCATTAGCGAAAGACGCCTTGAAGGGTTCCGCGAAATCACAGTGCAGGAGCCAGGCCTGCCGCCTCATGACAAGGCCCACTCCGCTGGCTCTAGTGGCTCCCTCCGTGGCATGGGATAGAAGCAGCATAGAGGTGTTTGATATGGATCGGAGAGTGGCCATCCGGGTGGAGTGCAAACGTTTGTGCTCTGCCGACATGGACTCGGGGGGGGGCAGCATACTCTATGCTAAGGTCCCGCTGCACATGTGCCATGTAGTCCAGCGACCTCACAGAGAAGGTAGCCGAACTAAAGACCCGCTTCCCTAAACGGACCATCGACTGAGACTCCTTGCTCGGGGGATGAACCGAGGGACTCTCCTGAGCTAATTCCCTCTTGGTGGCAGCCGCCACCAACATGGCATCTACAGGACCTTTACTCCAGGGAGACTTGTCAGAGGGTGGGCTAAGAATTTTGTCCGGCCACTTGGGGACTGGCTCCACAGTGTCAGTCTCCTTCCATGCCCAGGTAGTAATCAAATCTACCAGGGGATCAGCCGGAGGGAACACCCATGAGGTAAGACGGGCCTGCTTCAAACGCCTCCAGGAACACGGATTCATCCGAGGTAGGCTTTGGGGCAGACCAACCCCCCTTTATCCTGAGCATCTTCATGATGTCACCAAATGAGACATCTTCGGGGGGTGATCTTGGGGAGCCTTCCCCTTCCTCCAATTCCGTGTCCTCTTTCGCTTGTGAGGAACCTCCTCGGTGGGGGGCTGTCCGAGGAGGTCTCACCAGCCACGTCTTGTTCCAAAGAAACAACCTGGGACGTCAGAGCAGGCTGTCCCTGAGGCCGGGTGATGGAACTCGGGCCCAACTGAGAAGGAGTGCAGGGTGGAGCCATGATAAGGGCCGGGGGCCTGGATTCTCTCGACAGGACCCTCTCCACCACGTCAAATGCCGAGGTAGAGCTGCTCTCTCTGGGATCCGAAAGCAGACCCTTCCTCTGATCCGACAGACTGATCGGAGCCGGCGCCGAAGCGATCGGATCAGACGGACCAGTATGCTCCGACCCGGACGGAGCCGAAGGCATACCGTTACCATCGGATCCGAAGCTTTGCCCTCTGCTCAGAGAGCTCTGATCCGAAGAGAATGGACCAGACAGACTCTAGGGAAGTGTCGGCGCCGAAGTACCCGAGACTATCGGCGCCGACACACCCCCTGCTCCAAGGCTGCCCGGCTCCGAAGACTCTGAGCCCGGGAAGCGGGACGGAGAAGGAGCTATCGGGGCAAAAAAATGTGTCTAGCTACCTGGGGGGGGGGGGGGCAGGAGCACTCCCATCTGCAGTTGGGCCTGGAGGAATCTTCTCATCATCCGGTCCAAGTCTGCATCCGTGAGACTTTGAGTAGATCTCGATGAGGCCACCGAGGCTGGATGGGAGTGTCGCCTCGATGACCTCGAACGAGATCGGATCTCCTCCTCAGGAAAAGCACGGGGACCGGATCCGAGATGGAGGAGACCCAGAAGTCCTGGGGGGAGAAGACCACTTAGCCGGGGGGGCCGAAGCGGATGCCTTGGCCCGCTGCTTGTGCTTCTCCCTCTTTTTCTCTTTCCTGGCCTCACTCTCCTCCGGTCCTAAGGTGGGAGGTTGAATCCCGGCCGGGGGGAGGGAAGCAGAAGTGGCTGCCGCCGCAGCGGGAGCCACAGGGGGACCGGAGGTAGAAGCCGAATCTGGGGTCAGAAGACTCGCCAGAATCAGCTTGGACTTCCGGTTCTTGAGTGCCCTGGGGTTGAACGCCGCACAGATAGGACAACCAGAAGACAGGTGTTCAACCCCAAGGCACAGCACACACCGAGTGTGGCCATCCACCGGGGACAGCTTTTGGCCACACTCTGTGCACTTGGAGAAGATCAATTTTGGGGCCTCAGCCATTTAAACTAAGAGAGAACACACACGTTGGGCCCCAAACACACACGCACACAACCCTAATGGAACCATGAAGGAAGGGGGAGGTAAAAGACCAAAAAAATATAAGTTGAAGTAGAGAGGGGTTTTACAAAAAGGGACCTGAAAACACACACACACACACACACACACACACACACAAAAAACAGAAGAAATGAGAGAAAAAAGGGTAATTTTTTTCTCACAAATGTCTCAAAGGCTTTGAGCTGTAGATCAAGCTGCTGTTGGATAACCACGGCAAACTAGCTCTGAGTGAGGTCAGTCAGGGTTGGCAGGGGATTATGGGTAGGGGGAGGAGCTTGGAGCTCGGATCTAAAGCTGTTGAAAACTGCCGGCTCGGATCCGAATCCCCATAGGTTGCTGCACAAATGAAGTTAACTACTTCAGATTCTGTGTTTCTTCTGATTACCAGGATTTGCCCTCACCTACCTATGAGGATCCTTATGCAGAGGATTCCATTCCCTCTGCTTCCCCTCCAGAAGATTTTTCTTTTGGTGAAACCTTGCACGCTCTTAGGGAGCATTTACTCTACTCCAAAAAGAGGCTTAGGGAATTCCTCCCTCAACACAGGCCTTTAATTATCCCTCCTGTTCTGGACATTGTATATGATGCCTTCTTGGAGTCTAGCCTGGCCCCAGACACTTTACCTCCAGCTCCCAGGAAGCCTGACCAGTATTGTAGAGTACCTGACTCAAGTTCCTCTTCAAGAATCCTACTTCGGACCCAAGGCAATTTCCCAAGGACCTAAAGGCATTAAGGCTACCACTGCCAAAAACCCTACCCTCTCTAATAGAGATTCAAGGGCCTTGGACAGATTGGGTAAGAAGGTATACACTTCTGCTACTTTAGCCATTAGGGTCTTAAACTGCCAGTTTCATATGTTAAAGTAGCAGCATGTTTTAGGACTACTTAAACCAAAAATGATGTTGATTCCTGACTGTGCTGAAAATAAAGAATTACAGGATTTAATGCTTTCTGCTGAACAAGTTGGTAAACATACCTTGCAATGTGATTTTGAACTCTTTAGAAGCATCTTGCAGTGCTGCTGGGACTGCGTCTGTACTTAAAAGTTATGTTTGGTTGAAGGAGCAAAATTTGCCAGATCATGTTAAAGCTAAATTACTGGATGCTTCCTTAAACCAAGACCGCCTGTTTAGCAACAAAGCAGAAGTCGTCCTTAAAAAGATAGAGGAAAAAGCTAAATCTATGCAAACTGTTAGATTTCCTGCAAGTATAGCCTCCTAGATTTAGCAGGCATTGGCCTTCTAAGAATTGGTCCGTCCTTGTCTATTCCAGGCCTTCAGTCCAAACCCAGGAACAGCAGAACACCTAGGCTACAGTCTCAAGGTACTCACAGGCCTAAGCAGTAGGGGGCTTCCACTTCCAAAGCTGGAAGTAGTAAGACTCCCACTATGGAAAAATGTCACAATGACTTGACCTTAAACCTTCCAAACCCTGCTCAACTGCCTGCTCCCTTAGGGGGGAAATCGCCCTGCATGCAAAAAAGCAGGGAACTCATTACCCAGGACAAATGGGGTTTAAATATAGTTTTCCAAGGATACAGATTCCACTTACACAGTTTACCAACCCCAAACGGTTGGCAAGACCTACCCCCAAATCATTGGGCAGAGGCTCAACAGCAGGTTCTCTCTGTTCTAAGTATCAGGGCTATTCAACCTGTCACAGCAGAAGAAAGGGGACAAGATTTTTACTCAGGACTTTTCCTGGTACCCAGAAAAGACTGCTCCTGGCATCTTATACTGGATCTTTCTATTCTAAACACCTTTTTGGTAATCCCTAAATTCATAATACTAACACTTCAACAGCTGCTTCCTATGCTAGGTAAAGATGTCTGGTGGGCAACTTTATACTTAAAGGAAGCTTGCCTGCACATTCCAGTCAGGGAATCTTGCAGGAAATACCTAAGGTTCAGAGCAGGCTCCATGTACTTTCAGTTCTCTGCACTTCCCTTTGGCTTATCTACTGCGCCCAGGGTATTCATTAAGTGTCCGGCTCCAGCCATTGCATTTTGCAGGCAAAAAAATATTCACATTTATTCATACCTGGACGATTGTCTAATTCAGGCAGAAAGCAAGGACATTTTGTTAAAACATCTGGCATTTGTAAAGAACCTTTTAACTTCACTGGGTTACACCATAAACGAAAAGAAATCGCATCTAGTACCCTGCCAACAAATTGTATTCCTGGGATCAAGCTTAAATACAACTTCCCAGATGGCTTACCTCACGCCAGAGAAACACGTTTATTTGACAGCCGACTCCAAACTACTGGCCACATAGACCCAGCTGTCTGCAAGGGAAATCCTGCAAGCCCTGGGGTTTATGGCCTCTTGCATTCTGCTAATTCCATATGCAAGACTGCATATGAGAAAACTACAGTCGCATTTAAAAAGCCTATGGTGTCAACATTCTCAGGACCTGGAATCAATGATTCCTAACATTCCTTGCATAAAGACAAAGTTCCTTTGGTGGGCAGAGGCCTGCTACCACAACAAGGGGTGCCCATTCATTCTGCTCCCTGCCGCCCAAACCCTAACAGACGCATCAGACTATGCATGGGGGGCTCACTTGGCAGGGCAGTGCATTCAGGGCGAATGGAACCTGAGTCAGATGCACCTCCATATCAATCAAAAAGAAATGTTAGCTGTACAGAGCTCCCTGACAACCTTCAAGGACAACATTCTTCCAGGACAGTTATTGGTAAAGACAGACAACACCACCACTGTTATGTGGTACATAAACAAGCAGGGGGGATCCCACTTGTACCCTCTCTGCAGACTAGCCATGGCTCTGTGGATCACAGCCTTGAGCTACCAAGTGCACCTACAAGCTCAGTTCCTGCCAGGTGAGCTAAATTCACTGGCAGACGACCTAAGCAGAATTCTCATGGACCCACACAAGTGGAAACTGGAACCAAAGATATTCAACCTTTTGAGAAACAAATGGGAGAATCCAGAGTTGGATCCGTTTGCCTCCCCTCAGAACTACCAATTGGACAAATTCTGCCCAAGGGTTTCCCACAGTCAAGCTTGGAAACTGGATGACCTGTCCTTCACCTGAGAAAGCCTCTCAGTTTATGCCCCCCCCCCCCCGCCTCTTCTCTCGGAAGTTCTACTAAAGATCAAACAGGACAAACCAGGGACAATGCTGATTGCACCAGACTGGCCACGCCAACACTGGTACACCCCCTCTTGCGCAGTATGTCACTGCTGGAACCAAGGCATCTGCCACAGACCCCTTCCCTGCTGTCCCAACAGGAGGGCCAGATTCTGCACCCTCATCTTCAAACACTGAACCTTGCAGCCTGGCTAATTCCTTGAGCTCTACAATAACATTCCTCAGTAAGCAGGTGCTAGATGTCATTCTGGAGTCAAGGAGACCTGGTAATAGAAAATCCTATGCTGAAAAGTGGAAAAGATACTGTTCTTGGAGCCAGACTCGGGGGATGGGCATAACGGTGCCCAGCTTATCGCATATTCTAAAGCACTTTACAGAGATGCTCCACAAGGGTCTTTCCTTATCGTCAATTAAAATTCATGCCTCTGGCATTTCAGCTCATTTTAATCCTGAACCACCCTTCTCTCATCCCCTGCTAAAGCAATTCCTCAGAGGCTCCAAAAATTTAAGACCACCCAGGAGAGCCCCTACTCCAGCCTGAAACCTTAACTTTGTATTGGAAAAGCTCACTCTACCTCCTTTTGAGCCAGTTGCAACTGCAGAGTTGAAATTCCTTTCTTGGAAAACAGCCTTCCTCCTAGCCATCACTTCAGCAAGAAGAGTGTCTGAATTACAGGCTCTTATGGCAGTGGAGCCATTCATCTTCCATGCAGACAGGGTGTCCCTCAGGATCAATCCTTTATGCCCAAGGTGGTATCTAGTGTGGCCCTTAATCAGTCCATTCATTTGCCTACCTTTTTCCCAAATCAAGAAAACAAAGGAGAAAGAATACTGCACTCTTTGGACGTGCACAGGCAACTTAGATTTTATTTGGACAGGACTAAGCCTCTCAGAAAATCTGAACAGCTGCTAGTTAGCTTTGCTGCAGGGGCAGAGAAGGCCATTTCAAAGCAAACCATTTCTAAGTGTATAGCCCATTGCATTCATTCCTGTTATAAGCACCATGGAAAACCTACCCCACAGGAGATAAGATCACATTCCACCAGGAACGCATCGACCTTTACAGCCTTTCAGAGGTGTCCCTTCCAGGGACATCCTAGAAGCCGCTACCTGGAGCTCTGTACGTACCTTCACCAAGCATTGCCACATGCCTTTTTTTTCTAAATCCAGAGCTGGTTTTGCAGGGCTTTATAGCTGGTCCTAATGCTTTCTAACTTTCTCCTCCCTTCCTTAGCTTTGGGAATCGATCCAAATGTAATGACTGTAACACTGAAACACGAAGAATATAGTACAGTTGTGTACACTTCACATAAATGTAGATGTTCGAGTGTATTCACTGTTGCAGTCCTGGTTACCCTCCCTCCAGCCCCTGACTTCTCTTGGCTATACTTTACTTGTTGTTGAGCGTTTTTCAGCTTTCTGGTGTATTTGCTTTTTGTTGAAGGTGTAACCTCACATATAATTGCTTTCCATTATGGGGGCACCTGACATCTGGGACAAGAAAAACTGATGTAATGGCGTCTGCTGCATGTTTTATACCCCTGACTACCTGACGTCATGGAAGAAGAGAGAGCATCCAACGAAGGAATCCAAGATTTAAATATTCAGGCCGGCTGAGGGCTACTTGCAGGCAGATAACCCGAATTTAATGACTGCAACAGTGAATACACTCTAACATCTACATTTATGGTAAGTGTACAAAACTGTACTTTCCCCCAAGTGTGTCAGAAGGTTTGGGACTGGGTCCAGAATCCAAGGGTCCTCCAAAAGATGAAGTCTAAGGAAGGGGAACCAAATCTAACAAGGCCAATGAGGGGCTTTGAGAATGATGATCCTTCCCAGGGTTTTTGCTTTCTGTAGAACCTTGAGTATCAGCAGGATTGGTGGAAATGCATAGAGGAGACCCAGAGGCCAATTGTGTATTGAGTGCATCCCTTGGGGCTTCTCGCAGAGGAGTAATCAGGGCAAAGTAGCTTCTGCATTTAGTGTTCATGTGACTGGCGAAAGGGTCACAGCAAGGCTGGCCCCACCATTGGAAAATAGTGTCCGCTATTTTCTTAGAGGGACCACTCATGAGGCAACAAGATTGCCCTGCTCAGCTTGTCTATCATGTTGGATTTCCCCGGGATGGGTGTTGCCAACAGAAAGCGCTGGGTGGAAACAGCCCACTGCCATACTCTGAGAGCCTCTCAACAAAGTGGTTAAGACCTGCTTCCTCCTTGTGTGTTCAAATACCAGACCACCGACATATCTGTCTGAACCGCAATCGTACCCAGAGGAAGAAAGTCCTGAAAGTACTGCAACGCCAAAAGTACTGTTTTCTTCTCCCGGACATTGATAAGATTTGTCTCTTGATTGGTCCATGTGCCTTGGGCTGTTTTTCCCTCAAAATGCCCCCACCCCCTTATCAGGGAAGCATCCGTGGTTACTGTGGCCGCTAGAGGGGGTAGCACAAATGCGTGAACTATCGTGCCATGAAGTGAGGTCAACCACCATTGAAGATCCTTTTTGCAGGAATTTGTGATCATTATCCTGTGAGACATGGGAAGCTCTTGGTAAGACCATTGAGTGAACAACAGCCATTGTAGATATCTGCATGTGCATACGAGCTAGTGGAATGGCTAAAATTGCTGCTGCCATCATCCCTAACGATTTCAGAACTTCTGATGCTGTTGCTCTGTCGTTTGATATCAGAACACTGACATGCTGGTGCTCTGTCGTTTATCAGAACACTGCCATGCAGACTAAGAAGAAAGACCCATTCCATTGGAAACCTTAGGGTGGGGTTGGTGTCCAACTCTGCCCCGATAAAAACGATATGCTGCGATGGCGACAAGGCAGATTTTTCTGAGTTGATTGTAATGCCCAGTTGATTGCAGTGTGGCAGAGTGGACTCCCTGGCCTGAATGAGTTGATGCCTGGTGGTGGCAGTAAGGAGCCAATCGTCTAGGTACGGAAACACCTGGAATCCTAGATGCCTCAGATGAGCTGCGACCACTGCCATGCATTTGGTGAACACACTGGGGGCTGTAGTGAGGCTGTAGGCCAGGGCTCAAAACTGGTAGATTGGCTCCCATCCAGAAGCACAGATTTTCTTTGGATGGCCTGGCCATTTTTATGTGGTAGTAAGCATCCTTGAAATCTATCGAGCACATCCAGTTGTCTTTCCCTAAGAAGGGAAGTATAGACTGAAGCGTGACCATTCGGAACTTAACTTTCTTTACATATGTGTTCAGTTTGCTGAGGTCCAGTATGGGTCTCCAGTCCCCCTTCTTTTTTGGAACCAAAAATAATCTTTAAGTTCAAAATCCTGTCTGGTCTGCTGGGACTGGTTGGATGACTCTTTATAAGCAATGTTTGGACCTCTATTGCTTTTTCCCTGTAACTGGGTGGGACGTCTGGGATTTTTCTTATGGGTGGAGGAGGTATGGTGAATGGGATGAAGTATCCCCTGGAAATGATACTTTGTACCTAGCTGTCTCTTGTTATTTTGAGCCAGGCATCTGGATACAAAGATTAGCGACCCCTGATTGTCTCCAGAGTAGGACAGTAGGGCCTCCTTTCATGAGCGCTGATAGGGCTTCCCAGAGAAGTGATCTCTATTGCCCTGGTGTTGCAGACCCACTCTGCCGCGAGGGCGGCGTCTTCCATTTTTGCCCCCCCCCTCCTCTGCTTCTGGAGGGTGGTTCGCCGTGTGTGTCCTGAAAGGCTCCTTGGGCTTTTCGGAACCACATTTTCCCTCCCCTTTGACCCTTAGGGTATGGTCAGGTGGGGGTGGAAAAACTGATCCCGACGCAGACCGTCTTTCCATCCTGTTGACACCTGGTTAAGGTTTCCTTCACTTTAGGCCCGAATAGAGATGAGCCATCAAACAGGGTTATTCACTAAGGAAGACTTGAAGGGCTCTGCGAAGGAACACAAGCGCATCCTGGAGTGTCTCCTAACACAAGCGCATCCTGGAGTGTCTCCTAAGAGTAACTCCTGTACCCGCTGCCCTACGCATTCCATCGGCTGCATATGAGATGAGGCGCATGGATGAGTTTACTATAGAATTGAGAGTAGCAAGATGGGCGGCAACTTTGTCAGAAGCTCCTGCAGCTACTGTACCCTGAAGAGCATCTCCTAGCTCCTTAAGGAGATCTCATTGTAACCTGGTGAAATGGGTTAAATAGTTCAGTGAACGAAGAGCAAAGGTTGCTGAACTAAACGTGCACTTCCCGTACCTATCCTTGATCCTGGTTTCTCTGTTAGGAAGATGGATAGACGAGGAAGTCTCAGACATTTCCTTTTTGGTGGCTGCCACTACCACCATGGCATCAACTGGAACACCTTTTGTTAAAAATGATTTGTCAAGAGGGGCAGAAATTGACTTATTAGGCCTCCTAGGGACAGGCTCCATAGTATCTGGAGACTCCCATGCCCTTCGACAGACATGCTGCATCAGCTCATTGAAGGGTGGAGATGCCCAAGAGGTGGAGGGCTGACACTTGAAAGCCTTCAGGAGAACTTACTCATCCTCAGTAGGGCTTTTGGACTGCTAGTCACCCCTCTGCCTAAGGATTTCAAGTATCTCAGCAAATGAGTTACCTTCAGAGGGGGACCATGGGGACCCTTCTGACTCATCTTGGTCAATATCCGATGTTAGGGACTCCTGAAGGGGAATCAAGATGTTTCATCTTACACAACCTATTCCTGTGAACTTCATCAGTGGGAGCTTCTGGTGAGGTCTCTGAAGAGCAAGGGCCACCCAATGGGGCTTCCTGAGGCTCTGGTTGTCTATGCTTGGTCAGGATGTGTGATGCAGATGCAGGCGCTTTCAGGGAGGAGGAAGCCAGACTTGAGGTCGAGGAGATATTAGGAGACCTTACTCTACTCATGGCATCGAAAGCACCTCTGCTCCAATGCGAGGGAACTGACAGATCCGAAGATACCGTCGATACCCCCAGCACTGGGACAGTGGGTTCTGAACCAGAGGTAGGAGCCGAGCTCATCTGAGCCGAAGCCCCGAGAGGCGGAGTCGGAACAGACAAGTCGGTCCAGCTATTCTTCCCAGACCCGACCAATGTGTGTTGGCTCCTAGAATCCTCGATCAGCACTAAGGATATGAGTGCACGGAGCCGAAGACGCTGGAGCAGTTGTCTGCTCCGAGGGTTCCACTATCCACAGGTCATACTCCTCCAGCTCCAAAGGACTATCCTGATTTGGAGGAGGAGTAGATTGGACTGGTGTAACGGTCTTCAGCTTCGAAGCCAACTGGTTGAAGCTGATAATTTTTGCCAAGGCCCGGTGCTAATCGCTTCTGCACCACACGATCCACATCCGAAAGGCTGATAGAACCAAGAAGAGCACACCGAAGGTGGTACTGACTGCAGTAACTGACTGTTAAGAGCTTCAGACACCAGTTCCAAGACTGAGGACCAGCTACGAAAGGGAAGGACTGTCTGTTCTGATGGCAGTGGAGCCGAAGTCAATGATTTCTTTGAGTCCAAAGTTTTAGAAGACTTTGAGGTCTTGCTGGATCCATCATGGTCACTCATAGCTTCTTGAAATTAAGGTTTCATCAACCCTCTGTCAGTTTGTTTCCTTTCCTGCAGGACCCTTCAGGAAAAAGACTTGCAAATTGCACAGCTGTCCTGTAAATGCAGGGCTCCTAGACAGTATGTGCAATTTACGTGACTGTAACAGACATCTTTTGGCCACGCTTGGGGCAGTTCCAACCAGACTTTGGATGTTTGTCTTGATCAGCCAAAATAATCCAAGAAAATTAGTCGCCACAGAATAACTGAAAAGTAATTATTCACACAAGCCTTAAAAATCAGGCTAAGTCACACACACATGAGTATACTAATGCAAATACAAACTGTCAGAAAAAAGTCTGTCTAAAGCGCACAACAAAAAGTTCAAAGCAGACTATGCAATAAAAGAAGGTAGCTGCTAAGAGGTGCAACAAGCCTTATTTAGTCTGTAACAAGCAACTATGACTATCTAGAAAAACTTGACAAAAGTTCACTGAATAAAACACTAATATATACAACATGAAGATATTAAACTAGGCCAAACCAAGAGGCCAACTAGAAATTTTTAAACACACTAATGGGAATGGATATAAATATAATAAGGAAAAAAACAGTTTTACTGGCTGGAGCTAAAGCAGAGCCTTCAATCTGTTGCAGCAGCAAACTAGATCTGAGGTAATTCCATGTGCATCATGGGATAGGATTTGAAGACCTCAAGCTTTGCGATTGGCCATATCTGAGTGGAGGGATCGGCTCCGAACCCATCAGTAAAGAATGAACGGCGAGACTGAACTTCAGATTTAAAGATTTGTAAAGGCCCAGCCAGAGCCCAGACCTAAATCTAATAGAAAATATAGATATATACATATATACATGGATATAGATATATAGATATGTATAGATAGATATAGGTGTGTGTGTGTGTGTGTGTGTGTGTGTGTGTGTGTGTGTGTGTGTGTGTGTGTGTGTGTGTGTGTATATATATATATGTATATATATATATATATATATATATATATATATATATATATATATATATATACACACACACACACATACACACTCTTTCTCATAGATAGAGATATATATATATATATATATATATATATATATATATATATATATATATATATATATATATATATATATATATATATATAAAGGTTGTGTAAAATCTTACCATAACCACAGATGTCCTCTTCTATGTTGCAGTATTCTAGTAGCGCTTTTACTCTTATTCCTATCAAGTTGTCCGGCCAGGTTTCCAAAGATTCAGTCCCTTTTGGTGCGTTGGACGTCTGACGTGGAGACAAGAACGTGGGCCGTAAAGGTGATGTCTGCACACACCAACCCACATAACATAGAACCCCAGACGGAGCCAGTGCTGAAGGGTATAAGCCTGTTCATAAGCAGAGGAGAGCAAGTGCAAGAGTATGAGGGGAGGAAAACTGCAACATGGAAGAGAAGGACATCTATAGTTATGGTCAGGTTTTTATACAACTTTCCTATGTTCTTCTGTTCCAGTGTTGTAGTACAATACCAAAGCTCACTGTTGACTGGGAGGTAGCCTGGAAGAGGACTCCAGGAATCCTTGCTGGACAGTCCTGGCAAACCCTGCCCTGGCAATGGAGAGTTCGTCCAGTTTGTAGTGTCTGGTGAGGGTGTGTACAGAAGACCAGGTAGCTGCTTCCAGAATGGAATTAGTGTTTAAGCCTTTAAAGAATGCTCCAGAAGAGGCCATAGCTCTTGTGGCATGGGCCCTGACATTGCCTAGCAAGGTCCTTTCTTTAGCAAGAGTAACAAAAGGAAATAGCCCTGGAAATCCAGGATGAAATAGTCTGCTTGCCCACTGCTTTCCCCAGAGTCCTGGGATGAAAGGAGACAGGTGATTTGATTTCCGAAAAGGTCTGGTTTTAATCAAATAAAATCTGAGCTGTCCGTGCAGTTTTAGGGATTGAAGGACACTTGCTTATCTCCCTGTGGGTTAGGGAAGAAGGTAGGCACGTGGATAGCCTGATTCAACGAAAGGTCGTTTATCACCTTGGGAGTAAATTGAAGGTTTGTCCTAAGGGTGACCCTGTCCATATGAAAATCAAGAAAAGGGGGTGTCACCATAAGGGCTTGAAGCTCTGAGACCCTTCTGGCCGAGGTCAAAGTTAATAGCAGTACAGTTTTCTTTGAGGGCCTTGTCAGCTGGTTCGAAGGGTGCCAGAATGAGTTTTTCTAACAATTGAGATCCCAGGGAAGGGGGAGTTTCCTGTGCGGTTTTAGGTTCAGAACACCCTTCAGGAAAAGTTTGACTAGGAGTCTGGATGCCAGCAGAGGGTCCTTAGGCAGGCAGAGGTGGCAGACAGGTGTTTGTTTAGAGTAAGACAAACCTGACTCTGAGTTCACACAGGTAAGACAGAATCAAGAGACTGTCGCTGTCCAGCGGATCCGTTTCTTTTATGATACCAGAGAGAAAATCTTTTCCATTTGGAGATGTTGGATTTTCTTGTGTTGGGTTTCCTGGCCTCCTGCAGTACTGAAAGAATGCCCTCATTGTACAGGTGTCTGAAGGGCATCGGAATCCTATCCGCCACAGGGTATCTGTGTTCCCCTTGTGCTGTGTGAGTAGGTCCACTGAGGGGGGTAACTTGGGGTGATTGCCGCTTAACAGATGAAGTAGAGGGAACCAGTGCTGCCTTGGCCAGTAGTGAGTGACCAGCAAGATTTTTTGAGAGTCCTGCTGGATTTTCAGTACGACACACCCAATTTATGGGAAGGTGGAATGCATACAGGAATCCCCTTCTATGATGTTGAGAAGGCATCTGTTTGTAATGCCTTCGGGTTGTGTATCCTGGAACAGTAGCTCTGGAGTTGCCTGTTTGTGAAGGAGGCGAACAGGTCTATCTGTGGGATACTCCACCTGTAGACCAGATTTAGAAACGCCTCTAGACAGCATCCATTCGTGGCTGTTTGATTCGGTTCTGCTTAGTGAATCTGCCTGTGAATTGTGCTGGGACAGGATGTACGCTGCCTCGAGGGCGAGTCCCTGAGAGGTGCCAGCTCCCATATCTTTAGAGGTAGTCTGCATAGGAGGTAGGACTTGGTCCCTTCTTGCTTGTTGAGGTACATGACTGTGGTGTCAGATCTTCAGGAGACCCTGCCGGAGGTATGGTTGGAAGGCCTGCAGGGCGAGGAGAAGTGCTCTCATTTCCCTGACATTTATGTGCTCTTTCTGTCCACAGATCATGCACTATCCTTGGACCCAGAGTTGCCCCCCAACCATGATCTGAGTCATCCATGTGCATGATTTGGGAGGCGGGAGGCATTTGTAGTAGTCCCGGATTCTGGGCTACTTAAACTAGCCACTATTTAAATTCTTGGCGGAGACAGGGGAGGAGTTGGGACCTTGAACTCGAGGGGTGGGAGTTTTGAGTCCACACTAAGCGAAGGTACCAGTGAAATTACCTCATGTGTAACCTCACTAGAGGTAACATGGGGATAGTGGCTGCCATGTTACCCAAGTAGTCTCAGGAATTGTCTCACAGACATTTCTGATGAATGAAGGGCATAGAGAAGGTGGAGGGAAAGACATCCCCTTTTCCCCTGGAAAGTAGGCCATCATGATGTCTTTTCTGATTCTGCATCCCAAGAATGAAGTGTCCTTTGCCGGATTTAGTTGAGATTTTAGGAAATTTATGAGGAACCCCAGACACTGTGGCAGAGGAGGTCTTTCATGTGATGAAAGAGGGTTTCTCTGCTGCCTGAACTAAGATCGCCTAGGTACTGGAATATTTGTGTTCCCTTAGTTTTGCAGTAGGCAATCACTGGAGCCAGACATTTTGTGAATACCCTTGAGGCAGCGGAGAGCCCAAAAGGCAAGGCACAGAACTGAAAGTGAGAAGAGCCTGCTAGCAATCTGAGATATTTCCTGAATGCAGTCTTTATTGGGTTGTGGATGTAGGCCTCCTCTATGTCCAGGGTTGCCATGAAGGCCTGAGGAAGAATGAGGGGAAGAGAGTATGGGTAGGGTGAGCATCCTGAAGGAGGGGGCCTTTAATAACAGGGTGAGACAGAAGAGGTCCAAGATAGGCCTCCACGGTCCTTCCTTCCTGCGGACCAGAAATATTCTGGAATGGAATCCTTTCCTTTGAGAAAGAGGGTAAGGGTACTGTGATTCTATGGTGCCTTGATGTAGCAGGTAAAGACCTGATGGAGAAGGGGCAGTTGGGATACAGGTGGTTGTGGCATGGTCAGTCTTGGAGGAGGGGAGAGCTAAATCATGAAGGAACCCTCCCGCAGGGTGGACAACACCCACTTGTCTGATGTGACGAGGGACCCACCTAAGGAAACAGAGAGAGGCAGGTGGACAAGAGGAAGGGACAGAGGTGGGGGGTGTGGCAGGCAGTCATACACTGCCTGCCCTGTCAGAAAAGGGAGCCCAATGGCTTGCGGCTGAGGTGTTCTAGGCTGAGTGTACTGTCTTCTGGGGGGGGTCTTCTAGCCCTGATAGGGGCTGAAGGCCTGGAGGACTTATTTATAAATTGAGTCATTGCCAGAGAGTTCCTCTGGAACGTAAGGATAGGAGAGACTAGGAGATGCTTGAGGTCCTCTAGTTCCTTCCCCTTTGTTGCAGTGACTTAGAGGTCAACCACTTTAGTGCCAAAGAGGGCTGAGTGGTCCAGGGGGGCTGTCTAGGAGCTTGGCTCTGAAGTCATCAGGGAGGGGGTTGCAGGCACAGCCAGGAGTATCTCCTTAACACGGTTGCTGATGCAGCTTGACCTAGCTGAATCTTCAGCTGCATCATATCCACACCTAAGGGAGTGCTTGTTCACCTGAGAAATCAACCCAAGAAAGGAAGACAGGGATGCTTTAGCAGTGCAGTCAGGGATGTCATTCAACTCATTAGAAGCTTTGTCCAGCACAGCAAGAGAGTACTTAGCAATTTGAGACAGGTAATTTGTTGCCCTGAAAGCTAAGGGGGTATAGGTTTAAATTTTGTTTCCCCACCTCTCCATAGCCTTTCTTCCCTTATTTGCATTGAGGACAGTGGTGGGGTAGGAAGGAGCTTTGATGCCCTGTCTAAGGAAATGGAGATAGCGGCAAGGTCTGCCAGAGGGCACTTGAGCAAGAATTTGCTTGAGTCAGGGACCCTGTATAATCTATCTTCCCTGCGAGGTGCAGGTGGTTTGGAATCTGTATTAGTGGATGCAGCAGCAAATGCATCCAGAACGCCAGGTGGAATAGGCGAAGGGTTAGGAGAATCCATCTTTGAGATCATAAAATCTCTTTTGTTGCTCAGTCATGTCTGAGCATTCCCACTTGAAGTAGTCTCTCATCAAGTTAACAGTGTCACTGAATGTTAAGTCTTCCTCTGGAGAATCTGGCTATGCACCCCTCCTCCAAAGGGGGGGGATCCAAAAACCCAGAGGAAGGGGGGTGTGGGGGGTTCTTGGGGGGGGAAGGGGGGGTAAGGGGAACAGGGAAAA
>NC_056743.1:817890182-817930182 GCF_019279795.1 Protopterus annectens
ATGAACCTGGTTAAAATGTGTCAGGATACAGGCATTGCTAGCTTGAAGCTTCTAATAGGCCACAATGTCAAACTGTTAGAGTCGGTTAAGAAGGAGATCGAAGCCTTGAACATGACCATACTAGCTCATCAGGACTTTGATTATTTCAGGCACCTTTATGATGGGATTTCGCCTAGGGATTACTAGGCACATTGCCACACTGAAGCTGGGTATGCACTTGCCCAACAAAATTGATCCTGTTCAAGCATTTACTGCCATGAGTTCTCCCACAAAAGGTATCATGTTTTCTGCATGTATCAGTTGCAGTAGTATTCATTAAACATGGGAAATGGCAGCAGTCCCCAACCTTTTGGTCAAGATCCTCTGTTGCATTTGTGAATGCAGGAAGCAATCTAACTACAGGGATAAACAGACCCCTCCCTAGTCTTTGGAAGGTGATCAAATAAACAGACAATTTGTAAATATCCTGGGCACAGAAGAGTGCCTAAACTGCAAGTAAATTAGCAATCCCAAAACCTGATCCCAAATACCAAATTTTAAGTGGTCCCTATGGCTAGGGACATGTAAGAAGGAATCCTAGTCCAATGTGACCAAAAAGGCCCCTGGGGAGAAGTAAGAGTAACAACCTGGAATTTGGGTATCTTTAAAAAGAGGATGATCTTGGATCGGTCCAAAATCAGTTTTCAGAGCTCATTTTGAAATCCAGAAGCATTTGTTTTTCATCTTTGGAATCTGTTTTCCTCTCTTCTAGCAGTTGCTAAGCCAGTGGTCATTAAAAATGCAGCTGCTCCTCTAGGACTGAAGACATTCCTATAAAATTAGCATTACTCTCTGCTCAAACTTGTCACCGTGGTTAACATCAATCCGTCAGAATTTTTCCCTTTGCCCTGAATCCCCCCCCCTCGGAAGTGCCTCAGTCTACCTCCCAGCTTAATCATTCAAGGTGAGCGGTGTAAGGGATAACAAAGCAAGTGAAGAAAAATGGTCTCATGATTAGTATTTAAAGGAAATGGTAGACCCACTTCCTTCTTGCCTCCTTATTATGCCCTTCTCCCACTATACCTGCTAAGAGAGATACTATGCCCTAAGTCTTTCTTACAGCAAGGCAAGTGCAGATGGTGATGAGTGGATATTCTTGCTAGGTCCAAGACAGAATGCAAAATGGCCCAGTCTCTCTCCTCTCTGAGAGTTCTTAATTTAATATCGAGTATTACTGCTGGGTTATCTTGGATGACATCACTTTTCGTCACCTGACTTCATTTCCCAGGCTAAAACAGAAACTAACAGAATTTAACATCTTTGTGAAAAATGCATATTTCTCAGATCTTTGCAGCTGCTAGGAAGTTGTATAGCAATAAACACCTTTACATTTTAAACGTAGTAATTACTTCTATTTTAAGACAAAACAAAAAATTTCTAGCTTTTGACCTTGTCTGCTACTGAACAGAAACTGTGCAATAATGTCTTTTCTTTATGGGCAAGCTATAAAGTAAGTTAACCTCAAGTATTCTTAAATTTTGCAGGTTAATCTTCTATGATCCAGCAGGGTACCCTGTGGATACATTTTAGCTCAGTGCATAACAGAATTCTGTATAAATCATATTGATATTCACAAATGACGTAGAATTATTTACAAAATTCCAGTTAGCTGGGCTGGCAATATTTCTAATAATAATACTAGATGTTCATCGTGTTTCACTCTTGCAATCATGACTGTAGGGTTCTCCCCTGCCGGCAGGCAGCCCTCGGTCGGCCAGAATCCCAAAGTCTGGGTCCGGCGTCTGTTGTTCAACCATGCTCCCTGACGTCAGAGCGCCAGGAGTATAAAGCTGACAGCCGACGCCATCTTCTCCAGTCTTTCTTGCCGTGCGGTGATAGCAGTTCGCAAGTGCCGGTCGGATGACTCCTGACGAATTTTACTGATGTACTTCGGTCCGAAGACTTTCTTCTCCACTTTCAGCTAAGTACCCTGTTGGGGAAACTTTTTTCTTGCTCCACTCCGATGTCACAAAAAGTTAATAATTGTATTTCATGTGGGAAGCAAATACCGCATAAGGATTTTCATTCTTACTGTATTCCTTGCTGGTCCCTGACCACGACGTACTAGTTGTCGGTTTTGTGCTAGATTCAATCAACGTACAATTAAGCGAAGGTACGATTTTGCTTTTCATTACTTCGGTAGGCGCTTTAACTACAAAATGTCGTCTGATACAGTCCCGGCTACCGGAGTTCACAAGCGTCGCAAGGATAAAGACAGGCCTCCGAGGTCCAAATCTGATAGCGCACAAGCGGAGCCAGCTTCAGGTTCGGCCGTCGTCAGTGAGGCGCTTTTGCAGCCCCTGTCGGGCATTTCAGAACCTACGGCTGAAACGGACTCTCATGAGGAGCCAACCAGGCCTTTAAATATTTCTGTTGCAGGACCTTCGGACAATGCTCCTTCGGATGGGTCCGGAGCCACTGTGCAAGTACCAGCTTCCGAAGGGGTTTTCAGGCCTACTCAGCTCCTAATAAAGGCAAAGACAGGCAAAGACTCCTTCAAAATCAAAGACTTCAACACAGGCTTCTTCTGAACCGGCTCCTAAGTCACAGAAACAGTTACTCAAGATGGCGGAGGATTTAATTACTATGATTAGGGGTTCTCATCCCCCTCCAGACAAAAGGCCAAGGCAGGATATTTCTTATGATTCCTCTGATTAGGCTTCTGTTTCCTCAGTTTCTTCTTCTGATCAGGAATTTTCTTTCCCTCCTTATGAGGATTCTGATGCTGAAGAATCCATTCCTTCTGCTTCTACCCCTGAGGATTTCTCATTTGGGGAAACTTTGCATGAAATGAGGGAACATTTCCATTGGGAAGGACAGGAGTTTTCAGAATCCAAGAAAAGACTGAGGGAATTTCTTCTTCTTCCCCAACATAGACCCCTGGCTATTCCTCCTGTTTTGGATATTGTGGATGATGCCTTTTCGGAGGCTAACTTAACCCCTGACTCTTTTCCTCCTGCTCCTGTTAAGCCTGATAGATATTACAGGGTTCCTGATTCCCATCAGTTTTTATACAAGAACCCTTCTGCTGACCCTGAAACCATTTCTCAGGGTCCCAAGGGAGTTAAGGCCGCTTTTGCCAAAAATCCCATTCCTTCTGAAAAGGATTCTCGATCCTTAGAAAGATGGGGCAAAAAGGTGTACACTTCTGCTACTTTGTCCATTAGGGCTTTAAAGTGTCAGTTTCATATGTTTAAATACCAGCAATTTCTATTGTCTGTCATAAAACAGAAGATTACTTCCATTTCTGCCTGTGCAGATAAGGAATTACATGACTTATTGCACGCCACTGAACAAGTTGGGAAGCATGGTTTACACTGTGGATTTGATGCCTTGGAGGCTTCTTGTAGGGCTACGGCCACTGGCACAGTCATTAGAAGGCATGCATGGCTAAAGGAACAGAATTTACCTGAACAAATAAAGGCTAAATTATTGGATGCTCCTGTTCAGCATGATGTTTTGTTTGGATCTAAAGCTTAAGAGGTAATTAAAAAGATGGAGGATAAGGCGAAATCCATGCAAACAGTTAAAGATTTTTTACAAGTACAGCCTCCTAGTTTTAGCAGGAATTGGCCTTTTAAAAATTGGTTCTTTCCCGCTTCTGACAGGCCTCAGAGGGGTAGATATAGATGTTCCAGAGGGTGGCCTCGAACACAAGCTGCTTATTGTCCAAGACACTGGACTGCTTCCACCCCTAGGGGAGGAGAGGACAGGTCACAATCTCAGAGGAAACAAACTCAATGACTCCCTTTGTTGGGCTACAGGAACTTCTTGCCCGGAAACCCCTCTCGGAGGAAAACTCTCTCTTGTATCAAAATTGGACTCAAATAACCCAAGACAAATGGGTTTTGAATGTGGTTTTAAGAGGTTACAAGTTCCATTTTCATACCTTGCCAAGACCAAGCGGATGGCCAGACCTTCCAAAGCATCAATGGACGGAGGCCTTAAACCAGGTGGAAGCTCTTTTGGCTATGAATGCCATAGAACAGGTTCCTCTTTCAGAGATGGGAAAAGGTTTTTATTCAAGGCTTTTTCTAGTCCCAAGGAAGCAAAACTTATGGAGACCCATTCAGGATCCGTCTGTCTTGAACACCTTTCTAGATATTCCAAAATTCAAGATGCTTACTCTACAGCAGCTACTTCCGATGCTGTCCAGAAATGCATGGATGGTAACTTTGGATTTAAAGGAGGCATATTTACACATTCCCATCAGGCAGGATCGCAGAAAATACCTCATGTTCAAAGCCGGATTGAGGCACTTTCAATTCTCTGCGCTGCCCTTTGGATTATCTACTGCGCCCAGGGTCTTCACGAAATGCCTGGCTCTAGTAGTAGCTTACTGCAGACTCAAGGGAATTCAAATTTACCCTTATCTGGACGGTTGCCTTGTTCAGGCAGACAGCAAGGATGTCTTACTCCAGCATCTAGAATTTGTACAGAACCTCCTCAAGTTCCTGGGATTCTCTGTAAACATAAAAAGTCAAATTTGACACCATCACAACAGATAACTTTTCTATGCGCTCTACTAAACTCCACAACCCAGATGGCATTTCTGACATCCGAAAAACAGTTACAGCTGGCTTCAACTTTCAAAACCTTGGCAACTTTAACTCCTCTATCTGCAAGGAAATTCCTGCAGGCTTTGGGTTACATGGCCTCCTGCATCCTTCTCATACCATATGCAAGACTACACATGAGGAAAATACACTGGTGCCTAAAAAGTGTATGGTCTCAGCATTGCCACAGTTTAGACATACTGATCTCCGTCCTTCCTTGCCTTCAAAAGGAATTTCTTTGGTGGTCCAGGGCATGTGCTCTAAACAAAGGGAAGCCCTTCCGTCTGCCTCCTGCCTCTCAGATTCTAACCACGGACACCTCAGATTATCCTTGGGGAGCCCATTTTCAGGGCAATTGTTTGCAGGGCCTTTGGACAAAGGATCAGAAACACCTACATATCAATTTAAAAGCAATGTTAGCCGTTCAGAGAGCTCTGTTGGCCTTCAGGAATCTTTTACATCCAGGACAACTGTTAATACGGACAGACAACACCACAGTTGTGGTACATAAACAAGCAAGGGGGATCTCATTCCTACCCCCTTTGCAGACTAGCCATGGATCTATGGAACACGGCTCTAGCTTGCAATCTATATCTTCAAGCTCAGTTCCTACCTGGGAAACAAAATTTCCTGGCAGACAGTCTGAGCAGAAATCTTTCGGATCCACACGAGTGGATTTTGGACACCAAAATATTCAGGATGATAAAAGCAGTCTGGGGATGTCCTCACATAGACCTCTTTGCATCCCATCTAAATCATCAACTACAGACTTTTTGCACCAGGACTTTCCACGGAGAAGCTTGGAAAGTGGACGCCCTGTCATTCATTTGGAGGAACCTCTCGGGATATGCCTTTCCGCCTCTTCCTCTTCTTCCATGAGTTTTATTGAAGATAAAACAGGACAAGCCCAAGAAGATAATCTTGCTGGCTCCAAATTGGCCTCTGCAGTTTTGGTATCCAACTCTAAAAAACCTATGCCTGGAGCCTCCTTGGGTTTTACCTCAGTCTCTGAACCTTCTGTCCCAACATCAGGGTCAGGTTCTACACTCTCATGTCAGAACTCTCAGCTTGGCAGCCTGGTTAATCCCCAGGGCCTTTGATTTCTTCTGTACTGCCCAAGCAGGTTATGGATGTCATTTTAGAAGCCAGACGTCCGAGCACTAGAAAATCTTATGCAGGAAAATGGAAAAGATTTTGTTCCCGGATGCAGGCTCAGGATTCTGATCCCTTTCTTCCTAACATTTTACTTTACTTGACAGATCTCTTACATAAGGGTCCCTCTTTCTCTTTAAGATACATGCCTCTGCTATTTCTGCTCATTATAATACTGACCTTCCCATCTTTTCCCACCAGCTCATGTGACAGTTTCCAGAGGAGCTAAGAACTTAAGACCTCCTAGATCTCCTCCTATTCCTGCTTGGGATCTCAACTATGTTTTGGAAAAACTAACCTTGCCTCCTTTTGAGCCTGCTGCCTCTTCTGACATCAAGTTTTTATCTTGGAAGACAGCATCCTGTTAGCCCTGACCTCGGCCAGGAGAGTTTCAGAGTTACAAGCTCTTATGGCTGTGGAGCCTTACATTGTTTTTCATCAAGACAGGGTATCTTTGAGGACTAATCCTACCTTCATGCCTAAAGTGGTTTCCAAGGTGGCTTTAAATCAAACTATACACTTGCCAACCTTTTTCCCCACTCCTCAAAGTAAGGGGGAACTGATCTTACATTCCTTGGATGTGCACAGACAGCTACTTTTTTACCTGAACAGAACCAAGGACATCAGAAAATCGGATCAATTTGTTTCTTATGCTTCAAGTTCCCAAGGTAAAGCCATTTCAAAACAGACCATTTCTAAATGGATTGCTCATGGAATCAGATTTTGTTCTCACCATTGAAAGCAAATCCCAGGGTGTATACGGACTCATTCCACCAGAGCTGCTTCCACTTCTGCGGCCTTCCTCAGGGGAGTTCCTACCAAAGACATTTTGGAAGCTGCAACTTGGAGTTCAGTGCATACATTTTCTAAGCACTACAATCTACCTCTCTACACTAAGTCTAGGGCAGGCTTTGCCTCTGCAGTCCTACAGGGCCTTTTAGCCGCCCCTTCCTCTCTGACCACCTCCCTTTCTTTTTCAGTTTTGGGATTCTACCCTACAGTCATGACTGCAACAGTGAAACACGATGAACATAGTACAGTTGTGTACACCTACCATAAATGTAGATGTTAGAGTGTCTTCACTGTTGCAGTCTGGGTTTCCCTCCCTGCTGTCCTCTAATTTTTACTTTTGTGTATTTTCTTTTTTCACCATTCTTCTGAGGTGTATTTGCAAAGGTTATGGGATCTTTTTCATTTTGAGACTTCTGACATCTGGGGCAAGAAAAACTGGAGAAGATGGCGTTGGCTGTCAGCTTTATACTCCTGGCGCTCAGACGTCAGGGAGCATGGTTGAACAGCCGACGCTGGACCCAGACTTTGGGATTCTGGCCGACCGAGGGCTGCCTGCCGGCAGAGGAGAACCCTACAGTCATGACTGCAAGAGTGAAGACACTCTAACATCTACATTTATGGTAGGTGTACACAACTGTAGTTTTCTCAAGTGACCCTGGAGAAACATTGCTTGAGGGTTGAGCATATCTGGGAATACCCTACCCCGTTTGCATTGGCATTGCTAACCCCACTGTGGTGCTGCACTGTCATATATGCTTGCAATCCTAGGCTCCACCTTAGTAACTTGGCATTCTGTTGGTGGCTCGATTTAGCCACGTTAAGGTATTGTGGTGTGTAACTACAGTGAATTTCCTCCCATACAGGTAACGCTGAAGTTTCTGCAGTGCCCACACTATGGCTAGGCATTCCTTTTCTACAGCTGCATGGCATTCCTCCTTGGGTTGCGCCTACTACTGAAGTATACTACTGGGTGCTTTTCTTCCTCCGAGGAAACCTGGCTAAGTACAGCTCCCACCCCATGGTTTGATGCATCCACTTGCACAACAAATTCTTCCCTGTAATCTGGACTGGCTAACACAGGGGGTCCTCCCAAAGCTCATTTCAGCTTTTGGAATGCCTTCTTCACATGCTGGGGTCCACACTACCTTATCTGGCTTGTTTTTCCTTGTCAGGTCTGTGAGGGGAGCAGCTATGGTACTATAATTGGGGACAAACTTTCTGTAGTACCCCACTTTTCTAAGAATGCCCTCACCTGCTTTTTGGTTTTGGGCAGGCCATGCCTGAATGGCTTCCACTTTGGCAGATTCTGGCCTGATCTTACCACTCCCCACTCTGTCCCCAGGTAGGAGACCTCTACCATACCCACCTCAATATTTGCTGGGCTTAATGGGCAACCCTGCCCTCTGTATTCTGCCCAGTACCTCCCTGACATGCTGAAGGTGCGCTTGCCAGGAATGGTTGTAGGTGGCAATATCTAGGTAAGCAAGGTCAAAATCTCCTGCTAGGATACGGACTACCAGCCTTTGGAAAGTCGCTGGGGCATTTTTCATCCCAAAGGGCATCTTCGTGAGCTCATACAAGCCAAAAGGAGTCACAAAGGCAGACCTCTGTCTAGCACTGGTGGTCAAGGGCACCTGCCAGTAACCGTTGTTAGGATCAATAGTGGTAAGATACTTAGCCCCACTCAGCTGCTCTAGGGCTTCATGTTTCCCAGGCATGGGGTAAGCACCTGACTCTGTGACTGTTTAGTTTCCTCTAGTCCACACAGAAAGAATAGTTGTGTAAAATCGTATGAAAACCGTAGATATCTTTCTCTTCCATGTTGCAGTATTCTTACTGTGGGATTCTACACCTCAGCTGACCCAAACATTGGGTCCTATACAGAAGCTTAAGCCTGGCTGCTATTGGTATGTGGGATGTCACACGCAGGGCCATAAACAAGGGGCCTTAAATGTGACAGGCCCTTAGAACTAACTGCCCAGTCAGACAGTGGACTAGGTAGAACCAAATGATGTCCTCCAGGCTGGTGAAATGCTATAGACTGCCCACTAGGACCATAACCTAGGAGTGCCCTAGGGTGCCCCATAGACAGGTGAAAGAAATGCAGGGGGATGATGGGGGGGGGGAAGAGTACTGCAACATGGAAGAAAGGGACATCTGTGGTTATGGCAAGATTTTACACTATTTTATGTCCTATTCTCATGTTGCAGTATTCTTACTGTGGGTGAGTGCCACAGCTTAGGAAGGGTGAAGGGTGGAGATAGAGGTAGCTGATTCCAGAAATCCCTGCAGGATTGCCCTAGCAAAACCTGCTCTAGCAGTATGTTCTAATTTGTAGTGCCTGGTAAATGTGTGTATAGTGGACCAGGTGGGTACGTCCAAGATGGAGCCTGTGGCTAGGCCTCTGAGGAAGGCTTTAGAGGATGCTACAGCCTTGGTAGAGTGTGCTCTTAAATGCTTGCCATGGTAGGCGTAGCAAAAGTAAATAGTATTCCTTATCCAACAGGAGACTGTTTGGAGACTGCCTTGCTCAGGGCCCTGGGTTGAAAGGATACGAAGATCTGATTAGATTTTTTAACGGTCTGTCTTGTGTCCAAGTAAAATCTTAATTGCCTGTAAACATCCAGGGAATGGAGAATTCTCTCGCTGTCATTGGTAGGAGAGAGAAAGAAGGTGGGCAGGTGAATGGACTGGTTTGATGGCTCGTTGACCACTTTGAGTATGAAAGAAGGATTAGTGTGCAGGCTTACCCTATCTTTGTGGAAGATGGTGTAGGAGGGGCATGCCATGAGAGCCTGCAACTCTGATACCCTTTTGGCAGAAGTGAGAGCTATCAGCAGGATTTTCTTTTCATGTGCACATTTGTAGTGATGCAGAATTAGCTGGCTCAAATGGGGCCACTGTGAGTTTTTCCAGGATAAAGTTTAGGTCCCAATGCAGTGGAATAGGCTTCATTGGTGTTCCAAATTGCAGGACTCCTTCAGGAACAATTTAACATCTAGCCTGGAGGGAAAAGGAGTGTTTAAGGGTAAGCAGGCAGAGATAGCAGAGAGGTGCGCTTTCACTAAGTATCAAAGGCCTGTCTTGATAAGCTCACAAAGATATGCTAGGACAGGAGGTACATCTGCTAGAAAGGGATCCCCAAGTCTTTGGCAACACCATTTGGAGAATCATTCCCATTTTAGAATTTAAGATCTCCTTGTGTTAGGCTTCCTCGCCTCCCTCAGGACAGAAAGCACATCCTCGGAGTAATGGTGCCTGAAGGGTATTAGAAGTTCATAACTGAGAGTGTTAGACACAGCTTTCTCCAGATGAGGGTGGATGTGAGTTCCATTTTGCTGTGTGAGTAGGTCCACCTTGTTGGGTAACTTGTGGTGATTGCCCTTGGTGAGGGATAGTAGAAGGAGGAACCAATGCTGCCTTGGCCAATAGGGAATCACCAGTGAGATTTTTAGATGGTCCTTCCTGATTTTCAGGAGGACTTTCTGAATGAGAGGAAAGGCATACAGAAATAGTCCCTCCCATGAGATGATGAAGGCATCCACTCCCCAGGCTAGAAGGGAGTGGTCCTTCGTACAGAATTTTCTCAGGGAGGGCTGCAAATAAGTCTATTTGAGGTGTGTCCCACTGGTGGACACGGTCTTGAAAAAACTTCTCTGTGCTACATCCACTCATGATGCAAACAGAATGATCTGCCGAGAGCATCCGCTTGATGGTTGCCTTGGTAGGAGATGTAGACTGTCTGTAGAGATAAGTTGTTTTGTGAGGCTAGGTCCGAATTTTGCATTGCTAGCCTGCAGAGGAGGTAAGACTTGGTCCCCACCATTTGGTGATGTACCACATGACCGTGGTGTTGTCTGAAGATTTAAAGGGAATCTGGCTAAAGAAGGGAGGAAGGCTTTTTGGGCTAGATAACTGTAGTCATCGCCCTTACGTTGATGTGTTTTTTCAGGTGTGCCTGCCAGCGTTCTTGCACCTTGAGGTCATTCATGGTAGTCCCCTAGCCCAGATCTGACATGTCTGTGTGCATATGTTGAATTGGTATAGGAGGCAGTAGAGGAAGGCCTGGGCTCATTAGAACCTGTTAAATCTACCACTGTCATTATGACTTGAGACAGGTAGGAAGGAGACCTGGAAGTCTACAGGGTGGCTGTGTTGGGACCATTCATTCTTTAGATGACATTGTAGCTTCTGTGCATCCTGGCTAGTGGAAGTATGGGAAGAGTGGCTGCCGTAAGACCCAGAAGTCAAATGAATTGTCTTGCAGAAAGTTGTTGGGTCCGGAGATGATCTGAAAGTGGTCTGTTAGAGCAAGCACCTTGTCTGGTGGGAGAAATGCCTTCATCAGGTCTGTTTGGATCCTGCATCCCAGAAAGGTTTTTGTCCTACTCTTGTGCAAGGGAAGATTTGGTGAGGTTGAGTGTGAATCCCAGCCCTTGTATTAGAGACATGGAAAACTGCAGATGGCTTTTTAAGGTGCTTCCTTTCTCTGCCAGAATAAGCATGTCATTTAGGTAGGGATAGACTTGAATACACTTAGTCCTGCAGTAGGCTATGGCGGGAGCCAGGCATTTGGTGAAGACCCTGGGTGCAGTGGACAAACCAAAGGGCATTGCAGTAAACTGAAAGTGAGAACAGGGCCTAGCAAAACTTAAGTACTTTCTGTGGGTGGGCTGTATAGGGATAAGAGGTAGGCCTTCTTTAGTTCTACATTGGCCATGAATGCTTGGGGTGGCAATTGTGGAAGAAGGGTCTGAAGGGCTAGCATTCTGAAGGAAGGGAATTTTAGGAAGAGGTTTAGAAAAGACATGTCCAGGATTTGGCTCAATGGTCCATCCCTTTTCACTACCAAGAATAGTCTTGAGTAGAAACCTTTTCCTCCTTATCCTGAGGGACAGGTTTTATTGCTCCATAAGCCAGTTGGGCTTTTCTTTCCAAGACAGAAAACATCCCCTTTCTACTAGTGCCAGGACCCAGCAGTCTAAGGTGATAGTTATCCAGAGGGGCAGGCAGTGTGGCAGATGGGCTGAGAGGGGAATGCGGACAAGGCAGTCCTGCATTGTTGGTACCATTTCTGTCCTGAAAGGGCTGTCTGTGGGTAGATTGAGAAGGAGCCGGCATGGAAGAGGTTTGCCTTCTGTTACCTTTCCTACACTTGGACGAAGGAGTAGCAGTGGAGGGGGTTCTGCGGACACAAGTAGTCTTGGCTGGATAACTTCTGTAGTATTTTGTAATAGGAGACACTAGGAGTTGCTTAATGTCTTTTAACTCCTTGCTCTTCTCCTGAAGGTTCTTAAACAGTTCACTAAACTGTTTGTTTGCCAAACAGGAGGTTATCTAATGGCGCATCCAGAATTTTAGATTTAAAATCTTCAGGCAGTGGTAGTAGCCGGAGACATGAGTATCTGCAAAGCACACATGCAGATGCAGCAGATCTCGCAGAGGCCTCTGCAGCATCATAACTGCATCAAATGGAGTGGCTGACTACTTGGGACGCCAGGGTCAGCTTTCATGCTGCTTCTGTCTTGATGGAAGAGTCAGGCAGGGAGGATAGAAGTGTAGATGCTTGGGACACCAAGTCCAGGGTATACTTAATCATATTTGTTTGGTAACTAATGGCTCTGAAGGCTAGGGTGGAGGAGGTATAAACCTTCTTACCCAGCCTGTTCATGTTCCTGCTATCCTTGTCAGTAGGCAGAAGAGACAAAGATGGGATTAGTCTCGACTGCTTGTCAGGGGCCACAGCTATTACTGCAGGGTCTGCCAAGGGGGCTTTCACCAGAAATTTGTAGTAATCAAGCACCTTATCGAAAAGCACAGTTATGTGCACTTACCATAAGTGTAGATGTTCAAGTGCATTCACTGTTGCAGTCATCACATTTGGGTTATCCCTAACAGGGTAGCCCTAGGCCGGCCTGAATACCAGAGATTTAGTATTTCTGCACCGGTTGCTGTTGCTTGATTGATGCCAGGTCATCAGTGGTATAAAGGAAGGCAACCAACACCATTACATCATATTTTTCTTGCGCTAACCGGTCAGCAGTACCCAAGATAGGCCAGGCTCTGGTGGCTAAGCTCTCCAGTGGAAAATAACTATGTCCCTTGTAAGGAATGGAGAACAACAAGGAAGAAAGGTAACAAAAAAAAGGGGGGGGGCCAGAACTGCAACAGTGAATACACTCACACATCTACATTTATGTTAAGTGCACACAACTGTACTATGTTCTTCGTGTTTCACTGTAGCAGTCATCCCATTTGGGTAGATTTCCAAAGCTGAGGAAATAGGTGGAGGCAGTCAAGGAAGCTAGGGGCTGGCTAGCATGCCCTGCAGGACTGCAGAGGCAACACCTGCCCTGGATTTGGAAAAGAGAAGCAGGTGGAAATATTAGGTGTGAACAGAAGTCCAGGTGGCAGCCTCCAGGATGTCCCTGGTGGGGACTCCTGTGAGGAAAGCTGCAAAGGTGGAAGCAGCTCTGGTGGAGTGTGTTCTGGCCCCTTGGGTGGAGGCTTGCCATGCTGTTTGTTGCAGAAAAGGATGCAATGTGCTATCCATTTGGAAATGGTTTGCTTGAAGATGGCCTTGCCCTCTGCCCCTGAAGCAAAGCTAATCAGCAGTTGATTATAGATTTTCTGAAGGGTTTAGTCCTGTCCAGATAGTATCTGAGCTGTCTGTGCACATCTAGAGAGTCTAGAATCCTTTCCCCCTTTTTTTGAGGGTTAGGAAAGGAGGTGGGCAAATGGATGGATTGGTTGAGAGCCACACTGGACACCACCTTGAGCATGAAGGATGGATTAGTTCTGAGGGATACCCTGTCTGCATGGAAGATGATGAAGGGTTCCACAGCCATGAGTGCTTGCAGCTCAGAGATTCTTCTGGCTGAAGTGATGGCCAGGAGGGAAGGCTGTCTTCCAGGAGAAAAATTTTAACTCTGCAGAGGAAGCTGGTTCGAAAGGAGGTAGGGTGAGCTTTACCAAAACAAAGTTTAGGTCTCAAGCTGGTGTTTGTGCCCTTCTAGGGGCCTCAAGTTGCAAACCCCTGTGAGCAGTTGTTTGGGGGGGTGAAAAAAGAGGCTGCTCAGTGAGAAAATGAGCAGTAGCAGCAGAGGCCTGATTTTTGATAGAGGAGAAAGAGAGACCACTGTGTAGTAGGTCAGCTAAGTAATCCAGGATGAGAGGGATGGAGGGCTGTGACATATTGGCCCCCTTAGCCTTGATCCAGGTGCAGAACCCTTTCCATTTAGCTTCATAAGACTTTCTGGTGCTAGGGTATGTGACCTCTCGGTTAACATCCAGAACCTGTTTACTGAGGATGGCAGGATTGGTCAGGGGTGAGGGTATAAGCCAAGCTGCCAAATTGAGTGTATGTAATTGTGGATGCATGAATTCCCCTTCCCTCTGGGTTAGGAGGTTTGGAATCTGAGGAAGATTGCATGAAGGCAGCGGGGCAGGCTGCACAGCTAGGGGTACCCGTGCTGTCTGGGCCAGTCTGGAGCTACGAGAATGGTCCTTGGTTTTTCCTCCCTTATTTTGAGCAGTACCCTGGGAATGGGAGGTAGGGGAGGGAATGCGTAGGCCGAGAGGTTTACCCCGGGGAAAGGACAGGGCATCCACTTTCCAAGTCAGGCAGTGATAGTCCCTGGTGCCGAATTTGCTGATCTGATGGTTGGTGTGTGAGGCAAAGAGGTCAACCTCCAGGGTTCCCCATTTCTGCGATATTAGGAAGAAGGTGTTTTGTTGTGCTGTCACTTGTGGGGGTCCAAGAGATTTCTGCTTAATTGGGTCTGCCACAGTTGAGAGCGCCTGGCAGGTGTATTTGCATGGAAGAGGCTGTGGACTAAAGGGTCATTGGCCAGCCTGCACAGCGGGTAGGAGTGAGTCCCTCCCTGCTTGTTGATGTACCACATCACAGTGGTGGCGTTTTGATCAGGAGAACCCCTGGAGACAGGGTTTGAAAGCTGTCAAAGCCTGCTGCATAGCCATCACCTCCTTTTGATTGATGTGCAGGGGGAGTTGTTGGGGTTCCATAGGGCCTGTATGCACCTGCCGTCCAGGTCTGCACCCCAAGCATAGTCTGATGTGTCTGTGGTGAGGGTCTGGGTGGTGGGGTGTGTGGAGAAGGGCAGTCCCTTGTTATGGGAACAGGCTGTTGCCCACCAAAGAAATTCCTTCCTCAGGCAAGGAATAGGCAGAGTAGTTTTCAGATCTTGAGTGCTGATACCAAAGGCTGTTTAGGTACCACGGAGGTTTCCTCATATGCAGTCTAGCATATGGAATGAGTATGCAAGAGGCCATGAACCCCAGGGCTTGCAGGATTTTCCTTGCAGAAAGCTGGGGCCTGGTGGCCAGTTGAGAGAAGTAAGCTGATAGGAAAATCTTTCTGTGGTGTAAGGCCTGCCATCTGGGATGTTGTGTCCAGACTTGCTCCTGGGAAGATTATCCTTTTGGTGGGTACCTGTTTGTATTTCTTTTTGTTGATTGTGTACCAATGGAAGGTTAGTAGGTCCTTTAAAAAGGCCAGGTCTTTGAGCAGCTTTTCCTAGCTGTCTGCCTGAATAAGACAGTCGTGTAAGTAGGTATAAATTTGAATATTTCTTTACCTGCGAAAGGCAGTGGCCAGAGCCAGGCATTTTGTGAAAACTCTGGGAGCAGTAGATAAGCCAAAGGGAAACACAGAGAACTGAAAGTGTTGAGATCCTGCCCTGAAGCGGAGATATTTTCTGCTGGACTCCCTAATAGGAATGTGGAGGTTGGCCTCTTAGGTGTAGGGTGGCTAGCCAGGCGTCCTTGGAGAGCATAGGCAGCAGCTGCTGGAGGGGTGAGCATTTTGAATTTTGGGATCACCAGAAAGGTGTTTAGAATGGATAGATCGAGGCTGGGGCGCCAGGTGCCCTCTTTTCTGGGCACCAGAAAAAGTCTGGAGTAGAAGCCTTGGCCTATCAGTTCTGCAGGAACGTGCTCTACTACCTCCAAGGAGAGCGGGGAAAGGATTTGCTTTTGAGACTCTGCCCACTGATTTGGTGGCATATCTGGGGAACCCTTTTGGGGTTGGAAGGGTGTGGAAGGAGAATTTGTACCCCTGAGAGACAATGTTCAGAACCCATTGGTCCTTGGTAATGGTGGCCCAAGTGCTTTAGTGAAAGGAGAGTTTTCCTCCTAAGGGTATGTGAAGGTGGGCAGAGGCGAGGTCGGGAGGGGGTGAGTAACTGAGTTCTTACCATAAGGGGGTGGCTTAGAACGCCCTGGTTTTGAGGTGGAGGTAGTCCTCTGCTTAGATATCTGCCACCCCTGGGGCTGCTGTCTGGGGGTCTGTTTCCACGGAGCCTAGGCTGGCCCTGTCTACTTGGAGCAAGAAAGGACCAGTGCTTGGAGGGAAAATGCCTGCTGAATCTAGGGGGTTGGACCTGTAAGAAATCTTAACAGTCTGCATAAATTTTGCTTTTTCTTCCATCTTTTTTTTTTTTAAATCCTCTTCTGCTTTAGTGCCAAATAAGTTATCTTTGTGCAAGGGTGCATCCAACAATTTTGATTTGACATGGTCTGACAGAGATTGCTCTTTAAGCCATGCATGTCTTCTAATGACAGATCCGGTGACTGCTGCCCTGCAAGAAGCTTCGAGTGTCAAAACCACAGTGCAAAGTGTGATGTTAGTGTTACACTGCTGCAGTCATTACACTTCGGTTATCCTGCTGTCAGGCGGTTCCCCAGTTGGCCAGAGTTCCAAAGTCTTGGTCCGGCGTCGGTTGCTGTCGCCTCCTCCCTGACGTCAGAGCGACAGGGGTATACAAGATGTAGCAGAAGCCATTTTCTTCAGTCTTTCTTGCCGCACGGTGCACGAAGCAAAAGCAGTTTACAAGTGCCGGTCGGCCGTCTCCTGAGATTTTCATTCCGAATCCAGAACCAAAGTCTTCTACAAAGCTAAGTACCCCATTGGGGAAACTTTTTCTTGCGTCAGACCGATGTCAGTAAAAGTTATTAACTGTATTTCTTGTGGGAAGCAAATACCTCTTAAGGATTTCCATTCCTATTGTATTCCATGCCTAGGCCCAGACCGTGACGTCACTGGTTGTCGATTTTGTGCTAGGTTTAACAAGCGCACTATTAAATATCGGTTTGATTTTGCCCGACATTATTTTGGTAGAAAATTCAATTATACCATGCCGTCGGAACTTCTGACAACTGGAATACACAAAAAGCACAAAGACAAGGATAGGCATCCGAGGCCCAAAACTGACGACGAAGCCTCTTCTAGGCCAGTCGCCGGTTCTCAGGTTTTCAGCAAGGCACCTTCGCAGCCCCTGACTACCGCTTCTGTAGAACCACAGGCTGCCTCAGACTCCCACGTGGAGATGGCTGGGCTCTCGGATGCACAAGTTATTCAGCCTACCGATACTAACCTTTCACAGGGATCCGGAGTAGCTGAGCAAACCCATAGCTTCGGAGGATGTCTTCAGACCTACTCAGTTAAGCATTAAACCCTCAGCTAAGTCTAAGCCTCCTTTAAAATCAAAGAAACAAATACAGCATCCTCCAGGGCAGGTCTCCATGCCTAAAACAAATGCTCAAAATGGCCGAAGACCTAATCACTCTGATCAGGGGGTCACATCTCCCTCCTGATAAAAGGCCTAGACAGGATGCAGACTGACTCATCCGACAAGGTGTCCATCTCTTCTAATTCATCCTCAGACCTAGTATACTCTTTACCACCTTATGAGGATTCTGATGCTGAGGAATCAATTCCATCAGCCTCACCATCTGAGGCCTACTCCTTTGGGGAAACCCTACCATGAGGGAGCATTTCCACTAGGAAGGCCAGGATTACTCAGAATCCAAGAAAAGGCTCAAAGACTTCCTTTTTATTACCTCAACGCAGACCCCTTGCTATTCCGCTAGTGTTAGATTTTGTGGATGATGCGCATACTGAATCCAGCTTAAATCCTGATTCCTTGCCTCCAGACCCTGTTAAACCTGAGAGATACTACAGAGTACCTGACTCTCATAAATTTCTGTATAAAAGCCCTGTAGCTGACCCTGAAACTATTTCTCAGGGACCCAAAGGAGTTAAGGCCTCATCAGCCAAGAATCCAGTTCCCTCTGACAGAGATTCCAGAGTATTAGACAAATGGGGAAAGAAAGTATATACGTCTGCAACTTTAGCAATGAGAGCCTTAAATTGCCAGTTTCACATGCTAAAATATCAGCAATTTTTACTGTCTCAGTTGAAACAAAAAATGCTTCCAGAATCAGATCCTCCTAATTTTAAAGAAATGCAGGATTTATTGCATGCAGCTGAACAAGTGGGAAAGCATACTTTGCAATGTGGTTTTATTTCTCTAGAGGCCTCCTGCGGGGCAGCAGTTACAGGCTCTGTCATTAGAAGACATGCTTGGTTAAAAGAACATACGTTACCAGATCATGTTAAAGCAAAATTATTGGATGCACCTTTGCAGCAGGATGTGTTATTTGGAGTTAAGACAGAAGAGGTATTAAAGAAAATGGGGGATAAGGCAAAATCTATGCAAACGGTGAAGGATTTCTTACAGGTTCAGCCTCCTAGATTTAGCAGAAACTGGCCAACTAAGAATTGGTCCTTTCCAATTACAGACAGACCTCAAAGGGGAAGATACAGACGTCCAAGAGGTAGAGGTCAAACACAAGGTCCTTACAGGCCTCGACAGTGAGTTGCATCAGGCCAGAAAGAGGGGGAAGACCGGCCCCAATCATATAAAAAGCAGCTCCAATGACTTCCCACTACAGCTGCCAAACAAATCCCTCTTGGCAGCCCCCTTGGGAGGAAAGTTGGCACTCTTTTACCACAATTGGCAAATGATCACCAAACACAAATGGGTTCTCAACATTGTATTTCAAGGTTACAGGTTCCACTTTCACACTCTGCCAAGGTTAAAAGGAATGCCAAGTCTGCCACCAAATCAATGGGCAGAGGCTCAAAAACAAATTACAGCACTCGTGGATATGAGAGCTATTCAACAGGTACCATCACGGGAGCAAGGACAAGGATTTTACTCAAGACTTTCTGGTACCCAGAAAGGACAAAGCCTGGAGGCCCATTCTGGATCTTTCATCTCTAAACACTTACCTGGATGTTCCGAAATTCAAAATGTTGACACTACAGCAGCTTCTTCCCATGCTGGGCAAGAAAGCTTAGCTCATGACTTTGGACCTCAAGGAGGCATACTTGCATGTCCCTATCAGACTAAACTGCAGAAGATACCTCAGATTCATAGCTGGTTCAATGCATTACCAATTCTCTGCACTGCCCTTTGGCTTATCTACTGCGCCCAGGGTCTTCACAAAGTGCCTGGCACCAGTAATTGCATTTTGCAGACAGAAAGGAATTCAAATTTATCCGTACCTGGACAACTGCCTGATTCAAGCAGAGAGCAAGGGCATTCTTCTAAAGCATCTGGCATTTGTAAAAAAGTTATTAAGTTGCCTGGGGTACACAGTAAACTAAAAAATCGAAACTAGTGCCCTCACAAGAGGTTATATTCCTGGGTGCCGGCTTGAACACAACGGCCAGGATGGCGTATCTCATGCCAGACAAGGACAACTGACTCAATACTTTCAATTGATGGCAACAAAGACCCAACTCCCTGCAAGAAATTCTGCAGGCCTTTGGTTACATGGCATCCTGCATAGTACTAATTCCATATGCCAGACTGCATATGAGGAAACTACAATGGTACCTAAAGAATGTATGGTCTCAACACTGTCAAAGTTTGGAAATAGTTATACCACTAATCCCTTGCCCTTCAACAGGAGTTTCAATGGTGGGCTCAAGCTTGTCACCTCAACAAGGGACAGCCTTTTACACAACCCACAGCCAGGCACACACTGACAACAGATGCATCGGATTACGCCTGGGGAACACACATGGCAGGCAAATGTATTCAGGGCACGTGGCCCGCAGAACAAAGGCATCTTCACATCAATCTAAAAGAGATGCTAGCTGTACAAAATGTCCTTATAGCTTTCAAGGACCTGCTGAATCCAGGACAACTACTGCTAAAGACAGACAACACCACAGTTATGTGGTACATAAGCAATAGGGGCACTCACTTCTATCCCCTATGCAGACAAGCTATGACCTTGTGGAACACAGCTATAAATCTTAAAGTTCCTCTGCAAGCACAATTCCTGCCAGGAGAGAAAAACACACTGGCAGACAACTTAAGCAGAAACATCATGGATCCACATGAATGGGAATTGAATCCACAAATATTCAGAATGATAACACAGAAATGGTGGAGCCCGGGCATAGATCTGTTTGCATCCCCAATAAACTGCCAGCTACAAAATTTCTGCACAAGGAGTTACCATCCACAAGCATGGAAAGTGAATGCTCTCTCATTCAGCTGGGAGAACTACAAGAACACGCTTTCCCACCATTACATCTCCTGCCAAAGGTACTCATAAAAGCCAGGCAAGAAGAGCCAAAGATGATCCTGATTGCACCAGACTGGCCACGCCAGCATAAGTACCCAATCTTAAGGTGCTTAGCACAAGAACCACCCTGGATTTTGCCTCCAATCCCACATCTGCTGACTCAGCACAACAATCAAATACTACAGCCAGCTAAAGACCTTAAACCTAGCTGCATGGAAGATTCCTTAGTCAAGCAAGCAATGCCTCTCTCCAAGGCTGTTATGGATGTCATTCTGGAGGCCAGAAGGCCTAGTACCAGGAAAGCTTATTTGGATTAATGGAAGAGATTCTGTGCCTGGAAACAAGCTCACAGCCTTGACCCTCTTGTCACAAACATTCTTCAGATACTACAATACTTAACTGAGATGCTGGACAAAGGCCTCTCCTTCTCAACCATCAAGATCCACGCCTCTGCCACCTCTGCTCATTACAACACGGATCCACCAATTTTCTCTGTTTGTTTGTGTCTTTCGGCTTTTCCCGGTTAGGGGTCACCACAGCGGAACTCCGGTCCGCTAATGATTGGCAGTTGATTTTTACGTACCGGCTTGCCAGGCCTGAAGCACAACCTTCAACGAAGGTACGCCCATTCACACGTCTCCACGCAGAAGACGCTCTAGCTGAGAATCGAACCGGACAGCGTCTTATTGTGAGGTGACAACGCTACCACAATCCTCTGTTAAAACAGTACCTCAGAGGGGCTAAAAACAGTAGACACCCCGTAGAGGACCTACTCCAACTTGGGACCTCAACTTTGTTTTGGAAAAACTAACTTTACCTCCTTTTGAGCCAGCAAACACAGCAGAATTAAAATATATCTCTTGGAAAACTGCTCTGCTCCTGGCAATAACATCAGCACGAAGAGTCTCAGAATTACAGGCACTAATGATAGTGGAACCTTTCCTCATTTTCCACCAGAACAGGGTGTCTTAAGAACTAACCCTACGTTTATGCCAATGGTGGTATCCAGTGTGGCTCTAAACCAAACTATTCACCTGCCAACTTTTTATCCTAAACCACAGAATAAAGGTGAGAGAAGTGCACTCTTTGGACATTCACAGACAGCTATGCTTCTGCTTGGACAAAACCAAAGCTTTCAGAAAATCTGAGCAATTATTGGTAGCATATGCTGCAGGAGCACAGGGAAAAGCCATTTCAAAACAGACCATCTCAAAATGGATAGGACATTGTATACGTTTCTGCTACACATACCATGGAAAACCTGTACCTAGCAGCATTAGATCTCACTCCACCAGGGCAACAGCCACTTCAACTGCCTACCTCAGGGGAGTACCTACCAAGGATATTTTGGAAGCAGCAACTTGGAGTTCTGTACATAGCTTCACCAAGCATTGCCATCTGCCTCTATGCTCTAAATCCAGAGCTAAACAAAAATGCTGGTGCAGGCACGCCACAGTAAAACACGGCTCGAACAGGATGAAGTTTAATTTCAAGTCCAACAACACACTATTCCAAAATGTTACACAAATCCAAGATGTAGAATAAAACTGGATATCAGTTAAGTGCTTTCATCTGTATAAAGTACAGACTTCATCAGAACTGAAATCTAGTGTTGCTAAATCCAGAGCTGGCTTCGCCACTGCAGTGCTGCAGGGCCTTATAGCCACCCCTAATGCCTTATAGAACCAGCCACCCTACCTCAGCTTTGGGATTCTATCCAAGTGTAATGACTGCAGCAGTGTAACACGATGAACATAGTACAGTTTTGTACCTACCATAAATGTAGATGTTCGAGTATATACACTGCTGCAGTCCAGGTTACCCTCCCTCCTTTCTCTCTTACTGTCTGGTACGTACCTATGTCTTCTACCCTTACTACCTATGGGGAGTATTTGCTGGTAGCTGTAAGTTGTTTTTTGTTTTTCTTTTGTATGTTTTATTAGCAATTGGAATTGCCTACCTATTTAGAGGTACCTGACATCTGGGGCAAGAAAAACTGAAGAAAATGACGTCGACTGCATCTTGTATACCCCTGTCGCACTGACGTCGGGGAGGAGGTGACAGCAACCGACGCCGGACCAAGACTTTGGAACTCAGGCCGACTGGGGAACCGCCTGACGGCAGGATAACCGAAGTGTAATGATTGCAGCAGTGTATACACTCGAACATCTACATTTATGGTAGGTACAAAACTGTACTTTTAGTTACTTGACCAGCAGAATGCTTTAAATCTTTAGATTCTGCCCATGCAGAAAAAGAGGAACTTCTTAAACAAAACATTTCCAAGGTATGTTGCTGATTATTAAGCATATGGAACTGAAAATTGAGAGCGCTGACATCAAGAGTAGCTGAGGTGTATACTTTTTTACGCCATCTGTCCAGTGCTCTGATATCCCTGTCTGAGGGGGTGGGATTCTTAGCTGAGGTTGCTTTAGTCCATTTTGGCCCTTGAGTAATGGCCCAAGGGTCAGCTGTTGGATTTTTAAAAAGATATTTGTGTGAGTCAGGGACTCTGCAGGAGTGGAAGTCCCGGTGTGGTATTTACTTTTCCACAGGTGAGACAGTTAACTTTTTCTGACATTGGTTAGTGCAAGAAAAAAGGATCACCAATGGGGGGTACTTAGCTTTTGAAGACTTCAATTTGGAAACGAAACTCTGGTAGCAGCCGACCAGTACTCATGCGAACTGCTTCTGCTTCGGGCTCCACGGCAAGAAAGACTGATGTAATGGCATCGGCTGCCTTCCTTTATACCACTTACTACCTGACCACAGTTTTCAAGCGACAGCAACCGACACAGAAATACTAAGTCTCTGGTTTTCAGGCCGGCCGAGGGCTACCCTTCCATGGATAACCCAAATGCGATGACTGCCACAGTGAAACACGTAGAACATTGATCTGGTCTCTTAGCAGCAGGTGGTTGAGAGTCTGGATTTTTAGTTGTAGAAGCAAATGTATCTAGGTATGCAGGAATAACTGGGGGGATGGCAGACAGAGAGGGAGATGAAACCTGCAGCAACTCATGGTATCTCTTTTTTGAGTTTGTCATTTGTTAAGTATCCCATTTGAAATATTCTTTAATTTTAGTAATGGTCTCTCCAAAAGTGATATCTGCTGGAGGAGAGTCCCTTTCTATGGATTCCTAATCTGGGGAACAGTATTCAAGAGGAGAGGCTGTTTGTGATGAGTAAGTAATAGACTGATCTGGTGATAACATCTTCCTGAGGAGTGGGAGTGAGAACAAGGAACTGAAGCAGGCCTAGGACTAAGCACTGGGATATTGGAGGGTGAGGAGGCTGGCTAAGGGCCTAAGAGCTCTGAGGAGGCCTGCATCAAGGAATCAAGGACTCAGTAAATGACTGCCAGTCAGAAATTTCTTCCTTCCAAAGAAGAAATGTTTTATTTTTTAATGCTTTCTTTTCAAAGGGGTTGCTTTGGGTGTAGACCTAATTACAGGGGCCTGAGCTAATGGAGAGGATTCGGATTCCTGCATCCTGAACTGGCGGAGCCTGGTTCCCCCCTCAGCTTTGATAGAAACAGAAGTCTGAGTTACCTCCGTGGACGTGCCGGCTGATACTTCATTTGTCACTTTTTCTGCCTCAATGGAGGACAGAGCCACTGCGTCAGGGTATCTGGTAGCATAATCTACTACCACTAAGATATACTTTTGCCGTGTGGAACCTGGGGTACTCAGGCTCTTATAGCATCCATAGCTACCCTCTGAAATTGCTCCTCAATCACAGGCAAAGGCATCAAAGGAGATTTCACCTAGTCTCCTGCCTTGCCTACCATTTGACACTGCTCAGAGGTCCTGTGGTACCCTGTTACGTCTCTAAAACACAATCCCATGTGAAGGAGTCAAAAAAACACTTCTGAATGTTATCTTGGAATCCCAGTTTGTGTAAGAGTGCTTTCACCCACGAGACAGAATCCTGACACTTTGAAAGACTCTGCAAAGATGTAAAAGTCTTGTAAATATTAAAAAATGTGGATACCCTGTACCCTGCAGTGAGCTATAATTGGAGCTAAATACTTTATGAACACTCTCGATGTAGTGGATAGTCCAAAGGATAAGGTAGAGAGAATTGATATGATCCAGACACACAGCCTTAAGAAATGTCTGAAGTCAGGATGAATAAGGATGTGATAAGCATCTTTTAAGTCCACTGTTACCAGGAAGCTTGAAAGAGTAAGCAGTAACAGGTTATGAAGTGACGTCATTTTGAATGTAGACAGCATCACAAACAGGTTTAGGAAAGACAGATGCAGAGCTGGTCTCCGAGCATTGTCTGTCTTTGGCACTAAGAAAATCCTTGAATAAAAACCCTTCCCCCACCTGGGAAAGAGGAACTGGTTCTACTACTCTTTGGGACAGCATGTGATGAAAAAATGTTGAAAATGAGTCTAATTTGGAGGATGAGGAATCACCCATTAGAAATGTATTTCCTCCCACCTGTAACCTTGATGAATGGATCTGTAGGATCACTTTGTCAAACTATCTGTTTTTCAAAGAGATTAATGGAGATTCAGACTTTCTAGGAGGAGAAGGGGTCAGGGTTGGGAAGTGGGGGTCACAAGGTCCTCAGTTTTGAGTGGTTCAAGGCTTCTTTTTGGAACCCCCTTGCCATTTCTTCTAAATGTCTGTTTTTCTGTATTTTGTTGAGACTGTTTATTCTACTTTTCACCAGAAATGGATGCTGAGTTATAGAATCCTTTAGAAAATTTATACAAGGAGGGCTGATAAATTGTAGACATTCTTTGGTTCAGCTTACCTTTTTCATTACACTTTCTGATCACCTCTGCAGCAGAAGGCCAAAAACTAAATCTATAGCCAAAGGGAAATTAAAAATCTAATTTTTATCTGAGTCTGGGGGTTCAGAGAATGCAGCCATAGAAACCTCCTCAAAACAGTACCAATGGCCATAGCCCTGGAAGAAGTATCAGACTCTTACACAGAAAATAAATAATCAGTAGTGGCGTTAGCAATAGAAGAAACAAAAATATTTAAAGCAGATTTTTCCTCACAAGAAGAAGTTGTAGATGACACATTCTTCATACTTCCATTATTAGAACAAATTTTGACATAAGAGCCTGACAATTCAAAATTCTGAAAATCAGAGTTGCAAAAGTATACACATTTTCCCCCCATCCTTATCAGTTTTTCCATCCTTATTAGAAAGAGTAGCACCAGAATTAACTAAGTATTTAACAGCAATAGGATCAACTAAAGCAATAGCTGCTGGGTCAGTTTTGGGAGCAGTATGCGGAAATTTTAAGGCCTGAGGAACTGTATACATCCTATCTGCCCTTTTTAGGGCCAGCTAGGTGAATAATCAGGAAAACTGCAGACAGTAACTTATATACTCTAAAGTAGACTGAGCAGGAGGAATGGGTGCAAGTTCTGGAAATTCCTTCTGTGACTGAGAAACAGAATAGTTATGTAAGAACTTACCATAACCTTAGATGTCCTTCCCTTCCATGTTGCAGTATTCTTAACAGTAGAGAGTTGCTGCCTGGAGCGCCACCGTCCGGCCAGTATAACAAACTCTTTTTCACAGGAGGGTGCATGTGCCGTCCCTTACCAGGGCCATAAACAGACTGGTATAAAAGTGACGTCTGCACGTACCATCACCAGAAATTTTTTGCTGCATACAGTAGTGCTACTGTGGAATGCAAAGGAGAGTCCTAGTAGAAGACACTTAGACTTGCATGTAGGCCAGGCCCAGGGCAGTAGGTTGGTTGTATAGAAGGAAGTTGAGACTGGGGAAAATAATGACTGTCCCCACAGGTAGGCCATGGAGTTCTGGTTAGGAAGAAACGGGAAGATAGGTGGCTGGGACTGAATACTGCAACATGGAAGGGAAGGACAATCTAAGGTTATGGTAAGTTCCTACACAACTATTCGATGTCTTTCTATTCTCATGTTGCAGTATTCATAACAGTAGGGACAGTACCAGAGCTTAAAGTATAAACCTGGCTGGAGGAAACGTTTCCTTGATCAACCAAGCCCTTTTGTTGGATAGACCTCGCAAAGCCTGCTGTTGCTTGAGAGAGGTCATATCCACCTTGTAATGCTTGGTGAAGGTGTGTACCGAGGTCCAAGTGTCAGCTTCTAAAATGGAGGTGAAATCCATGCCTTTGAAAAAGGCAGAGAAGGAGGCAGCTGCCCTGGTACAGTGAGGCTTAACATGGCCTTGCAAGGATTTCCCATGATGGGAGTAGCACAAATAAATGGATTGGGAGATCCATGAGGAAATGGTCTGTTTTGAGACAGCATTCCTTAGGGCTCTTAGATGGAAGAAATTAATAATTGTTCAGATTTCCTAACAGACTTAGTTTTGTCCAAGTAATACCCGAGTTGTGTGTGTACATCCAGGGAATGTAGAGCACTCCCTCAGGAGTTTTGTGAATGAGGGTAGAAAACTGGTAGGTGAATGGTTTGATTCAATGAAAGTTCATTAACTACCTTGGGCATGAAGGAAGAGTTGGTCCTGAGATCCACTCTGTCCTTGTGGAAAACAAGGTAAGGAGAGATGGCCATAAGGGCTTGTATGTCTGAGACCCTCCTGGCGGAGGTAAGGGCCACTAGTAGAACTGTGTTCAGGGTGCATAGCTTCAGGAAACTGAGCTGGTTCAAAAGGAGGTAAGGTTAGTTTTTTGTAGAACAAAATTTAAGTCCCAAGGAGGGGGAATGGGTATCCTGGGGGAGGGGTGGTCTAATGTGGAGAACTTCTTTTTGAAAAAGCTTGACTTCCAGTCTGGGTGTCAGAAGGGGTGTAATGGGCAGACAAGTGGACTTTGACTGAAGAATAAGTTAGTCCTGAGTGTAGTAACTCACACAAATAGGATAGCACCATTGGTATCGGAGTAGTAATAGGGTCCTGATTATTCCTTTGGCACCACTTGGAAAATCTGTTCCACTTTAATACATAGTTTCCCCTAGTACTAGGTTTTCTGGCCTCCTGCAGAACATTAAGTACATCCTCTGAATAAAGGTGTTTGTAAGGGATTCAAATCCTATCACCCATAAGGTCAATTTCAGGTTGCTCACCTGTGGGTGGAGTAGGTATCCCTTGTTCTGTGTTGGGTCTAATCAGTGGGGTGTTACCAGTGGTGATTTCCCTTGGCTAGTAAGTGTAGGAGGGGGAACCAATGTGGTCTTGGCCAAAACAGGGTCACCAGTAGGATTTTGGGTTTATCCTTCTGAATTTTCAGGACAACTTTCTGGATTAGTGTGAAAGGAGGGAAGATGTAAAGATACATTCCATCCCAAGAGGAGAATACATCCACTTTCTAAGCTTGTGGATACGGATACTGTGTGCAGAAGCTGGTCTTCTGTTTGTTCTGGGGGGAGGCAAAGCGATCTGCTTTTGGAATACCCCATCTGTGTATCAGGTCCAGGAAGACCTCTTTCTGAAGTATCCATTCGTGAGAGGGAGCAGAGGTTATGCTGAGTTTGTCTGCCATAACATCCTCTGTTGAGGGGATATACATTGCTACCAGATGGACCTGGAGGGAAGCTGCTAAGTTCTGTATCTGGATGGCCAGGCTGCATAGGGGGGGTAGGACCTGGTCCCCCTTGCTTGTTGATGTACCACAGGACAGTCATATTGTCTGTGGTTACTTTCAGGGTTCCTTGCAGGATAGTGGGCTTGAATGTTAGAAGGGCTAATAGCAATGCCTTCATTTCCTTGATGTGGTCATTTTTTCTTTGAGTGATTTGCCTTGAACTGAAAATTGTAGTTGGTTTAAGAGCACTACACCCCACCCCTAGGTCTGACATCTGTGGAGACCTGTTGTGGTGGGGGTTGAAGTTGAAGGTGGGTTTCTAGGTTGAGTTGCAGTGCTAAAACCCAACACTGAATTTCCTTTTTTAAGCAATGGAACCATGGAAGAGGCGAGTCCATGGGTTGGGATTGTTTGCTCCATACGTTTTTAAGACGCACTGGATTTTGCACATGTGGAGTCTTTTCAAGGGTAACATGGGAATGAGGGATGCCATGTGGCCTAGCATTCTCAGGAATTCCCTTGTCGAGCAGGAGTGTGGGTAAGGATCTGACTCAAGTATATGCAAAGTCTCTTGACCCTTTGGTCTAGAATGAAGGCTTTCATGCTGTCTGTTCTGATACAGCATCCCAAGAAAACCAAATCTTGTGAGGGGGTCAAGGTGTGTTTTTTCTAGATTTAGGGTGAACCCTAATTGAGTTAGGGTGGAAGACACCTGTTGTAGGTGAAGTAGAACTTTAGTAGTCTTGATGGAGCATGAGCAGGTCGTCTAGGTATGGGTATATCTATATACCATGGGTCCTGCAGTGAGCAATGAAGGGGGCTAGGCACTTTTGTAAACACTCAAGGAGCAGTAGAGAGACCAGAGGGCAAGGCAGAGAATTGAAAATGACAGCCTATTGGAAATCTGAGGAATTTCCTGTAATTTGGATGAATAAGAATGTGGAGACAGGCATCCTTCAGAAACGGGGCTACCATGAATGCCTGGGGGGATTAGTGGTAAGAGAAGGGGTAGGGTGATAATTTTGAAGCTGGGAATGTGTAGGACGAGGTTTAAGAAGGATTGGTCTAGGAATGGCCTCCAAGAGCTGTCCTTTCTCGGTACAAGAAACATTCTAGAGTAAAGGCCTGCGTTTCTTTGCGGGGTAGGCACCTGTTCTATGGTGCCCTGAGTTAGATGTTGAATGATGGTTGGGAGTAGGTGGAGTTGGTTTCTTGGTGGTTGAGTGATACCTTGAAAAGGTTAGAGCATCCACCAGGTCATGAAATACCCTCCCTGAATGAGGGAGAGGGCCCACTGTTCTGCTGTTCTCTGCCAGGAAGTTAGGGAGAGGGTGAGGCAAAGGGATAAGGGTGATGTCCTTCAAGAATGCAACTGCAGTCATAACATATGGGTTGTCCTTCCTCAGGCAGCCCTCGGTCGGCCGGATTCCAAAGTCTGGGTCCGACGTCGGCTGATGTCGCATTTCTCTCCGACGTCAGAGCGGCTGGAGTATATAAGCATCAGCTGACGCCATCTTCTTCAGTCTTTCTTGCCGCACGGTGCCCGAAGCAGAAGCAGTTCGCAAGTGCCGGTCGGTCAGCTCCTGTATTCTTCGAAACCGAAGTCATCAAAAAAGCTAAGTACCCCGTTGGGGACCTTTTCTTGCCTCAGCCGATGTCAGAAGTTACTGAAAAAGTAAATAATTGTTTGTCTTGTGGTAAGCAAATACCTCATAAGGATTTCCATTCTTACTGCCTCCCTTGCCTTGGCCCAGACCACGACGTCTCAGCCTGTGCCGCCTGTGCTCGCTTCAATAAGCGCACTCTCAGGCACCGGGTGGAGTTCGCTGAAGACTTTTTCGGCAAAAAATTTGATTATATAATGCCGTCGGAACAACCGACAACGCATACTCCTAAGAAACGAAAAGACCGGGACCGACATCCTCGGCCCGCATCTTCCACCGACACCACACCAAAACTTACCGCGAGTGCCCCGGTTCCCTCTGAGGCGGTTATTCCACCTCTTCGAACCGGAGACGCCGCATTACCGTTACCTCTGATACCAGAGGCCACTCCGCCAGTCATTGATTTTCCTCCAGATACTGAAACCGAGGAAATGCCCGAGACCATTGCTGTTGATAAGGTCACTCCTGCACATGGAGCGGCTAGGCCTCCCATGTCCATGTCTATCAAGGCCTACACACGTGCTAAGGCAGCCAGCAAGGCCAAGCATCTTACTGCTAAAACCTTACCTCAGCCTACTCCTGATACTCAAATCATGTCTTTGGCCGCAGATTTAATGTCCCTGATCAGAGGTTCCCAGGCCCATCCTGAGAGAGGATCACAGCCTCCTCCTGATAAGAGGCCCAGGGTTGAACCCTCTGTCCCTCTTTCTTCAGATGAAGATTCTGAGGACTCTGTTCACTCTGAAAGCCAGGAAGAGCCCTTCCAGACCTATGAGGATTCAGATGCAGAGGACTCCATTCCCTCGGCCTCTCCTCCTGAGGATATTTCTTTTGGGGAAGTTCTGTATTCCATGAGGGAACATTTTCAGTGGCAAGGCCAGGAATATTCAGATTCCAGAAAGCGCCTTCGAACATTCCTTAAAAAACCCCAACACAGACCCTTAGCTATTCCTCCTGTGCTTGATGTTTTGGATGATCTATACTCTGACTCCAGTGTTACCCCTGATACTCTTCCTCCTGCTGCTGTCAAGCCTGACAGATACTATAGGGTCCCAGAAACCCATTCTCATTTCTTTAGGGCCCATGCTGTTGATTTAGAATCAATTTCCCAGGGGCCTAAAGGGGTTTCAGCTACCACCTCCAAAAATCCTTTGCCTTCCGACAGGGAAGCAAGGTCCTTAGAGAGATGGGGGAAGAAGGTTTACACCTCCACTACTTTATCTATGAGAGCTCTCAATGGTCTCTTTCACATGTTTCAATGTCAGGATTTCCTGTTAGATGATTTACAGAAAAAATTGGCCTCTCCTGAACCTTTAGATAGGAAGTCTTTGCAAGAGGCTGTGCATAATTCTCAGCAGGTTAGCAATCACTTTCTACAGTGTGGATATGATGCATTGGAAGCTTCATGTAGGGCAGCTATGACAGGGGCGGTCATTCGTAGACATGCATGATTAAAAGATCAACCTTTACCAGATCATGTTAAGGCAAAACTTCTTGATGCACCCTTGGAAAAGAACAAGCTTTTTGGTGCTAATGCTAAAGATGTGTTAAAGTCCATTGAGGAAAAAGCCAAGTCAGTTCAGACAGTCAAAGATTTCCTCCAGGTTCAGCCACCCAGATTCAGCAGGAACTGGCCTTCTAAAACTGGTCCTTTCCTAATCCTGAAAGATTTCAAAGGGGCAAAACAGGCGTGCCAAGGAAGAGGGCAATACAGAGGATCCTACAGGGGCGACAATGGCAACCAGCAAACCAAAGAAGTGACACAGGGGTTTCACTTGCCCCGCAGGGACAATCTCAATGACTTTCCTCTACTTCCGCTGACCAAGGAGCAAACAGAAGCTCCTTTGGGCGGAAAATTATCCTTGTTCTCAAAAAATTGGCACAAACTGACAAAAGACAAATGGATTTTGGACATTATAGACCACGGTTACAGGTTCCATTTTCATACCTTGCCAAGAAAACAGGGCATGCCAAACCTCCCACAAAATCAGAGGGCAGAGGCTATCAAGCAAATTTCTCTGCTTGCTCAGATCAAAGCAATAGAAAAAGTTCCACAACAAGAACAAGGTCAGGAGTTTTATTCAAGACTGTTCCTTGTTCCAAGAAAAGAAACTCAATGGAGACCAATACTGGACTTGTCCACTTTAAACACTTTTCTCATAGTACCAAAGTTCAAAATGCTGACTCTACAGCAACTCCTTCCCATGCTGGGCAAGGGGTCTTGGCTGATTACTCTGGACCTCAAGGAGGCATACCTGCATGTCCCTATCAGACACAGCTGCAGAAGATACCTCAGATTTCTTGCAGGGCCAGAGCATTATCAACTCTCAGCATTGCCATTTGGCTTATCTACTGCGCCCAGAGGATTCACGAAATGCCTGGCATCTGTAATTGCTCATTGCAGGCTCCAGGGGATTCAAATCTACCTGTACCTGGACAAAAACTTGAATTATGTCATACACTTGCTACAGGCTCTGGGATACACAGTCAACTTTCAAAAGTCAAGACTTCAGCCATCCCAGCAAATAACCTTCTTAGGAGCCAAACTAGACACAGCTTCTCAGATGGCTTACCTGACAGAAGGCAAGCAAAAGAAGTTAACTCATTATTTCAAAAGTTTATCAAAGCTCACCCAGATGACTGCAAGGAGATTCCTACAGGCCCTGGGTTACATGGCATCCTGCATTCTCCTGGTTCCACTAGCAAGACTACACATGAGAAAGCTTCGATGGTACCTAAAAAGCTTATGGTCTCAACACAGCAACAACCTAGAAGCAACTATACCGCTCATTCCATGTCTTCAAAAGGAATTTCTATGGTGGGCCACAGTAAGCCAGTCAAACACAGGTATGTCGCTCAAAACCTCAGATAACACAGACCATGACCATTTAGACCTTGGATGGGGGCACACATGGAGGGCAGATGTATTCAAGGACAATGGTCTCCAAAGGAAACACATCTGCATATCAACCAAAAAGAAATGCTGGCAGTAATGCATGCCATGGAGGCCTTTGGACAACAACTTCAACAAGGCCGCCTACTAATACGGACAGACAACACCACAGTGATGTGGTACATAAACAAGCAGGGGGGCACTCATTCTTACCCCCTTTGCAGACTGACAATGAATCTTTGGGAAAAATCACTGAGTCTAAACATACAGTTGCAATCCCAGTTTGTTCCAGGCAAAGACAATGTTCTGGCGGGCAGTCTAAGTAGGAACTTCCTAGACCCCCACGAATGGAGGTTATATCCAGACATCTTTATACGACTCACCTGGACATGGGGCAGGCCGGACGTAGACCTATTTGCCTCCCACCTCAATCATCACTTACAAAAGTTCTGCTCAAGGACATATCATCCACAAGCATGGAAAATAGATGCTATCTCATTCAACTGGAGCTCCCTAATGATCTATGCATTTTCACATCTGCCACTGATGACCACAGTGTTACTAAAGATCAAAGCAGAGCTCCTCCAGACTGGCCAAGACAACACTGGTTCCCACTACTTCCGATGGCCCCAACTTTTGACTCAACACAACTTCAGGACAGTTCATCCCAACATCACAGCTAACAGCTTGGGAGATCCCATGAATAACCTCAACCTACCTCTTTCCAAAGAAGTTCAGCGGATACTGACAGAAGCCGACCATCCACCAGAAAGGTTTACTCAGCCAAATGGAAGAGATTCAGCATTTGGAATACCACCAAGGGTCATGATGCATCACTTTTGAGCATTCCACTCATTCTGGAATACTTGGCAGATATGCTATAACGGACTCTCATACTCTTCCATATCTCAGCTAGATACAACACTGATCCACCTGTGTTTTCACATCCTTTAAGACAATTTCTAGAGGAATCAAGAATATAAAGCCCCAAAGGCACCAGTACCAGCTTGGGACCTCAATTTTGTCCTAGAAAAATTGACTGTACCTCCTTTCGAGCCAGCAGCTTCTGTGGATTTACAATTTCTTTCTTGGAAGACAGCTTTCCTGTTGGCCATTACCTCAGCAAGAAGGGTTTACAGTCATAACTTTTCACAGAGACAGGGTCAACCAACCCTACCTTTCTGCCAAAAGTGGTATCTAGGGTTTCTTTAAATCAAGCAATCCACCTGCCTACTTTCTTTCCCAATCCTGAGAACAAAGGGGAAAGACTGTTACATACCTTGGACATTCACAGACAACTTCGCTACTACCTAGACAGAACCAAGACCAGTACGAAGTCTGATCAGCTTTTTAGTACAAGGAAAAGCAATTTCCAAACAGACAATTTCAAAATGGATTGGACATTGCATCAGATTCTGTTATTCCTTCCATGGAAAGAGTGTACCAGCCAATGTCAGACAACACTCCACCAGAGCTACAGCCACCTCTACAGCATTCAGAGGGGTAGGGTGCATTCACAAAGTCTAGCTAGCATGGCATGGAGCTCCGTACAGCCAATGTCACACACACCAAAGAGCTACAGCCACCTCTCTACAGCATTCTTAGAGGGGTGCCTACAAAAGACATTCTAGAAGCTGCTACATGGAGCTCCTGCATACATTTTCCAAACACTACAACCTCCTTTATATTCCAGATCCAGAGCAGGCTTGCTTCGGCAGTCCTGCAGGGATTGATGGTATTCAACCCATATGTTATGACTGCAGTTGCATTCTTGAAGGACATAGTACAGTTTTGTACCTACCATAAATGTAGATGTCCGATAGATATGCAACTGCACCTCCTCCTTCCCTCTATGCCTTGGGTCCACTCTTCTCCCTGTTATCCTTAGCTGGGGATATCTGTTATGGTGCATCTGTTTATTGCTTATTTATTTGTCTGGAAACCTGTTATTGTCTTCCAATGTGATTACAGCCTTCCTTGGAGGGCACCTGGCATCTGGGGCAAGAAACACTGAAGAAGATGGCGTCGCGGATCCAGACTTTGGCCGACCGAGGGCTGCCTGAGGCAGGACAACCCATATGTTATGACTGCAGTTGCATATCTAACGGACATCTACATTTATGGTAGGTACAAAACTGTACTTTTCTGGATGCAACTGAGGTGAGTCACAGTGGAGGTGGTCTGGATTGGTCAGACTAACTCCAAAAGGATGTAGTTGAGGAGCTGGTGGGAAACCTGGGAGTAGAACTTATTCTGGGCTATGTCCCTTAGATGGAGGGCAAAGGAGGGCTATACAAGAAGAGAGGGGATTTAAGGAGCTCAGCAGAACCCTCTCCAAATGGGCCTTATTGTCCAAGGGTGCATCCAGTAATTTTGTCTGAACGTCTATCAGGAGAGGTTGAAGCCTTACCCAGGAATATTGCCTTAATACTGATCCTGAAGCCAGCTGATTTAGGTGAGGCTTCCACAGCATTGTAACTTCACTTAATGGAGTGCCTGGTCACTTGGGATGCTGTGGAAAGTAGGGAAGTCCTGTACCTTGGACGGAAGAGTAGAGGCTTTGGAAAATGGTATCTAAAACATACCTAGCCATGTGTGTTTAATGGTTCATGGCCCTTATGGCTAAAGTAGAGAATTTTTAAACCTTTTTCCCCAGTCTGTCCATAAATTTGCTTTATTTATCCATTGGGTAAAGGGCAGCGGAAGGTAGTTGCCTTTAGTTTTTGTGCAGCAGAGAGCTATAACAGCTGGATCTGCTGGTGGATTTCTAAAGAGAAACTGGGTGTTCTGAGGGACTTTATAGAAACGGTCTGGTCTTTTAGATGCTGGAGGTTGAGAGGAGACTAAGAGGCAGCCAAAAAGCGTCCCGATAAGCAGGAAGTAAGGGAGGGACAGTAGAAGGTTGCTCCATTTGTAAGAGTTCAAAATACCTTTTCTTGGACTCTGATACCTCTGAAGCCTGCCACTTAAAATGCTCCCTCATGATGGCGATAATGTCCCCGAAGGTAAATTCTTCTCCTGAGGATTCAAAAGAAATAGATTCCTCCTCCTTTGGGGTAATGAAATCCTTAGGAGTCTATCTGGGTTTCATAAGAGAATTCCTCAGCAGAGGAGTAGTCTTCCGCAGATACCTGTACAGGTGGCTGAGGTGAGAGAGTAGGGGGGGATCTCTTGTGTCTGCAAGGCCTGAAAAGCCTTAGAGACTTTGTGAAAACACTTCCCAACCAGGGACCAGTTGAGGTTCAGTGTGCTTAGCTTTATTGTTTCTTCTTCAAGGGAGTTGCCGGTGGAGAAAGCAGAGAAGTAGATGTCTGTTTAGTAGGAAGTGAAGGAGCAGGGCCTTCCGACTGTGTGAGTCATGATGTCCTTCAAGGATGCATCTGCAGTCATCACAAATGGGTTGTCCTGCCTCAGGCAGCCCTTCGGTCGGCCGGATTCCAAAGTCTGGGTCCGGCGTCGGCTGATGTCGCCCTTTCCCAGACGTCAGAGCGCCTGGGGTATAAAAGCGTCAGCCGGCGCCATATTCCCCAGTCTTTCTTGCCGCGTGGTGCCCGAAGCAGAAGCAGTTCGCAAGTGCCGGTCGGCCAGCTCCTGTAATTCAGCTAAACCGAAGACTTCAAAAGCTAAGTACCCCGTTGGGGACTCTTTCTTGCCTCGGCTGATGTCAGATAAAATTAATAATTGCTTAACTTGTGGGAAACCAATACCTCATAAGGGTTTCCACTCTTACTGCCTACCTTGCCTAGGCCCCAGACCACGACGTCTCGGCCTGTTCCGCCTGTGCTTCCTTCAACCGACGCACTCTAAGACGTCGGTCGGAGTTCGCAGAGGAGTTTTTTGGGGCTAGGTTTGCTTACAAAATGCCGTCGGAGACTCCGACTTCACATTTAATAAAGAAACGGAAGGACAAGGACCAACACATGCGGTCCGTGGTTTCGGCTGAAACCAAGGCCAGGCCTACCGTGAGAGTGTCGGTCTTGGCTGAAACAGAGTTCTTTGTACTTAGTCCACTGAAACCGTACAACCGACAACCTCGGCCCCGGAGGCCACTACTGTATCGGTTGTTGAATCTCCATTGGAATCTGGTGTCCAGGAACCTTCCGACACCATTCCCTTAGATAAAACTACACCAGCACGTGGTGCAGCCAGGCCTCCTGCATCATCCATGCTATTAAGGCATTCTCTAGGGCTAAAGCTGCTAAACTCTCTAAATCTTTGCCTCCCAGGGTTATCCCTCAGGGACCCACTACAGGTTCTCAGATCCTTAGTCTAGCAGAGTACCTTATTTCATTAATTAGAGGCTCTCAACCTCATCCGGACAGGGGCTCCCAACCTCCTACAGAAAAAAGGCCCAGGGTTGAGCCCTCTGATCCCCTCTCCACAGATGAGGCCTCTGATGGCTCTGCTCTCTCGGACTACCAGGAGGAGGCTTTTCCGGCCTACGAGGATTCTGATGCATAGGAATCTATCCTTTCGGCCTCCCCTCCTGAAGAACTGTCTTTTGGGGAAACTCTGCACACTATGAGGGAGCATTTCCAATGGCAGGGCCAGGAATTCTCCGATTCCAGGAAGAGATTAAGGACCTTTTTGCATTTGCCTCAGAATAGACCTTTGGCTGTTCCCCCTGTTTTGAATGTCATTGATGATGTGTACTCCTGAGTCTAGCACAACCCCTGACACTCTCCCTCCGGCCCCTGCCAAACCAGATAGGAACTACAGGGTCCCTGAATCACATCTTTTCCTTTACAACACTCTGCTGATCCAGAAACAATTTCCCAGCGCCCTAAAGGGGTTGCAGCTGTCACTACAAAAAATCCACTCCCCTCTGAAAGGGAGTCCAGGGCTTTAGAGCGATGGGGTAAAAAAGTGTATACTTCTGCTACCCTTTCGATGAGGGCTTTAAACTGTCAATTCCATATGATACAGTACCAAGAGTATTTGTTAGATGAATTGCATAAGAAACTGTCTTCACCTGAACCCCTAGATCGCATATCACTTCAGGATCTGGTACATAACTCTCAACAGGTTAGCAACCATTTCTTGCAGTGTGGTTATGATGCATTGGAAGCTTCATGTAGGTCAGCTATGACAGGTGCAGTCATACGTAGACATGCTTGGCTGAAGAAACAATCTCTGCCAGACCATGTTAAAGCAAAGCTTCTGGATGCTTCACTGGAAAAGCAAAAGTTATTTGGCTCCACTGCTCAGGAGGTCTTAAAGAAATTTGAAGGAAAGGCAAAATCTGTACAAACAGTCAAAGATTTTATGCAAGTCCAACCACCAAGATTCAGCAGAAATTGGCCTTCCAAGAACTGGTCCTTTCCAGACAGACAGATTTCAGAGAGGCAAGAACAGGCATGCCAGAGGTAGAGGGCAAGCTAGAGGCTCCTACAGAGGACTTCAATGGCAGCCTCCCAACCAGAGAGGTAGTGCAGGGCCTACAACTGCTGCACAAGGACAGACTCAATGACTTTACTTTGACACCGCCAACCAGGGCTCAATTGGCAGCACCTTTGGGCGGAAAGCTTTCTTTATTTTCAGAAAACTGGCACATTATTACAAGGGACAAATGGACACTACAAATAATAGACAAAGGATACAGGTTCCATTTCCACACATTACCGAAAAGAAAAGGCATGCCAGGCCTGCCACCAAATCAAAGGGCAGAGGCTTTGAAACAAATCTCCAACTTAATGAAAGCAATAGAAAAGGTACCTCTCTCAGAACAAGGCCAAGGATTTTATTCCAGACTCTTCCTTGTTCCAAGAAAAGAAAAGCAATAGAGGCCTATTCTCGACTTGTCTGCACTAAATACTTATCTCATTGTGCCAAAATTCTAAATGCTGACTCTACAGCAACTCCTTCCCGTGCTGGGCAAGGGGTCTTGGCTGGTAACTCTGGACCTCAAGGAGGCATACCTGCATGTCCCTATCAGACAAAACTGCAGAAGACACCTCTGATTTCTTGCAGGTTCAGAGCATTATCAATTCTCAGCATTGCCCTTTGGCTTATCTACTGCACCCAGAGTATTCACGAAATGCCTGGCATCAGTAATTGAACACTGCAGACTTCAGGGGGTGCAAATATACCCGTATCTGGACGACTGCCTTATACAAGTGGACAGCCAACAAATTTTGGTAAAACACTTGAATTATGCCATCTACCTTCTTCAGGCCTTGGGATATACAGTCAGCATTCACAAGTCAAGACTTGTACCATCCCAAAGAATAACTTTTCTGGGTGCGGATCTAGACACAACCACCCAAATGGCTTTCCTCACAGAAGAAAAACAAAATCAACTACCGGATTACTTCAAAAACCTGTCAAGACAAACTCAGCTGACTGCAAGGAAAATCCTGCAGGCCCTGGGTTACATGGCTTCTTGCATTCTTCTGATTCCTCAAGCAAGGCTACATAGGAGAAAACTACAATGGTACTTAAGGAGTTTATGGACTCAGCACAGTCACAGCCTGGAAACTTTGATACCACTCATCCCATGCCTTCAAAGGGAATTTCTGTGGTGGGCTCAAGCAAGCCGGACAAACAGGGGTTTGCCCTTCAGCAAACCAATAGCCATTCAAGGACTATGGTCACAAAAAGAACTATGCATGCGCATAAACCAAAAGGAAATGCTGGCAGTGATGCATGCAATCGACGCCTTCAAGTTATTTCTACATCAAGGCCACCTGCTAATAAGGACAGACAACACTACAGTTATGTGGTACATAAACAAGCAAGGAGGCACCCATTCCTACCCTCTTTGCAGACTGGCAATGAATCTATGAGAACTTTCCTTGACGCTCAGTATACAGCTGCAATCCCAGTTTGTACCAGGAAGGGCAATGTACTGGCGGACAGCTTAAGCAGGAACATCATGGATGCACACGAATGGATGCTGCACCCAGACATCTTCCATCAGATAACTCAGTCATGGGGGAGACCGGACATAGACCTCTTTGCCTCCCCACACAATCATCAGCTGGAGAAATTCTGCTCAAGGACATACCACCCACAAGCATGGAAAGTGGACGCCCTCTCTTTCAGCTGGAGAACTCTAACAGTGTATGCATTCCCACCTCTTCCATTAATGACCAAGGTCTTACTGAAGATCAGGGCAGAGCAGCCAAGAGTGATTCTGATAGCTCCGGACTGGCCAAGACAGCACTGGTACCCATTGCTAAAGAGCATGTCACGGACAAAACCATGGCTTCTTCCACAATGGCCGCTTCTCCTGACACAGCACAATTACAAAACTCTGCATTCCAACCTGAAAACATTACAACTAGCTGCCTGGAAAATACCTTGACTCATCACCAGGATAAGCTATCCAAGAGAGTGAAGGATATCATCATGGAAGCTCGCAGGCCTTCCACAAGAAAGGCATACTCAGCAAAATGGAAAAGATTTCACACCTGGAGCCCCTCAAAGGGCCTAGATGCAACAGTTATGAACATGGCACATATCCTGGAATATTTGGCAGAAATGCTCCACAATGGCCTGTCTTACTCTTCCATTAAAATTCATGCTTCAGCAATTTCAGCAGAGTACAATACTGATCCACCTGTCTTCTCTCATCCTCTGCTAAGACAGTTTCTACGAGGAATTAAAAACATTAATCCCCCAAGAAATCCACCAGTGCCTACTTGGGACCTTAACTTCATGTTGGAAAAACTAACGCTGCCTCCCTTTGAACCAGCAGCATCTGCAGACCTGCAGTTCCTGTCTTGGAAGACTGCTTTCCTTCTGGCCATAACCTCAGCAAGAAGAGTATCTGAGTTACAGGCCCTCATGGCAGTACAACCATTCCTTATCTTTCATCAAGACAGAGTTTCTTTGAGAACCAATTCTTCATTTATGCCAAAGGTGATATCCAGGGTCTCCTTAAACCAAGCTTTTCACCTGCCTGCCTTCTTTCCAAATCCACAAAACAAAGGGGAAAAGCTTCTGCACACCCTGGACATACACAGACAGTTGCGCTACTACTTGGACAGAA